>NW_026623241.1:573924-686789 GCF_030028575.1 Malurus melanocephalus | reverse complement strand
GCTACTGCCCTGCTCTCAACAGCCTCAAACTGCAGCTTGTTGCGAGTGTGGAAATCGTGCGCGGAATCCCCGGGCGAGGAGCGGCACGGGGCTTGTTTGCGTGTTTATTTCTGCGTTAAAAACAGGAGTGGTCTCCCGTGTTCTGCCCTTCGGAGAGCTGTGCAGAAATGACATCTCTCAGCCTCTAGTTCAGCACGGAGAATGGGGCRGGGGACGGGAGGGGGCACAGGACAACGTGTATCTCCATTGCTTAGAATCCGCACAATCCGTTGTGCCATGATTATCATTTCACGTTTGGAAATAAGTCTAAGTTGGAACGGCTTAGCTTAACAAACTAATGTCCTGAGGCAGTGTTAAGAATGGGATTGTCATAATAAAACAAAGTGAAACATCACTCAMTACCTCTGCTATTCTCCTATCTTGATACAGGTTTCATCAGAATAAATAATTCCGGGTTGATTTAAATAATGCCTCTATRTCCTAAAAGGCAGAAAGAGCAGAAAGAGGTCATACAGACTTTGGTGGTGGTTTTTTTTTTCTAGTTGTGCTCAACTGATATATCTTCAAATTTAAGGAAACATCATTCCAAGCTGCAGTGTGGAAGGAGCAGAAATTTAAGCCTTAGGCTCCTCCAAACAGGTCCTCTGTAAAGACTGAACACCATCAAGTCTTTCCATAAGGGCAAGTGTCTAAACAAGCATCACCTTCACCATGATCAAAACATTAAGCAGATAYCTTTGTATTATGGAGCTCACTCAAGCAGATTAAACTATTTTCTTCTCATGTTTTTCTGGGTCACGGTGTATAACCTGAAGATCACAACGTSAGAGATTTTCTAAAGTTTTATCTGCTTGTTATGTATTTCTTTTCTTTTTCTGATAAATAATTAAAAGGAAATAAGGCTGCTCAAAATTCTCTCACCTTCTGGCACTAGTTTAAAAATTCTCTTAATTCTCAGCCATACACAGGTACATTCGCTCATTGTTGCAATTTTTATCTCGCCTTATTCATCTTTATTTTTTTTTTTTTCTTATTGAGACTTGACCTATTCAGGCTTCTAACAGCAATTCCTATACCTTGAAAATAAAATTGAAAATGAAGCTACATCAACCTCAGTTATTGCTGTTTTGCCTTACCATTTTAAGACACTTTCATGACTGCTTACTACATCAAAATACATCCCTTMCTCCTTTCAAAAGAAAGCATTTGGGTGTTGTTCATTGGCAGAATGTTTTTTTGTAAAACTGAATCRGTAAGAACACACATGCAGAAATGAAGACTCTCCTTCCACAAAAGTCGTCCACCCACCTGGGATCCTGAAGTCCCAGGCAGGGGCAGTATTATGAAACTTTAGCTCATTGCTCTGCCTAAGTGGACTAATCACCAGGGTCCAGTAAAGGCTAYTGATGTCATGAGTCCAGTGCTATGGAAGACAAAATTTAAAAGACAAAAAGCACCTCAAACTTACATGGATGATTGGTACTGAGTGAATAATGAGGCTGCTATGAACAAGGGGCAGGCTGATATTTGAACAGTAATATCTAACTGGAAAAAAAAAGTGCATTAAAGATGCATAGTAGACAATTAATTCAGAGAAGTTAATACAAAAAGAGGAGTTCAGTTTGCCATTGCAGAGCAATTTCTTCACAGTGAATGCCTCAAAAGAGCAAAGCATCAGTCTGCTAGTGGGAAAGGGGAGTTACAATTGCTGCCACTTTATCAGTTACCATCAGCAGAAATACTGGTTTACAGGGAGCTGCAGCTTTCTCTAGCAAAACTTTTAGATTCTTTCACACTGTAAGCACATTAACAACACTGTAACTRCAGCTGCTGTGATTCCATATGACTAACACAACCAAGAACCACACATCGGAGTAGTTTATTGTGACCAAACATGTCTGAGTTCTTTGCTTACCATACCTGGAATTTTTTCTTTGGACATCAATATTCAGTCTATTTACAGACAGTGTATTTAGATTTTTTATGAGATATTAAAGTTGAGGAAGAATTTCTACTGAAGAAGCATCTTTATGAATTCAGAAGCATAGAATTTAAATACAGGAGTAACCTTTTCCAATTTAATCCTTTCAGATGTCAAAAATTATTGTATTTACAAACCTTTTCTATGTGAGCATGTGAGATGTCAGTGAGCAACAAACATCTACAGCTGCGTCACAAAAATTCTCTGTCAAATTTTTGGTTTAAAAACAAATATATAAAACCRTATTTAACATGGAGTACATGGCAAGCAAAAGAGAAGAAAGAATGAATCATGGTATTCACATTAGTCAAGGCAAAATATACAATTAGAAAGGGAATTAAGGTAGGAAAAGTTACAATGAGTACTTCATTATAATTTTTGCAATAAAAATCAAATTTACATAACAATATGACATTAGCTTTCCCAAAGACAGTAATAAATTAGAGTCAGATTTTGCAGGCTTGATTCATGGAATGAAAGACAGCAACAAAACCATTCTTCTGTTAAAAAATAACAAACTTCATCATGCGAAAATAACAAACATGGTGCGAGCTGTTGCCACACTCACAGAATATGGTATAGTGCCAGTTCACACCTCAGTAAGATCTGCTGACCAAAACTGACTGACTCTTCCTTCCTTCCAGATATTTCCAGGTCTCCCAATGCTTATAGCATTAATAAATATATAACTGATATGGTGAGCAAGATCAGTTTTCTTATTTGACTGACAACAAATCTGGATGTTTTATAAAATTATATGTATATGCCCTTCTTCAGCTGTCACTAATTGCTGGTGCACTCACAAGCAGGAGCTCAGCTCAGTCTGGAGGCGAGAAAATGAAGGGGAAACCCTGCAGYAGAAATATGGTAACAGCAACACAAGCCAGTTACAAAACACATGAGAGTGAAGCAGTTTCTTCATAGGCAAAGATTTACAGTGCTCCCGATTTCTGTGTTTTCTTGTTTCACTAGGTTGAAAAGTATACTTTCCAGAAACAGATGCAGATCTCAAAATGGGAAGGCTAAGCTAGTGCTTTCTCAGAGCTGACCACCCCCTGGTAGCTAGGCTAAAATGAGAATTACAGTTTTAATCCCTTCAGGCAAAAAAAGGACTTGAAGTCTAACATTTAGACTGGACAAGCATATTAGTCACATAGATCACAGAAAAAAAGAGAGAAAAGTCTTCCTGATATTTACAATTTACAACAACTTTGCAACATCATCATTTTCATTACTTTTCAATTTGTGCTTTTAGAAGAATAAAGTCTCGTTTCCATTGTAATGACTTTTGCATTGAGGATATTCTTCAAGATGAAATAAAAAATGCTTCATTTGTTCTTGTTGAAGTCCCCACTGGACTTTGGATGAAAGGTAAGCATGGTGAAACAATGCTAGAAATACATATCCCCAAGACCAGGTGCTAGGTATTACCTAGATAGAAGTTAGGTATTACCAAAAACTCTCAACCTAGAAGCAGCCACTTACTCTGGCTTTACCAGATTGCTCCCCTAGCCTGCTGTTTGCCGTGCTGCTAGGTCTTCAAAGCATGAATTTATCAGTATTCAGAAGAAGAAGGAGGTAAGAGAGAAGGCAGAAATTTAGAGCTATTGCACAGCATAAAGAATTACATAAGAGGTACAGCAGGAGAAAGACAGAGGCTGTTTTCCTTGTTCTTTTYCCATCTCTGAGTAAAATCTCTACCAAACYGAAAAYTCTACCCAATTCATGTCATGTTTCYTGCTGTATATTCAACAACAGAAAAGAATACTGCCCATTGCCCAGATTAACCATGTTAACAGGGAATGTCCAATTAACTGGATGATAATATTAAGGCATAACTGTGGTTTCTCACTTTGACCTTGATTACTCATCATTAATGAGCTGGTTCCACTTTGAGAAATCATGCAAGAGATGTCCTCCTGTATGTAAAAACCATCATAGCACCATGCTGTGAAGGACTGATGGGTTTCTTCACAATACTTCTTGAAACAGAGACATCTCTACACAAAGTATTTTTAATACAAAGTATTAATGTATCATTTTTTCATAAATAAACCTTTGAAATTTTATCCCCTATGCATTTTTTTTCCATTTCACCCTAACACCAGCTCCTTCCTTTTGTTTCTTCTTGAAACAACATAAACCAGTGCTTACATTGGTGCATGGGATACTGATACAGTGAACTCTTAATAGCATCTGGTTTTATTAACTTTGTGTAACCCAGACACTTATTTTTCCTCATTCTACAAGTGTCTGCTAAAAGCCTAAGGGCCAAAATGCAAAAAACATTGGTTTGTTGTAAAATAAATCACTTGAAGCTGAGGACTAGAGGATGTCTGGCTGTAAGGAAATATTTGCTGTGTCTTACAATGCAAGTTCTGCYCTGAAGAGGACTGAATCATCTTTGTTGTGCTAATATAAAATCTGTACCTTATGTAGTTCTATAGGTGAAGGTGTTACCTGCTGAAGTGTCCTTATTAGCASTTTGAAAAGCATTTCAATAAAAGGATACAGTATGAATATTAATATACTGCTGAAACACAGCAGAAATAAATCCACATATGTAARGATTTTCTAACAGAAAAAYTGTCTTGRTAATTTAGAATCATGAGTGTGAAATATCACRTCTCCTGCTAGCTGCCCTGCTCTTTTATCCTTGTAATACCATGCCTACAAGTGCTGCACTTCAAGTTGCCTCTCATACGATTTTAATTCAGACCTACATATATTCATGTTCTATGCATGATGTCTAGATGTTGCACTGGTTCCCCATTAAAAAGTGTGTTGAATAGCTGTTATTCAYATTTAAGAAGGCAGGATGCCTTCTTATCCCTCAGGATGCTCCTGCTGCCAGTTTGTTCTCTGCTCTCATACCAGAATTCACATTACAAATATTACACCAAGTGTTTTCTTCTCTGAGCTTTTGCAACTGGATTGCAAATATGATGGTGTTTTGGTAGCTCACTCAAGATGACCAATTCTATGAAAACACCAAACATTTTGACAAAAAGGAATAAAAAAGCTGCCTACCACCAAAAATAAGTAATAAAATAATTTTTAAAAAAATAGACTGAGCAAAACAATGCTGTAAGGTAAGTACGCTTTGGTACTTGTACTATTGTCCATCTTGTGAACAACACGATACAGTTGCTAATGTGTATTTTCTTCACAAAGAAATCCTAATTCAAATAGTGAATAAAAATGAACAGATTTTACAGAAATGAAAAAAAGACCAACTTCATTATCACAATCCAGGGTTTCTGCTCCTGAGCAACACTTAATGATCTCATAGAAAGGGTAAGTTAGGTATTACCAAAGCTACTAGTAAATATTTTCATTCTTGGTTTCTTGGTAAGGCAGATATCAAGTACACTGTGCTGATTTTTGCCCATAGATATGTTTGTCCTCCACATCATATTTAGCAGCTTAAGTGGAACAGTTAAAGTATGGTTCAGAAAAGTGTCCTCAGTTAACGWGATGGATTGAAGTCTATTGTCTATTCAGTCATATTATTTTGGTATAAGTAGAGAGTTTTAATTATCAAGATTTCTGAATGCAGTAATATAAAACAAAGAATCAACTAAGATCAATGGTAAATGTGACAGTGGTTTGAGAAGCTTCAACAACATGCTTGATTATTTACTGCACAGAGAGCAGGGTCAGACAGAACCATCCTGTTGAGTCATGAAGTTCAGAAAGGATCCCCTTGAGTTCTGAACTCCTTCTTAGGGAGGAGTTCGGGTGCAGATGGATCCACTGCTAGTTCCAGACTTGGCCAGGGGTTTATGTCTAAGGGATTATATATGCACAATCAATCCTTCACATCACTTAGCTAGGATTTCAAAGATTAGCATGCTATTAATYRCTTRCCAAGAATCTGCTGCAGTGAGGAATCCCTCAGCCTGAGGGAGGCATTCCTGCTCAAGGGGAGTTCCTGTTGTGCAAGGCACTGCTGTGCAGGAGAACTCAGCGGGCCCTGGGCACCACTATTCATGGAGTGAGAGAGAATGATTTRCAATCATATCTGCATACCAGCAAGATGTCTGGGTCATCRTTCCAGACAGCCTTTGGCCACCATRTTGCCATCCATGRAGAAGGAGGATGTCTCCTCCAAGGAGGCACTGCCCCATGCCCTAACTATCAGAGGTGTGGGAGTTTATATATTCTCTAATGCTTATCTGTAGACTACCACAGCAGCTCTATTGGTTTCATTCTTCATATTAAAGCAGAACAAGTATTTCCAGTCACTTTAAAAAGTGCATTTTACAACCATCTCTTATTCAAGAATTCATCAAYAGCGGCTCTTTTGTTGAAACAATAAATTAATGCTCTACAGGACCTTCATAACTCTTTATAGGCTGTCATTGTGCTGGAGATGCTAAAAGTCTGCATGCCCAAATTTGTTCTGCAAATGCCACATCTACCTTGTTCTCTCAGGCACTTAGATTAACAGGATCATTATCTATTTGGATACTCCAGTTTCCCAATTATTCAGATGTGGAAGACCAATTCGACTGTATAACTCTGGCCATTGAACTATATTTAAATTGGAATTACTGGGCTACACACCTCTGGTTGGTTTCTAGTTCTCACATTTGTACCTCGGCTGAACATGCATAAATATCTCATAAAGTCGATATTTTAACTATGCTGGCAGTAGGCTGTTCTTATTTAAACTGTTGAATGCTGCTACTGCTGTCAGAGTTTGTGATGTTTTCCTTTCCCTTGACTTGAATACAATTGGATCTCTATGAACCAATTTGTCTCTTTTACTGCATTTCATTATGATTCAGTACTTGAAATGTTGGATTCTCTCTCATTAGATTTGTTTTCCTTAATTGAAAGGGTCTTTTTGGCAACAGAAACCCCTTCAGTCTTTCCTGTAAATATGTCTTGCTGATGAGATAAGTAATATTTTCCTTTATGCCTTGATCTCATTTCATTTTAAGAAAGGTAATAATTGAAGCCTAGTAACTTTTATAACTTATTGAAGACTAATAGCTTARTCACCCAGAATTCATAGATCTAAATTGCTCACAACTCCAGAGTTGAAAGATAGAATAGGAATCACTTTTTGCTTCATGTTACTATGACTATTTTAGATATAATTACTAAGATTTTACGTGTCCTGGGTCAGGAGTTGGACTCAACTCAAGTTGATCTTTTGGATCCCTTCCAACTCAGGATATTCCATGAATGTGGGTCTTGGAAAATCAATTCATCAGTTTATTCCAAATTAATTAAAGATAATTGAGGTTCAATKCTTAATTAAAAATTTATGGCATCCATCTTTACCTGATGGTAAAAAATGTAACTAAGCCTGACAAAACAATACCACATGAAAAAGACTCCCTGCTGAAGTTTACAAGATACAGARAGGAAAGGAAAGGTCAGCCAATGACTCATTTAAATATGCTCAGATGTGTATTTTCATTTAGTTCTGCCTGTAGTGAGCATTAATGTATAAAAATAAGTTTTCTTCCCACACTTGACAAGACTCATCYACTCTTTAGGCAGTGGAAGACAATAAGTTTCAAACCACAACAAAACCTATAAAAAATCTATWATAACAATTTCTCTGAAGAGTGAACCTGCCACACATTCATTGCTTTGATTGCTGTAATATCACTCACACAAGTAACTCCAGGAAACTACATGTGCTCATGCTAAAATGCTGTAGTATCACCCTATAAATCAAAACAAAAGCCTTAAGTGAGTCGAGATGGTTATCAAGACAGATGAAATGCATCTTGATATTACACAGAATGAACCAAAAGAGGAGTTATTTCACAAAGCCTAAACACAGCATCTGTGGCTTCAGATACCCACAGACCAACATTAATATATTACACTTTGCTTGTAGGGATGAGTGTGTATGAACAGACATTACCTAGTTTAATGGGTTAGCTTTTCAAATAATTTTGCTGCAGCTGTTGCTTCTGATACTCTTAATAACTCCATAATTGCTATTATCATTACCTTAGAGTTTTCAGGAATAAGTTAGTAAGTGTTTGTTGTCATTACTTAACACAGATCTCTGATCTCCTACAGTCTTCCTTCTTCCCATAGTCCTGAAAACAAATCTAAAATTTGGAGGGTGTTTGTACACAGGAGAAACATTTGCTCACTAAGTCCCCAAAAAATCTAGTGCCTTATTAATATTTAGGTACATGGCTGACGAAAAAACGTCTCTTCCTGGTTCCATATCTAATTATATGCAGACACACAGCATCCAGGTTTTAGAAAAGAAGCTGTGTGGTGTTCCTTCTCACAGTCCCACCATGAGCCACTACAAATACATATTATTTCAATACACAATGACAGTTCAATCAAAGAGGAAGTCAGAAMCCTCAGAAAAATTACTGCCCAGTAGTATCCAGCTTTGCCAACTTGTACAACTCACTAAAAAKAAACAAACCAACCAAAAACTTATTAAGTAGAACACATCAATTCTCACACCATTTTGTCTTGAAGTGCCCACATGGAAACAAATCATCTCAGTACCTGAGAGAAAGGTATTCAATGGCACATGATGTTCTGGCGGTGGTGAAAGTCCTTAGGGTTTGAGGGGRCAGCAAAAGTTTAGAAGGGTGAACAGACCCATTTTTGAGGACGGCTATTGTATTGTACTCCAACAAAGGTGTCTTTTGCCTCTGTAGAGCAAAGATGAGGAGACAGGCATGGTTCTGGACACAGAAAGCAATGCTCAAACAGAGTGGAATCAACATTATGTGGGCAGTATCTTCATTCTTCAATTTCTTGGTCTATCACACCCAAATTTTATGGAAGACCACTGGGAGGATGTTGAATTTTTCAGATACTTTAATTGGGTTTACATTCAAGTCCTTGAAGGCTAGAGCAACTATCCTCAAATAAATATTTCAGTGTCCAATTTTGTAACTTCTTTGACAAGGCATTTTTACTGTGATTGCGGCAACATTGTTGGTATACTTAGAAATATAATTTTAGTTAATAATTCATTCAGAGAACACAAAATAATTCATGCAGAGAACACAAAAAATATCCTCACTGTATATACGATGTCCATTTTTCTCTCCATTCACATAATTAGAAATTACTAAAGGATGTGTTTTACTGCTTTTGGGGAAACATTTTCTTCAACCTTTCCTTTCCTTCCAAGTTAAAAACCTGTTGGAATACACTGAAATCTTTTGACTTGTTTACTCCCCATGGGAAAGTTCCTTGGAGGGGAGCCTGCTCCAGAATCCTGGTCCCAAAAAGTTGTTGAGATTGGTCATGTGGCAGATATTGTGCACAGCAGATTTGAAAAAAGGTGAGGTAAGAGCCAAGCTATTTCCCATCCTGAAGAATTGCAGAAAAGAGCCTTAACTCTTACATTTTCTAGGAAATTTGGCTCAGACAGCAAGATATGGTTTTCAATGGTATCCACAGTGGGACTTATCTTTAAGTTTTATAGATGTTTTAATGCACTAATGATAATTCAAAAAGTCATTAAAAGATATATTTTATAAAATAACAGCACAGTCAACTCAAAAGMTGCAGGTACATAATTTATGCTTCTTGGAAGCAGAATTTTTTTTTTTCCAAGTTGATTCAAAAGAAGCTAGAATTCATTAGTGTCAAGTATTAATATAAAAGATGTATCACTGCATCCAAACTTTTCCATAAGTATTTTCTTTTTGGGTTTTAGGGGATTTTGGGGGGAAGAATTTAAAATCTTTTTTTCCTGCAAATATAATACTGATGAACAGAWATATAGTTGCTCTTTGACAGTAAGTTATCTCCATGTAAATGATGCATACCATTTTCACCAGAATTATTTCAGTATCTTATTKGATTGAGAAATCTAACTTCATTGTATTTAATGTAATCTTCAATTGAGATCTTTAATGTGATTTAAGTATATTTAATTTTATTATTGCCTGAAGCATATACTACARAGCAAAGTTCCATCTTAGAGAATTTAAAATGAAGTACTGAAAATATATGGAGAAAACAACTGATATCCCAATAACATTATGACAAAAGGGGTAAAGAACTAATGACAGAAGGATTAATAAAGCCAGTTTTTCTCTAGAAAACGGCTGCATAAAAAACAACTCTGAAAGAGTTACAGTCRTGGCATGAGTTAAAGCATTTTTCTTTCTCTGGACTAGTCAACCTTACAAAGATTGGGTTTTTTTATTACATAGCACATGCTGTTTTGTGTGTTTTGTAGCCAGTTTTCTTCCTATCCACGTGCTTCATACATTTTGAGAAACAAACACTAATTAGTTAATTGCTTGTTGATTTTGTCAGTGTTACAATAGTACTAGTTTGCATGGCAACTGATGTGCACTGATTTTCAGAAACTGTCTCGTGTTCTCAGAAGTATTTCCTTTGTTTTGATATGGGGGAAATCAGTTGTCTAACAGACCCCATAATTAATGTAACAAGCATTTTATAAAGAGTGGGAGGCTTCTACAGTCATTAAAAAAACTGTGTTAAACTATGTGGGAACTTTACAGATAAACTGCATTCCAATGTTAAAGSATTTTCTCAAATCTGTGTTTACCTTGGGTAACATTTAATACCACAGTCCTTTTGCAGAAAACTCGCAACAAAATCTGAACAATGCACACGGATAAAAAAGAAAACAAGGATTATGCATGCAGTACTATACTTTTAGTCAATCTCATTTGCTTTCTATCAAGATGCAAAAGTAAAACTATGCTCCATGTGTCCGGTAAAGGCTGATAAGAATGCGTTTCCATGCTTAACAGCATGCAATATATAATAGCCCAAGATGAGAGCTTCATGTTCAGATAATGAGCAGAGGGAGAACTTTGGTTTCACAGGCAAGATGAAAGACATGCCTTTTTTTGCTGTACATTTGCWTGCTACAAATAAGTTCCTGAGGACAGAGTTCAGATCTGTCTTTGAAAACCACTTGCTGAGGAACTCCAGCATGAGAACTATGGATTAAATCCAAACAGGGGTAGGATGGTTGCTGTGCAGCCTGGGCAGAACATAACTTCTTCAAAACAAATTCCAGGGTCTCCTGTCACCAGTTGGGGTTTTAGTGTTGATTTCAAACTGACCCGTAATAGAACTAAGTCTTGGATGGAAACTTAAAGCCAAAACTCAACAGATCTACAATTAAACTAAAACAGCAGAGATTTAGAAGTAAAACAAATGCTGACATGAATCATCTGATTACCAAACTGCTATAAACCACATAATCCTGATGCCAGGCCCAAGTACACATTTTATTCATGTGTCTAACATATAAAGCATTACTGGAAGCAGAAGTCACAATCTGGGATTTCATTGTCCCCATGAGACTAGAGAATTGCTCTATTTCCAATCCAGTGCTAGGAAGTGTCTCAGCCCAAAGTTGCCTCTGACTGAGTTGAAAAGCAAGTTTGAATTGCTCTGTCTGGGAGCAAGGCTTGAACCCCAGGTCCTCCTTTCCACTTAAAAACTTCCCCCCTCATAGCATTTGAGTTGAAAAGGATGAACTGTGTCAACACCCAGGCAAGAGGGGCACTTCCTGTCATGATCTCTGCTGGAGCTAAGACAAACTGTTTTGAGTGGGGTGATACTCTTGTTAGCCTATGATCTTAAAAGCAGAAAAAAAAGATAAGGGTTTATAGAGTTTAAGTGGCATGAGAAGAAGAGAAGAAGACTTTTGATTTACAGTTCCAGACTTCATATATTTGTCTTTGTTCTTTAYGCTGAACTTTGCTTCAAGCACATTCATGCTCGTCTATTCCATCAGGTACATGATAAGGAAAAAAAATTAATTTCAGAAGTGCCAGTTAACTTCACATTTCATTTGAATAAATAGTTGAAATATATAGTTGGTCTCAGCATACAAGGAATATGCAGCACTTCATATCCAGCCCTCACTTCATATGCTSCCTTCCAAGCATAATAGAAACTCTCTCTTGCCCCCTTATGGAATACAATATTAAAATTAATGACTTGTCATTAATATACATCTAAAATCAAGAGGTGCTTGTTCATTTATAGCTCTTTTTAAGTTTTAAAAATTCAGGTATGACAGTACAACTACCACAAAACTCCAGAACACAGTTCTYTTATACTCAGCTAGGGACCAGCACCACGTTCTTATTTGAAAGAACTTACAACCCTTCTTATTAAACTGATAGTGTTTTGACCCATGAATTTTCTTGAGTTTGCTGTTTCTCCTGTCTCCCCACTTCCTGCTGGGGTGGGGGGGTGTGAACAGCTGTGTGGGTGCCCAGCTGCTGGCTGGGTCAACTCACAACAATTCTTTGCAGCTGAAAATGGCCATTTTGATGTCAGAAACCCTGGGTCAATTCTAAAGTCTGCCCAGAAAGACAGGAAGGAAAAAGCAAATTCCTATGTTTGCTTTGTATATTGACTATGGATACAGAATATAATAGTGTGGAAGAAAAAACCCTTATCTCTCTCCAACCAATTTATATTTAAATAACACTATTTTAAGATATATGAGTTACAGACAGCCCCTGAAATTACTAATTGCTAAGATAAATTAGTTCTTTCATGAATAAAGCGATAAAGTGATAAGTTTTCACTGTTTATGGCCATCTATTTCCAGTATCAGTTTGAACACTAACTTCAAAGCAAATAAACGATTTTCATTAGAACATCTTCCCTTTAATGTACTATAAATTCAATTAAAAATACAGAAGATCTTCTACGTTTCATCACAGAAACTTTTCTCCCTTTTGTGCAAAACTGTTGAATGGAAAACAGTTGTTTTTTAAAATTATAAGAACAGGTTCAAACCTGATTCAAACCCAAGATKAACATTTTTTATTTTGCAAAGTTAATTTTAGCTATCTTTTTTCTTTGCCAATTTATTTTTCTACATTCCAGCTAAATTGCTATTAACTTAGGATGTTATTATCCATTTGCACCACCTACATTTTGTCAGAAAAAAACACTGAGATACCATAATATAACAACATGAGCACAAATATTAAAAAGAAACACCAGATGTTTAACAAACCCTTCATTACAAAATATCAAGGGTATTTTCAAGCTGTGGACTCTCTGAGATTATTGAATCCATTTTCAGAATCTTAAATTCGTTTAATTTCTGGTTGTATTACCCATATTTGTCAACGAGATTCCCTCATTTACAAGAAAGTATCCCTTTGGGATCCTGTCCCATCCAAATACTGTATTGTTCCTTTTTTTATCTTTTCTTTAAACAAAGACCATTTTTTTGACTAGCTGGGTTGATTAAACCATCCTTAGACTAGGCATAAGCAGTTTTCCTAATGCTTTGAATTTCACATTTTATATCAAATTTTATGAATAACTGAAGCCATAAACCTTTAAGAAAGGAGGTTTAGGTGAAGGGACATGTCAGCAGTCCCACTGTACAGGGTGGGTCACAGCTGTTCACGCAGCCCAGCACACGAACCGCTGAGCCTCTGTTAAACAGACCCTCTGAAGTACACCTGAAGTTGCAYTAAAGCTGTTGGATTTTGGCAGAAAATAGATCCCCCAGCATTCCAGCTGTACTTAGACATGTGAAGGGCTTTGTGTGACTTGGCTTGATTTCTGATTATGGTCAATTTGACCATTATCAGCATGGTTGAATTCAATAAGAACTTGCACAAGTACTGATTTACTTGTCATGGCTTAACCCCAGCAGGCAAACAAGTGCCACACAGCCCCTCACTCAGGCTCACCAGTGGGACGGGAGAGACACCTGGACAGTAAGAAAACCCATGGGTTGACATAAAGACAATTTTAAAAAAGGTAAAGTAGAAATTTGGCATGCAAGCAAAACAAAACAAGCTATTCATTCTCCCTTCCCATTGTGTAATGATTACTGGGGAGGAAAAACACCATCATTCTGAGCATCTCYCTCTTCTTCCTTCTTTCCCCCTCTTTAYATACTGAGCATGATRCCATGTRGTATGRAATATCCMTTTGKTCAGATGGGCTCAGCTGTTCCATTTGTTTCCTCTGTTCTAGTGAAGAAACCCAAGGAAAAAAGTTGATAATATTCTACTCTAACTGGACACTTTCCTATATTTTTTKAATGAAACACATATTATTTATTAAATGGGCTCAGAAGTGATTGATGCTGATGCTGATGTCATAAAAAAAAAAACATACTTTCAAAAGGAACTGGCATGTAATTGTATGTGAATACCGTTTTTCTTTAAACATATTTGCATTTTTGTTTGTTCGAAGCTTTTTGTCACATTAGTTCTTGTAAACATAAACAATCAAATCTACAGAAACCAACTACTTGTTGCTTTCAGTGTATTGCACAAAGAGATGACACCACAGGAAACAATTGAAGCTAGTATATTTCTGAATCAAAGTGTGCATAACTCAAGGCCACATTTTGAAAAACATCATCCTCCCTCTTGCAGCTTTAAAAAAAAAAACAGTTAAAAGCATGAAAACTGACAAAGATTATATTGGTTCAATTACAGAGGYAGCAACTGTCTTTTCACTCATCTATGTAATTACCATACCATGGTTGTTTTCTGGGAAGTGATTTYAAATGTCTCATGTTAAATTAAAGCAAAACTGCCACCTCCTGAAAATCTGAATTAAATCTTATCAATAAAGTGCTGTCTATGGTCAGAGGAGTATAATGCTGTGCTTATGAAGAAACACTTCCTTGCCCCTTACAATGCACTCTAGCAATGTGTCTTCATGTTGTAAAACACAGTGGTGACRAAAGCTAATTAATTCCCTTTGTACAACTGCATTTTTCAGGGCCTCTGTTCTGAGAAACTCTTGCTTAGTGTGGTTTCAGTACATTATTTGTAATGCAAATACTTGCAACTTAAGAGTGGAAAACTGTATAAATCTCCCAACATGCAAGAAATTAGCAAGCGTTACTTTGCCATTTGATATGCAGCACATAGTCAAATTTACATTCCTAAGTTTTACTTTTACAYAAAAATCACACTCTTTGAAAATAAGAAAATAAAACAGTTAGAGAGCAAACCAGAGGCACCTCACATTCTTTTTGAAATACATTTTACATTAAATCATTTTGTGAAGATTAAAGGTGGGGCAAATTGTATGATTTATTMTACTTAGATGCTGAGTCTTTAAGTRAACTGGTATGTGAGCTTTGTAGGAACCTTATTTTCAATGATGTTAAATGTAAATGCCTTTGATTCTTACAAATTTGCCATTTTTTGCTTATAAGGCTATATAATGATCTGCATATAATACTATAAATATCATTTGCCAAAGAGGATWGTATACTTACAGGAAGAAAATAGGTTATCTATGAGAACTGGRAAGACACTGCTTGGAGAATGAGAATACAACAAGGAATGTTCCAGCATAGCCTGAAAAAGGAGGCTGAATTCCTGAAAAGCAGTAAAAATTCTTGACATGGAAAATAGTCTAAAGTGCCAGTTACCCCACATTAYATATACATAATACTTCAATTATATTTCAATTTTTTATAAGAGACTGCTATATTTATGATAAACACAGGAGAAGTGGGAGAGGAGGCCATAAAGAGAGCTAAAATTTGTGGTAAAAAAAGGGGGCTGAGAGAAGGCAGAGAACATATTCAGTGTGAAGGCATTGCACACAGATAATTGAAGAGGTTGATATTTAGTCTTGAATTCTGCCTGTGCTCTGAGTCAGCCTGGCATCATGAACACAGCTGCAGGTGCCCAGTTGTTAAAACGCTCCAGAACATCAATCTCACTGTAGRGAGCTTAGTAATAAGGACAGCATCTTCATGTTTGAGGAGTAAAGCAGTACAACAGAACTAATTCTGATACCAGTTTCAAGTGCGGTATGTATTTACTTTGCATCATACTGATGGGGTATTTAAACCGTACATAGTTGGAATTGCTCCCACAATATAGTATGGAAAATACATTGTTTTACAAAACATTTCACACCTGTAATAGTCTGTTAAAACACTGTTCAGKGTTCATTAATTGTTTGACAAGCATAGGTAGGTAAGCAACTCTATTCTATAGTCAACAGCAACCTATGAACAGGTCTGTCAAATATGACTCATCTCACTGAGAAAAAAGACATTTGCTAGAATAATTTGTTTCAACTACCACTATTAAGTGTCAGTTTCTGAATAGAAAACAGCAAAATAAGTGAGAAAACCTTCTGTCAAAGGGAAGTGCTTCTCCCATGAAGCAAAAACATGGAGTATGCCTGTGTGTTTGTCTAACAGTAAATTAAATGGTACCTTTGGTTTTAATCTTGCGGGTGCTTTCAGCAAAATCAAAAGATGTGGTGAAACCTCATCTGGAATAAAATGTACACCTTTGCTGGCTAGAAAGATGAATTCAGGAGGTTAAAACGAGCAAGAATGTGGCATCATCAGAAAAAGATTCCCTGTCTGTTCATCTGTGMATGAATAAGGTTTATAAGCCTGCACGTTGCAGAGACACAGAGCCCATACCAAAAGAAGCAGAAGGCTATTACACTGTATGATAACTATTTCTGTGAAAACTTGGGGATTTGTGTGTTCTTCATAATTTTTCAAGTGAAACTCAGTCAAAGAGATGAATTGCAGTGAGGAGGACAACTTTTCATGCATTTGGGAGAGAAAAGATCAGAACAAAGTTATTCTGATCTGCCACCAGGATTATCTTCACTCTGTGGATGCAAAGATGAATTTACAGCACTTTGTGATACACAACGTCTGGATATCCATGAGGGTTCTTAGTTATTCACATAATTGACTAAATAAAGAGAGCATCTTCCTGAAATCGTTACATCAGTGTTTGAGAGCCAAAGACATTTWACAAAATGGAAATTACAGCTAACAGTTATACTCAAGTCATGGTGAAATTTCTGACATGATTAGCTATCTGAAAAGTGCATTACCCAAACATGGCTAATCATCATGATTRTCTTTCTCTTATTTGATAGAATAGATGGCAAGGCAAGTGTCAAAACCCTGAATCCCTTATTAAAATATTTCAACACTATGCCACTGACAATTTAGGTAAACCTCAGCAAAAATATAAAGATTATATTTTTCAGAGAGATAATACCACTTAATTATGCCTGAAAAAAATAAGGTGAATTTTAAGGGAAAAAAATGCWAGGGATGCACTTGTTGACACTGCTGTTCTTCAGAGCTTTTACTCTGATATTTGGATTTCAGTGCAGAACTCAATAGCCAAAGTYGTTCACATTTGTTGTTTTTCTCAAAATTTTCCCTAGAATGAAGGTWATTGTTAGTCCAGATTTTCTTGTTCCAAAACATTGGGAAATAAACTAGGAAAAGGGTATCTCAGAATGGTTATTTCCTGTTCAAAATTATTCTTAACAAGTGTAGTGGACTTTATTACATACTAAGGAGTGGGAGGAAACAGTGCCTATTCAGAGTCTGAAAGACTCTGACCCAGAGTTCATTGTWAGACCTGTCCAGCTATTCTCAGGTCACTGATTAGTCAAGGGATCCCGCTCTACTCAGCCATAATGGGCCACATCTGGAATGCTGTGTGCACTTCTGGGCTCCTCAGTAAAAGACACACATGGAGCTCCTGGTGTGGGTCCAAGGAGGGCAGCAAAGCTGATGAAGGGACTGGAACATCTCTCGTATGAGGAAAGGCTGAGGGAGCTGGGCCTGTTCAGCCTCAAGAAGAGGTGACTGAAAGGGGACCTCATCGATGTCTGTCAGTGTTGAAGGGAGGGTGTCAGAGGATGGATCAGGCTCTGCTCAGTGGTGCTGAGCAATGGGACAAGAGGCAATGGGCAGGAACTGATGGCACAGGAAGTTCCACCTGAACATGAAGAACGTTTTACTGCGAGAGTGACTGAGCACTGGAGCAGGTTGCCCAGAGAAGTGTGGAGTCTCTCTCACTGGAGATTTTCAAGAACCATCTGGACACAATCCTGTGCCATGGGATGACCCTGCTTGAGCAGGGAGGCTGGGCAAGATGACCCACTGTGGTCCCTCCCAATGCAGAAAACGAATGCTCCAAAGCTGTCTGGGTATGACTCTCATCGTTTCTGCTCTCATTTCCCATCTTGGCCAAGCAGGAGGAACTCATGGAACTGTCAGTGCTGCTGCCACCTTAGCCTTGCAAGAGCTGCCACTACGATCGAGGGATGCTTCAGCACCAAGCTCTTGCACAAAGGTCAAAGCCTGATAAGAGGTTATTAAAACTGCAGAGGAGGCACAGAACAGGCTAAAAATGGAGAAGGGGGGAGGATCATGAACCCCACAGTAGTTTGCTGAAGGAAAGTAATTTCCTTACTAGTGAAAGTGAGCATAGTGCTCATAGACAATGATTTTCTCAGTTGTGAATGTTTTCTCAGTAAGTTGTAATATCATTAACTATCTGTAAAGACCAGTGACTTTTATGATGCCACTCATGTTTCTGGATGTGAGTTTGTCTTTGATATTTTCATATCACCTTCTCAGTTACATGAGTGCCCGTTATATTTAAGGCCATAACTTGGACGTGTAGCGTTCCAGACAGCCATGATTTTCTGTACCTTCCAGCTCAGAAGACAATATACTACTGGAAAACAAGATCCAACCTTGTAAAGATAAGAGGGCTTTTCTTTCATTACTCCACAGAGAATAAGTGGATAATATTTTTTTTTTTTTTACAAGTAAGCATGAGGCTGAAAGATGGACTTAAAATTAAYGAAGCACTGATATAACTCCTGGAAGAGTTCCCAATGCTTCCTTATTGGCTACTACAGTATATAAAAATCTAATGAACCACAAAATGATGATGGAGAAATCCAGTCTACTCAGACTGGCTTCGGGACACCAAAATGTTTTAAGTGCCCATCACAGTCATTATGGAGAACGTAATAGGTGGAAAATAGCATGATTATGAGATTATTAAATTCCAGTTTCCTTCACTGTTTCTAGATTCAACAAAGGCTTTTTTGMATGTTTCATTTTCATATGTTTGCCTGTATTACAGATTGTAATGATTCTATTCTCATCTAGATATAAAAATYCATTATGACTATAAATACATTATTGTTAAGTATGTATTAATATCAGTATATASGCATATTAATAGATTTTTATCCAATTACTATAATAAACTCAGTCATAAATAATACTGTTATATTTCTGGGATTTCTATTATATTATCTTGGACTGCTGATGCCACAGGCACTTAGTTTATTTTTGCTTAGTATRTCAAATGCTGATATCATCATGCCATCTTGTCCTCAAGAACTCAATCTGATGAATTTTTATCTTTTTCTAGTGTTACAGACATCTTGTACACTGCCAAATATTTGTACAAATGCAAATAATGTTATATTTCATTACAGATCAGAATGTTGGACTACAAGGTTTTGCTAAATGCAAAGGTCTGTTCCTCAGCTATTGCAGAGATTACTTTTACAAGGCTGTGGCGCTCTACCCAACATTTTGAAGGAGTATGGGATGAGAGAAATGAGTGTTGAAATAGTCCTTCAAGCTTTTCCCTTGTCTGCTTCTACCCATATGAAAATATGTCAAGAGTTACAGCATCTTGGCCTCCGTCTTCCACACTGTGCTTCAGTTCCATGGCACAATGGCTGCCATCACAACAGTGCAGTCCACCTAAACCACGTGTACACGCACAAATATGAGTTTTCAGCCTCAACACTGATTTGTAGCTAGTCTGTATCACAGCATAACATAGACCGTGCCAAGAGAAGGGAATTAAAGGCCAGAAGAAATGTTACTGAGACCTCCAGCTATAGCTTTCATTAAGTACCCAGTAGGTGTTCAACTGAAGCTACAGTTCACCTTGTTTTTCAGAAAGAGCCACTTCATATTTTTATATATCATCCATTTGGTAATTAGCACATTTTTAGTTATACTGCATAACCTAATTTTTGGCCATTGATTAAAGTTTTCTAGACACAGAATGAGGTTGCAATGTTTCCCACATTCAAAAAGCATTTCTATTTTGCAGAGACAGAAATGAATCAGATCCTCCTGTTATAAGTCAGAATATTTTCCCAGTTGTCAAAAGACCTGCAGCACATCCCAGTTATTTTTTTAGCAGCTGAACCAGATGTGAATAAATTYATTCTCTTGCATTAAATTGCTTAATTACGGTAGTAGCATATTTTTGCATCTAACAGGGAAACTAGGGATGATTTACCACATTATTAAAAATATTCAGAATATATTGGACTTCYGATTAGTCTTTAACACCTAAGGTGTGCACTACAGCCTATGACATTCAGAGTTTTTCTCTACTTACYTATTTGCTATTTACCTTTTCAGGAAAGTACTCCAAGTGTCACAGAGGGAACTTTAATTTTTCAATATATGACTTTAGTAAAAGAAACAATATTACACATGCTCTATTTCCCTTATTTACTACAGACCATTCTACGTGGAAGTCCATTGTAGAGAGGATTATAGAACACCCTAGATTATACAGTACCCTATGTCAAATTAGTAGCTTTTCCTTGATCCTTCTCTTCAGATAATAGATTTTCTAACTCAGAGTTTCCCAGGGAAAAATCTCATAGGATTTTTTTCCTTCTTGAACTATACAGACTAGGCCTGAGAGTTACTGCTGCTTGGATAGAAAGCTTCTCTGCTTCTGGATACATCTTAACAGAGATATTTTAAGGATGACCATTGCCAATGTAGCGTCTTTTACACTCAGTAGTGTGCAAAAGAATCAKTAATATCAAATTCTCATCAGTGTTAAATACCACTGCCATTATAAACTTTGCTTATGTTCATTAATGCTCTGCTTGGCTTGTGCTAGCTACCCATGTTGCATCTAAAACACAGTGCCTTGTTATATTCAAATGTCTGCAACATATGACCCCAAAATAAATGTGTGTTCCTTATCAGACCCRTCATGACTTTATGAACTTTCATTAGTACAGGAGGGCACCTGCACAAAATTCTTGTCTAAATGCATGTCCTATGATAATACAACAAAATATTTTCCATCACAAGGTAATTGCTGAGGTTGGAACTGGGCAAATAAAACCTTTACAAAAATACTTATTTTGATGGCGTTTTTCAGAAAAAAAAAAAATATCAAGAAGAAATTTCACAGTACCATTTCACAGACCCATGGCTTCATCCTTTTGTATGGAGACATAGATATATAAATATATAGAAGTATAGATATATATCATACATAAATGTGCAATGACTGGCATTGAGCCTGTGTTTGTGGGGAATTGGSCAATGGGATGTGGAGAGAAAGAGGAAGAGTATTCCCCAAGGCTGTAAACGGCCTCAACAGCYGCAGGAGGTACCACAACACCCAAAAAGAAGTGGTCAGCCAGTTTAAACACCTGGTGATACAAAAATGAACAAACAAAAAAAACCATAACACAAAAAAAAACCACCAAAAAACCAAAACTACATGAAATGTACTAAAGTGCATAGCCATCTATTTTTTTAAATAAAGAAAAAGCATGCATACAGGTACCTACTGCTAGTAGTTAAGACAAAAAAAGGTTACGCTACATTAAATGAATATTATCTCCATCTGGGCAAATGACTTTGTATCCTCCTGTTTACTTTTACTGAGTGAGTCAAATACATGGGCTGTGAGAAAAAATTCCTATAAAAAACATTGACTACTCCAAAGAATTTACTATTTCTACTTCAACCAACTGAAACCCTATCAGAGTATTTGCTCCCTTTCCCTGACATTTTGGAAGCCAGATTTTTGTGCTTCTTTTTATCATTTTTGCCTCCTAAAGTGAGAAATTTTGTCACAATTTAAAAGGCTCAAAACAAGTACTATCTGAGATAGTTAATTCAAATTTCTGTAACTCAAAACAGCCTGGCTCTCAGATGATGCAGATGGTATGGAGGAGGAGAAGGATCGTTTTGGCCACAGAATCATATTCAATACTGTTTTTTTTCCCCCTCTATCATAATCACATAATCAAAGTGATGGGACAAGATTCTTGAGTCAACTGTTCTGTCCCTAGTCTTTCCTTTTTTTGCTCCATATAGTGTGGGTGTCAGTGTGCCAGGGTTTTCCCTTGGGAATGAATCTAGCAGAGAGGATGAACAATAGGCTGTCATTCAAAGAAAAGACAGAAGGTCACATAACGACAGACACTCCATCAGTCCCCACAGAGAGGCCATCCTTCCTGTATTTCTTGCAGAAGTACAGCAAGCTTTATCCCCAAAGTGTAGGTTAGCATCCTATGCTTTTGATTTGGCCAGAAGTAGGATTTTGGGCAGTAATGAAAGGAATAAAGAGGATATCAAGGTAACTGGAAAAATCCCAACCAACACATCAGATCCATCAACCATGTGACATTTCTTCAGCTGTATTTCATATTAACCACATCCCCACTGCTCCTCCACATTCATSTCTGTTCTCCCTGTCATAATGTTGCCCATGGTTTTAAACCTCAGCAGATGCCATGGCAAAAGTTTTGCACTACTTTCTTTTCCCTTGAAACTGATGATCATTTGTTTTCATTTAATGTCTTGAATCTAATAAAAGTGATAGAAAACTAACACAGAATTATTAATTGCTTGACAGTTAATCSACAGATCAATGTAAAACCACAGAGTGATACCAGACACTAATACAACAGCCAATAAAAGGTAGGTAAAACATTTTATTTTCATCAAATCTATTAATCATAATAATTATTCACAAACTGCATTGCCATGGAGACAATCCTCCTAAAATCACCTGAATTAATGAGGTTGGTAATTAACTTTATTTATCTCATTTCAAACTGGTCCTTAGGTTTTGACATTTACTGATTGGATTCTGCAACCTTTATATCATTTACTTTGGAATAATTTGTAACCAACTTTGCACAACCCTCTGACAATTTTACTGAGCAACCACGGATGACAGAAAATCTTTTTCTTGCAAGACATTCTTAAGAGAAGCAGGTGCATAGGTGCATATACTCATATAGYCAGTTTACTCAGGATATGCATCACTGCTGACATTTTTTCAAAGTTAAAAAAAAAAAAAAACCAAAACAAAACCCAGCGAAATTATGATCAATGCTGACACTGTGATGTGATTGTACAGACCATCTTGGGAAACACAAGCTAACTACCTCTCCCAAAAAGCAACACATGGCATACGCAACTAGAAAACTCAGTTGAAAGCTCTTATCCAAGGCAAAGGAAGGCAGATGCTGCATCTGTTAAATGTAGTGTTTAACTGACATAAAGTTGCCAAGTTTTTATAGCCACCAACATGCATCTTATGAGCAGAAAAGTTCTGTAACCTAATGCATACTACACCTGGTGGAATAGAGGTTGTTTATGAATTTTTCTACAAGTTCTCTTTATGTATGTTGTCAGAAGATTTGCAGACTATAGTGCAAATATAGCACAGACTATGGCACTACTAAGTGCCAAATTATTAATATACACCCAAGAAGCAAAGCTCTACTATGACTTTCTAACCCAAGGACACAGATTATTTCTGTCCTCCAATAACTTCAGACCTTCAGCTCTTGATATATCTGTAAAATCCTCTAAAAGCAAGCTTTTGTCACTTGTACTTTATTTTATGACTCATGAACCCACAATGGGCTAGCAAGTAAGTTAAATCTTGGCTTTAATTGTTAAATCAAGTGAGGTATCTTGAAACCATTTTAACAGTAGAGTTGTTAACAACAAGCTCAGTGACCACTTTGATTTCAAGCACATTTAAAACTACTTTCTATTACTGTTGAAGATTTTTTTTAAATGCTGCATGTAAAACAAACTGCTACATGCAAAACCAAATGAAACTTTCCTGCAGCAGCTGTTCTATCTGGTCTCAAAATAATTGTGGAGATAGATAGGTAGGTAGGTAGGTAGGTAGGTAGGTAGGTAGATAGATAGATAGATAGATAGATAGATAGATAGATAGATAGATAGATAGATAGATAATTAGCTAGATCAGATATGCACATGGGCACTCAAATATTTGCTTACAAATTTTATGTTAAAGTTCTACAGAATTTCTTTCTTTCCTTCCATCCCTGCCCCCTGAATTTAGCAGCAAATGTAACAACGCTTGGGTAATGGAATGATTTAGTGCAAGTCATTCCTGCATGAACATTACTTAATTTTAAAGTAATAACATAACAAATTTATACAAAACARCTAGTGTTTCTGTGTTTCATTTCTCTTGGAACATTTCAGAAATTTGAGTTTTTTATTTTTTTGAGAAGCRGGGAAAAGCTTTTTACTTCAGCTGTATGAAAAATTCAAGAAACAGAGGATGTTGGAAATTACACCTTGTCTCCTATGGTCACTTTTAAAGAAATAATAAAATGTATATTTGCATAAATGGCTTGCTTTATGGGAGTCTGCATATAACCCAAGAGTGCTTATTTCTGGTTATCAACTTCAAACTTAATCTTCAGTGACTGCAATGTTAAATTGCAGTGCTGCCATGCCTGGCTGCTAAAATGCAAAACCAAATGTGCATTTGGTTATAAATTTTACATCTTCCAGCAAAAGAAAAAAAAATTACTTCTCAATCCCAAAATATATTATATATTCCCAAATAATATTGTTTGAATAGAGGTGCTCAATTTTCCCCARACTGTTTTTGAAAAATATTTGGTCATGGATGAAATTTCCCCAGTAAGTAYGTGCAGCAGAGTTGAGAATGTTTCRACTTCCACCTGTTGAGGTTGAACATATTTCCAGATAGATTTGGCCCAAATAATAGTACAGATCTAAGCACTAGAATTTGGTAGTTGATAACAGCACTACTAACAACACCCTTCCCTCACCTCTGCCCAAGTCATATAGATTAATATAATAGCACCCAATACAATATGTAGGATTAAAACCACCGCAGAAGTTGAGGCAAAAATAYTGTCTAATGAGATGGTTACAAATTGACTCATTGCAGCCGCAAAAGTGTTTCACAGTGATGTAWTTCACAGTACTAGCAGGCATCTGCACACAAGGAAGGGAGCCTGGATGGAACTCACCATCCTACTAGCTTTAAAACTTGCTATATATGCTGAAGGATATGTATTTAAATATTAACTACTTGTAAGTACTTTGCCAGAAGGGACTTCTTGGTTAAATTGCATAATATGAGAAAACTCACAGCCTAAGAGTAGCCAATGATCTGGAAACTAACTTGATAACATCAGATTCTGGAAATAGTATTTTTTTTCTTGTCATTCTCACTGGGAGATGTTTATCTCCTCTTCCAATTGGAAAGTTTTCCACATCCTAAATTAACAACAAAAACGTTTATAATAAATCCATCCTACAGCAAATTCCTTGGTAATTCCATGCAAGCCAGGAATGAAAACTGATACAAAAAATTCGCTATTGTTTTTGAAGTGAACAACATGTTTATCTAAATGAAACCCACTTGTGTCATACATAGACTGCTCCTGGGGRCATTATCTGGTTCCTAGTCTGGGTRGCAAACACAGACATGCTGTATCTCTACCCAGCAAAGAGCTCTAAAATGTTTGGCAAGCCAAGGTATGCCTTCTCACACACATCTGCCAGTTCCCTCATAGTAAGCATCATCTGCACGAAGCCAAGATGGTAAATCAAAATAATTCCCTTGCAAGGTTTTGGAACATCCTTTAGGACAGCTGCCATCCAGTAAATTCTAAAATACAGGAATCAGTGGTATTAAAGCACTGGCAAGCCTTTCATTACCGACAGAAGAAATGCTGGTAGGTTGATAGCTGATCAGATGTCTCTGCCAAAAAGCTAACTAAAAAAAAAGTAGGACCATTTGGCAAGTAAAAAAAAAATTACCTAGGCAGTAGCTGAAAATTGTTCATCTATGCTACATGGAACTTAAAGCATAGATGCCAACAGTCTAACTGTGGTTGTTCTAAAAAGCATTAACCTGAAAGAGTGGTGAAAAGTGAAAGACATTAAATATAAGAAGTGCTTTCAAAAAAAAAAGAAAAAAAAACAAAACAAACCACTAGCCACGTAATGTATCATTTATGTGTTTTCCTTACCATAACTCTATACACCAAGGGAATGCACTTCCCATTCTGCAATCTGTATGAATTTTTGAGAATCTAAAAGGAAGAGGCATTTTTGTCAGTGCCCTAGGTCCATTAATATTTTTTTAAAATGAAGATAAATATTTTCATTTCTTCTCAAAGACATTCAGGTGAAGTATAAGCCTACTTTTCAGCAGATTGAAGAGGCAAGCTGTTCACTGAGGTTTTACTGTGAATTTCTAGAGGGTTTTAGTGTTGTACCATTCTGTCTTTAATTGCTGGATTTTTTTTTTCTGGGTTCATTCCTAAATGATGTAATGCTATGCCATTTTTACATGTAGTAAAAATGTATATTTTATATCGTAAAAATGTTATAGTTTGTCGCTCTGAGTCCAGTTCTGTCTGAGTTCTCAACCCACAAAATATGGGTTGAGAAAGACAATTCAACAGATGAAAACAAACTTGTATCCATAATGACYTCACACAGGTGTCCTCAGATAACTGAATCATCACAGGGATAGACCATCCCTTTAAAATGAGACTGCAAATATTTGTTTGATTTTTGCCCTGCTTTGGGCCATAAAGAAAAGACTTGACCTTACTATTCCTGATACAATACTTATTGAGTTATACAGCCTTATTATTCCTGGCTGAAATATAATGCATGATTATCATATATCTTAGGTCTTTGCTGGAAGCTATCACTTGTATTTCATCCACAAGGAGTAATTGAAGTTTATCCAGTTACATTTCTTTAAAGAATTTAAAGGCAAAGATTATAGCAGAGCCAAGGATGCCTTGAGACTTGACAAGAATATTTTTCCCTCCAAATTGAAAGGGAATCTATGTAAAAGTCTAAGTTAGACAGAAATGCATACACAAAGTTCTGCTTCCAAAATTCCTAGACAATGTCAACAGTGGTAAAAAATAAGGCCAGATGTTTTTGCTGTCATAAAAGTCAAGGTACAAAACCTGCAAAGTCACTCAGAGTAAATGAAGGGGAGAAAAAACTGTTTTGAGTAAATCTGAATGTGATAGCCATATGGGATAAAAACAAAGCAAAGTGCAAACAATTAGTAACAGTTCTGTCAAAGACCAACCTACAGCAATTGCCTTAGAACCTGTGTAATCAACCTAACAGGAAGTATCTTCAGATACCTCTCTATTGTCCGTGCCTTTTTAATGCAACAAATACATAAAGGGCTTGCACCTGTGAAAACACAAAATTTTGATAGATGTAGTATCATTTGTCTAGAAACGCTTAGGATCTGAAACAAGAAAGGAAAATATAACAAGCATCTTATTTTTTTTAAGTATTCATATCACAAGTAAGATCAAGGAGCTTCAGTCTACAAACCTGGTATTTGTCTACATATTAGGGCATTACTTCAAAACATTCTAGTTTAGAATCTGTTTCTTTTGGTGTGGTTTAGGGCAAGATAATACAGATCAGCAAGGTATGCTGATCCACAAAATTCAGCAGGAACTGTGTATCTTTGAATAAAAGGATTCACATGAGTACTCAAATTTAGAGTCCTTCAGATTCTGTGCTTGCATTCAGTGCTTTTCAATCTGCCCAATATCACACTCAACATTTTCCTTACCAGTTTTTATGYACTGCTTTGGAATTGATATTTGTTTCCTCAACAAGAGGTTGAGTGAGACTTTGTGAATCACCTTAAGATTCCAGACACTCGCTTCAGGATACCGAGATTGAAATCAAACTCCTTTAAAGAAAACATCTTGTCCAACACGAACACCAGTTTTTCAGTGCTCCAAATAAAGAACTTCTCTTTCGTACTACAGATGTAGTGACTAAAATTGCCTGACTTCATGAATATTACACTATCTTCAGGCACTTCCAAAGAACTTGTGAAAATTGTGGACAGCTCTACAGAAAAAGGAAATACAGTAATCATCATGTGTGGATTGCAATAATTATGCTACTAATCTTAYTGCAACATCTTTTCAGAATATATCYRTGCAAGATGCAGAAAGAGAATTTATCAGATGTGCTGCCCTCCACTGAATGGCATGGAAAGCTGGGTGTGAATTCTTTCAATTTCATCAGAAGTCATAGGCAAGTGACAAAGATTAAAATCTGATGTAACTGTTTAATGCACAGAGTTCCACGTGAAGCTGGAAGTTTGTACAGTGTTTTAAGGTGCCCTTCAATTGTAGCAAATTATTTTCTCCCTGCACCACAAATTGAAGATTTTGCCACACAAAGGCAGTAGCAGTAAATTAAAGCTATCAAAATAGACTGCAAAAGGAAARAATTGAGAGTTTATCATGGTGCTCCTAAGAGTCTGCTCCTTTTGTAAACAAGCAGTCAGAATTATTTACACAAATACAGAATTTCTTTTGCAGGAATTTTTAAATCCTTATGCCCTCATATTCTGAAAAGGAAAGATTTCTAGAATTTTGTACTCTTTAAAATCCAGCATTAAAAGTTATCAAGCAAACCTGACTCTAAAATAATCCATTTGAAATGAGGAGCTAGAAAAAGGAAAAAAAAAAAAAAAACCAACCTGTTTTGTCAGCACTATAAGGTCTTTGGAGAGGAAAGTTCATTGACCCTTCCTATGGAAGATCCCTTTCCATATTTTGATATATACATCTAAAGTGTATATATATATATATATATGTATATGCACATTTGTGTATACATATATGTATATGTATATATATGTATATATATGTCATCAAATTCCTGGCAAAATCTTACTGATGATTAATAGATTTTTTTTACTGAGGTGATCTCCACAGAGAAGACTTCTCCATAGTTTAGTAGATTAATAAAATTTGGTTTATGTAATTTTAATACCAATATTGTTCAGTAAAGTTTACAAATTCAAAAAATAGTGTGCCTCTTACAAAACTAATTTCAGTATATCTAGGAAATAATTCTTTTTATGAAATAATAAGCAAAAAATAGCCTATGTGTTATACCATGAAAACAGTTAGTCATTGATCCAGTGAAAGTAATGTTTAAAGTTAGACATTAAAAAACCTTCTCCTGAACACCAGATTAATTCTGGTTCAGTAAGCTCATTTTACAGCAGCAACTTTTATATGCCTCCCTCACTTCATTTCAGCACACCCTTTAGTCAACCCAGAACTGCATCTTTGTAACTGGAATATACCCCAGTGAATAATTTCTGAGAACACAGTTCTTGCTCAGCTAACAGTAACTGCCAAAAGTGCTCCAACAAATTAGGAAAATCAGAAAAATGCAATTACTTTTATCTCCAGTTACTGATTAATTGTCCTACAGCCACAACTAGAATCTGGATTAATGAASAGCAACATTCTGCTACCATAGAAAGGAACCTAAAAAATGAAAATGAAAGTTCTAAACAAGTAAGAAAATGTAATTCTGACTTGAATCTTATGCTGTCCTTTGCTTCAAAAGAAAATTGGATCATGTTTTCTTTTCCTCACAAAATAGACCTCYATTTTGGTTTCTGGATGAATTTGATCTTTTGAAATAATCATGGCAAACTAGGGCTAGGAACAGGAGGTAGAGTGTATCGCTGTTTCTCTTGGCATACAATTTTCAGAGATGAGTTTGGTTTTCTCTCTTCATATGTCAAGATTTAAAAACTCTAGAAAGATAAAAATATATATTCGTAGAAATTGCACATGTGATGGGGTGAATGGAGGGTTTGCTTATGTGTTTACTGTGGGGCACAATCCTCTTGCTACGATAAACCTGTCCCAGTCACTAACCAGGTGAGGTTTCTGATTCAGTCAATAGTAATCAAAGCACACAGCTGGAAACRGACTCTAAATACACTCAGCGTACTCTCCAGGGGGGAGTTTTGCATGGCATGTTTGCTGAAGCTAAAAGAATCCATTGTACCTTTGTAGTCACAAGAGGTAGCACAGATAACTGTTTGATAAAGGGCTGTGAGTTGTTCCTGACTACAGCTGACCAGAGGCAATTCAGATCGACCCCCTCGCTGTTCCAGTGTTTAGTCCCATCTCATATGCCTTGTCCCAAGTCTGTGYTTTGATCACAGCACGATGAACAATTGTGTTACACTTTAAGGCTACAGATTCCTTTGGATTTGAATACAAGGGTGATGTAAATGAAGATTATCTCTGTGCTCTTAACCACTAAATTTTTCCTCAAAGAACACAGTTTAAGACAAACAACTTTTCCTTATACATAACATTAAAAAATATTTTGCGACTAAAACCGGAATACCACATACCTCTACCTCACAAAAGAAAGGGAATTTGTCCTTATAATACCTACAAGGTGAGCCATTATTCATTATCTTTGTTTCACAGATAAAAAGCTTAAGCACAAAGCCCTGCCAAGGTAACATGAACACTTGCATTTATCTCGCTGGTATTAAAACAAGTCCTGGATTCAAAAGCAGTGCTCAGGTACACMGATAATATATGGAATAGAAAACAAACAGAGAAACAAAAGCCCAAACAAAAAACCTCCAAACTTATCTCCATCTCCTGAATCCTAAGGCAATAAAAAGAAGCACSAAGCTATACCTTTTCAGCTTCCATTGTACTCTGTATCACACTACTATCTACTAACTGTACATGTTATCTACATTACACATCAAATGTTAAATATCCTTTCTACACATTCTAAGCATGCAAAGTGCAGAAAAATGTGAGCTTTCTCAAAAGAATAAATTCAGAAACACAAAATATTTTGTAAGCCCTAAGAGAATCCCAGGTGTGTTACAATAAGCAGGCAATATCCCTGCACAGATAGATCACTTTGCTGTTACACACGGCACAACTCTGAACTGAATGTGATGTATTAAACCCAACTTAAAACACCTTTACACCACAATACAAACATAACTATTTCATACAAAAAAAAAACCCAGCACTGTGCCCAGTGGACGAAGCTAAGAAAAAGCTTTGCCTTAGACATTCCTTTTTTCTACAGGAAATCACTCTCTTTGTCCTTAACAAATTTTTTTTCTGATGTTAATGATCTAGAAAACATGGATTATACTGGATACTGAAAAATACATTTTTTCTTATAGAAAATTCTATGTGACAATATCTTTCAAAGTCATTATTAACATCAAGCAAAAAWCTGGTTATGATCCATATTCCAAGTAACACCTCTGAGCAGTGGAACATCGGAAGGCTCTGTCAAATATAGTTACTTTTTCCTGTCAGCCTCTTGGTTGTAAAGGCATATATTGATTTAGTGTGTATAGAGACAGAAGGTGCTGCCACTGCGAACATTGGAACTGAAAGGGTGGGAGGAACATGGTGCAGCAACACTCAAGCCTACATACAAAACCAGGATATACTGYTCCACTCAAGGGCAGATCCAGTGCAAACTGGTACACGGAGACTTCCAAACCTGAATCTCGGATAGCACAGCAGTCTCAAGCACCAAACAGAAGAAGCTTGCTATGCTGTGCAGCCTTTCATTACAGTGAAAGACACTCAGAACTGGCAGTTTCAGGGTGTTCACATTATTCGTGTTTACTTCAAGGTCAGGCTGGATGGAGCTYTGAGCAACCTGTTCTCAYTGAAGATGTTCCTGCTCATTGTAGGGACATTGAACTAGATACAGCCTTTACGGTCCTTTCCAACCCAAAATGTTCTGGGATTCTGTGTTTATACTGTGCGCAGAGTTGTGTGGTTTTTAAAATATTTATTCTACTTACTAGCATATCTCACAGAAGTTAATTCAGATCACCTTGGCTTTCCTTAGCTATTGTCACTAAAGAAATGAGTGTCATTTTTACCCTCCATAGTCTGAGTAATATGTCAGTAAAACTTACCCTATTTTCATATGTATACTTACTAATAATAAACTCCTAATCAAATACTTTCCCTCCCTCATTTTTGCCCCTCTGTATTGATCTCTATTTTCTGGAATACCCAGTCTATTATTCATAATGAACTTGAAAATACTGAAAAATTGTACTGGAAAATACCCAGGCCTGACACAGATCAGGAGCAGACCCAGACACACAAAGAGTTAAAATTGAGGCACTGTTCTTTTTTTTTCTTTTTCTTTTTAAACCTGTTTTCATGCTACCAGCAAMGCTGAGAGAGCTGAATTAGATGATGAAAGAGATAAATGCTCTGTGTATCTCTTATATTTTATAAACAAGTAGATGGAGAGCATGACAGTGACGTAATGTGAACCCGTTGCGGTGTTTTCAGCTCAGAAGACATGAGGCTGTTTTTCACTTCTGCCTTGATAACTTCACTACAAGGACTTAAAGAGCCAGTAGACATGGCTCACTGCACAATTTTGGCAGCTTGCATTGTAGTTTCTTAATTTACACAGCTATGAAGACTGGGAGAGTCACTCAAAGAATTAATTGCCAGTAAATATTTTTTCTCCTTACAGAAGAAAGAAAAGGGAAGAACAGAAATTATAACTATCTCAYAGTAAAAATAATGTCTTCTATTAGGTAGTTGGATACAGATTATTATTGACATCAGCTTTATTGGTTAAAAATRTTTTCATTATTGGTGTTTATGTCCTGGACCAATCATTTATTTGCCTGCCCTGAGACATTCTTTATCACTAGCTAACAGACTAGCCTTACAAATTTACCTGCCTGTGTCAGKAAGAGAGGACTGCAGATAACAGTTCTGCACCACATCTTCGCCTGAGCCAGGAGGAAGTGAGAATAATAGGAAATACTTGAGAATTCGGGTACTTATTCTCTCCCTACAGAGTGACCAAAGAAAGCCCAGCAGCACCGATAGTGATGCTGATGGGAGAGAGCGTCAGAGCTTTGAAGTGGTGCGGTCTACACTGCTACACTGGCAGCTGTCAAAGCAGATTTGCTTCTTTTGTTCAGAGAATCTCTCGCTCCTTCTTGCCTCTCTATGGGCGGCATTCAAAGAGCAGACAATTCTGTCAGGGAGTTTTCCTCCCACTGCTGAAAACTACATACTGTATCAGCAAGAAAGTATGGTTAGTATTTGCTAATAACTAACCTTGAACCCGTTCTAATAAATGAGCTGTGATAAATAACAATGAGAAGGATATTCAGTGAATGCAGTTAGGTAGTGCAAGGGGGTACTGAATAACAGCTATGAAAAGAGAAAAATAAAACAACATACAAATATTTCAGAATTTAATCCCATATTAATTTGATATTTCCAGTTGAACTAGAAAAAAAAAAGAAGCTTTTTTTTTCCAGGAGAGCAAGAATTAGCTCTCAAAATCTGCTTTGAGCCAACACCAGCATGAAAAACAGAAACAAACAAACACACACACACACACACACATGCAGAGAAATCAGGAAACATCTGAACAAAACTGCATAAGCAGATTCAGGATACAGACAATTCTGGAGCTTTCTGATATCCCTCTGATGATGCAAGGGTGTTTTGCGTCATGGTATCAACAGCAAGATATGGGGTCTAATTTGATTCAGCTTTAAAGGTAGTTAAAGTAAGTTTTTCTAAGTCTGTACCTAGTACAACTGATGCCTTCTTTTATTGTCTCATCCCTTCACCTTCAATGGAAAAATATTTAGTTTTTATTAGTTATAATATGTATAATATATTCACTTTATGAATTATATATATATTAGTTATATATTTTTGTCTTTATAAAAATTATTTTTAGGGAAACACTGCACAAAATAAAGAGAATTACGGGATTTTAGTAGGTTTATAATATACTCCTCAATAGGCTGGAATTTGGCAGATGCATGGCTAAGGGAAAGTGGTAAATTTAAATACAGACTTTAAAAAGTTTCATCATCAGTATTACTATCTTTGAGTATTTGTCTTTGAGTCAGTCTCTTAAGTTTCTAWACATTGTTATCAGGCAAAGGGCAAAAGAGTACACCACTTCTACCTTCTGCATTTAATTCCTTTTGTTAATGGATTTTTAAGGCAACACTGCAGGTTGCCAGATCTTGAGCTGTTTCAGAACAGGAGCCATCCTGATTCAGGAACACATCCTTCTTTCAAAAGGAAATTTGCAATAAAATTCATGAAATCACAGTGTGTAAGTCAATGTTTTCTCAAAGATGTCAGCTTAAGAACCCTAATAAGTTTCCTCTGTTATGGCCACACAATATCTAGCCAGTTACTCATTAATTACACAACTGGCAGTACCACTGTGCTTGGGGTTCCAGACCAAGAGCGATTTTTCAAGGATCAAAAATTCTGCTCTTAACTTCACTGGACATCTCTTAATGAGGCAGTCAAGGAGTCCTGAGCAAGGAGACCAGAGAGAAAACCCAAAAAATAAGCAGTTTATTGGATAGATTTAATATCATATGCATATGAAACACAATAATGATTTCYTCTTGCTTTGGTGGAAATAAGTGGAACAAGAGGTAGAGCTGAAAATATTTCACCAGCACAGCCCAAAGGGAACATAAAGAGCTGAAAGGCAAAACAGGAGTGCAGAGCAAAGCTTGTAAAGACCTGAAAAATATAAACCWCCTCCTTTTGGTTTTAAATTATCTTGACATTTTTCTTTCATGAGGCTTTTCCTTTCCTCTTGGAGGTGGATACTCAAAAACCTTGCAAATAAATAAGGAAAGCAGCAGTTTTAAAGATTGACACAATTTCTTTGATAAAGAGCAAGTTGTCAAAGTTATGCATAGAAGCCCTAAGGCAGAAAAGAAAGAGTTTTCAATCACAGTGGTAAATAAAATCCTTGACACAGTCTGACTAAAGAGTCCAGCTAGCAAATTCAAGATCTAAGTTCTTCATTGTGACAGAAAAATCAAGGAAGACATGCATAATTATTTTTTATCAAAACCAAAGTGACAAAAGCTTGAAACCTGCTGGGGTTTAACTCTGTGTAAAATAGTTTATTCAGCATAGCCTCTCCAACGTGTTGCCACGCTTTATATCAAATCAAAATGGTTCATTCAMATGCAATAAACACCAAAMCCAGGTTAGGTCAAAAAGGAATCCRTAAATAATTTTGATGCTAAGAAAATGTGACTTGCATTACCACAATACACGCTAAAGTATATTGCAGCTTCCTGCAACACAGATTCAAAATAAAGGCAGTATAATTGTAGCTACTGTGGTCACAGGACCTATTATAATCCCAGATTTGAAGCAAATGATCAAAGGGCTACCTCCATGCCTGTATGCCATGTTACTGGTCCTGCAGGATGTTCCTTGTGTCAGGCCCTGATATCCAGGTGTCACATGTGGAGGATGAATGTGGCTTTTAACAAAGCCACGGAGCCTGCATATATGCTTTTTTAATAGCACAAAGCTTTCCATGCTGAATTTCTAATTCAGGTGGTATGGAGATGTCCCACAATCTGGTACTTAGTCCATAAAATACTTGGAATAGTAATTCCATTGTATTATGTCAGTAACTCCTACGTGGGACTCTTCTGTGMTATTACAAGACAAATATCAGCTTAAAGAATTAGTTGTCAGCTTCTGCTGCATACCAATACCTGGTGTTTTTCAGATAAAAGCCTTAAGTTATTTCTGCAGACTCTGTGGTGGGTTCAAGGAGAATACTGAAGAATCCCTACTTGGTATGCACATGAGTGCACACAAACAGATTAGTTAGTTTATGACTTMGAATCCAGTTTCAAGTTTGCTTCTTTTTGGCCTGGATTACTTTTAACAGATGCTGACTGGTGAAGRAGCACAATCAGCAGAAGCTTTCTGCATGCCTCTCTGCCTATTTKCCTCTCCTATGTATCCTGGAAGGTTTTACCATCAACATCACTGTCACACAGAACATGTAAGGAACAGTCAAGGCAATGATCTCACATTACATAAGCTCTAACAAACAAGGAAACACAGCCTGATATCCACCACAGACATCTTTAGCTCACAAAATGAAAGGTGATCTTTTATTTCTACTGACAATGGAGATCTTGCATTTGGAAATCAGCCACTCCATGCAGCTATCACTTGAATRAGTGAGTGGGGAATGCACCTCTCTGAAGGCAAAAACCATTAAATTTCTATGGAAGTAAAATAAAAACATAAATGGGATATTGCATAAGGATAAAAAAGAGATCTRAAGCTAAAAACTTTGTTGTACATATACTTCAGATTCAAGATAGAGCATTCTGAACATTCAATTTTCTCAGCTGAAACTAAAGGGGYTTCCACAATTAAATATTTTCAACTGTTTTCCATTTCTTGATTRCAGTATTAAAGAGTATTTGGAAAATGAGAAAAAAAACCCAGAAACTAAGAATTTCAAATGGTGATTCCCTGTTCTCTAGCTTATAACAGGGAACAATTATAAGCAAAATTTTGAGACAGATTAGGTATAAATGACTGAACTTGGTTTGGGGTTTCATTTTTTTAAGAAACAAAGTAATTAAATGTAATTTACTTTTGGATTTTTAAATTTAATTTTAATTTACTTAAATGTAAATTACTTTTGGATTATAAAGATGATTGTGTGTTGAAAATTCTTTGACCCTAAGAGAATAAAAGTTATGAAAAATGTCTCACAAAAATAAAATGCTACCTCAAGAATWYAACTTACTGTTTTTGGAGTGAAAGRGGGACATTTTCAATAGACTACCATTTTTTTTTCTTTCAATGGTAATTGTCTGTGTTAAATAAAATAAAAACAGAAATGTTTTTGCTGATTACCTCCTRCACAAACCAGAAAACACTAGAAAGATAACATAAAAGAAATGGATTAKCAGAATTAATACGTTCAGAAAATTTCTGGTCCCTTTTTCACACAACATTTACAACACCAGGAAAAATAAAACTTCTTTCTGTTCATTCAATTCAGGACTCCTTTTTTAATGACAGCTCTAGTAATCAGGAATATGGCAGATTTTATGCAGGTTGGTTGCATGCATCATCACTAAAGTAATTTTCTTTTCATGTGGCAGGGGATCATAAGGATGAGTAAGGGCTTCACATTACTGRAAGTTCACATTACAGGTGTCGTGGACAATCCTGAATGGTGACTGCCAGTAAGGGACACCCTGAGACAGTGTGACAAGGAGTTACACACAGAGAAGAGGGTTGGCAAAATTACAAGCTGGATTCCTTTTTCAATTTCTTGACAGAYAGAATGCAGATTCAGTTAATAACTGAACTGACTTAAATACCAGAATATACATTGCTGGGAAAATAGTGTTAGAGCTAGATTTATCAGATTAAAAATATATAATGTCCTTACTTTTATAAGATTGACTGTGTTTAGATACTAACACTAGAAACCTGAATTTGAAACACAAAATGAAATCTTCATGTATTTAGAAAATGTGTACAAATGTCCTGTATAAATTCATTCAGCTSTCACAGTTTTTGGAGCTACCGGTCCAGTGCAATGGGGTTGCCATGGCTACTGCTCCAGAGAAGGTCCATTGAATCGCCCATCACAATAAACTGTTGCTTTCAGATGCTACAAACCAACACATTGGAAAACACCTCCCACCRTTTCCTCTTTCCTCCTCCCAACACAGCAAGCTTTCCCCATGAACTGAATGTTAGTGTACACGTGTGTGAAGAACCATGCCTGCTCTTTCATCAGCTCTTCAGCTGTGAACCTTTCACGTTTATTGTTATCAAAGACAGTACGCAAAATCACAGAATCAAAGAATCATAGAATGGGTAAGGTAGGAAGAGACCACAGTGGGCCACATCTGGTCCAACATCCCAGCTCAAGCAGGGTCATCCCAGAGCACAYAGCACAGGATTGTGTCCAGATAGCTCTYGAGTATCTCCAGTGAGGGAGACTCCACTCTCKGGGCAACCTGCTCCAGTGTGTGGTCAGCCATACATCCTCATATTCAGGTGGAACTTCCCCATCCATCAGCTGCTGCCCATTGCCTCTTGTCCCATTGCTCAGCACCACTGAGCAGAGCCTGATCCATCCTCTKRSMMCCTCCCTTCAGATTCTGACAGACATCAGTGAGGTCCCCTCAGTTGTCTCTTTGAGGCAGCACAGGCCCAAATCTCTCAGCCTTTCCTCATAAGAGAGATCCTCYAGCTCCCTAATCATCTTCATTGGCAAAGACCTCTTACTTGGTCCCAGACATTTTGCTTAGAAACATGCCAGAAATGTTTTTTATAGAAATCCACAAACCTGTTAAATCCACTAATCGGTCACACTCAAATTTCATCAGGTCTAGAGATCCCACCATCTCTGATTTCCCAGAAATTTCATGAAGTTTGATTGCTGAGGTGAATATGATCAGTGCTTCAAATACAAGAGACCACAATTTGGGCACTTGGCACCGAGGCATGCCACAGCCTCCTGGGTAGTCACTGCATGAGCCCTGAGATTGCAGCCACTGCCTGGGCTGATTGCCATAGCCAGAGAACGAGGTTTATCAGCCCCACTCTCCCCAGTAACAATACAGGGAACACGGAGGGAGGGGACTCCCAGCATCTTCCGTTTGGGCTGAAGGGAAAAAGGAGAGTGCTGGAAATATCTGAGTCAAGGTCTGCACTGAAAGGCAGMCAGGGTGCAGTGGGGCAGCTCAGGCACTGGGTACTTTTCAGCAAGGGGTTACAGGGGAAATACTGCACCATTTTCTTAAGTTCAGCTGATTTGATTTACAATTTATTCCACATCAAAATAAGAGTGTTCTTCCAAAACTTCTTAATTAGTAAAAAAGCCAACTAGACAATAAGGCAATCACACTTATCTGAAAAATGTGAAAACTATCCTTAAGCTGTTYATTCAAAATACATTAACTAATAATCCCTCTGTAGGCATCCCAGCAGTTATTTGTTCCTTTTAAGGTTTTGTTCTGCTGAGATCCTGAAGAATCCTCCAGTTAAACAACCACGTATCTTTTCTGTTTGTATTTTGTAACAGGAAAAAAATGCAAAAATGTCTTTCTGACAGGTTCCAGCAGTATCTTTTCCAAAGACTTTGGACCTTTTGCAGTTAAACTGAGACTTCAGCCTTGTTTCTTTTTACCACATGGAGTCATCAAGAAGWGATGTAATTTTTCAATAAAGCAAATCTTACAACTCATAAGGAATCTAAAAGGATCATAAATAAACAAGAAATAAAAAGATTTAATTAACTCTAAGTTAATACTATGCTTCCATGAACTGTGGACATTAAGAATGGAACAGTTGAGAAATACCATGTTTTTAATGTTAGAGAAACTATTTCAAACAATGACCTCCTACAAATTTCCCACAGTATACTTGTCCTTCTCTTCACAATTTTCAACTACATTGCTCMGGAATTACACTGATTAGAATCTCATGCTCTCTTTCATAATAAATACAACATTTACTGAATGAACCTTAGACTCCCTCAAGAAGCTGCAAAATTCTTTTCCCCTAACACTTTCCAAATACAAACTTAAACAATGGTCTTCAGTTTTCAAGTTGTTAATAATCACATAGMTCTGTATGAAGCTTTGCATGGATTCAGAAAGTTTTGGGAGCAAAAAGGTAGGGATTTGGGAGACTTATATTTCCCTTYCCAGCATCATAACAACAGCAACTCCACTGTTTTCAGTGTTCTCTGAGAGTGCTTCTTAAGTGCTGTTCTAAACTGGCTTTACTCGGAGCACTCTATGCTCACAAATGTGAATATGCTGCTTTGGAAAAATCTTTTCCAATTATGTATTCTCAAAAAATCTAGTTTTCATRATGCTGCAAGCATCAAACACTTTCCCAGTCAATGTTAATATTGACAAACCAACTTCAATATTTGCCAGGATTGACAGAGTGATTCAAAAGCATTYTGTTCTGGTCAGTACCAAAAGAAAGAACAGGGATGAGAGTAAAAATTGGTTATGCACACTGGGGGGTGTTTTCCTGTTTTATATCCCTGCAGCCTTGCATATTTTTCAGTTTCATATTTCTGTGGATCACAGTGAAGGGCACAACTGTAGGACAACCTTTTTTGCCTTGGACTGTCTGACCAGGTTGGGCACTGAGAGCTAATATGGTTTTGAGGTTTCAGAGCATAGTCATGACCCACTCACCAGCTGTCACAGGACAGAACTTTTCTCTAAATGGACGAGGGACTTCAGCAGAAATTCCCACAACGTGGCACATTCTCTTAGCCACACTGATTCTTAAGCCACAAACTACATCCCRTTCTGATTTTCCAACTGTTCAGGAGCATAGGATTGTCCATTAAGAAAGACCATTTTACCAGAAGTGGAGCTGCTCACAAAATAAAACACGTGGAAGCCCCAACAAGATCCTGCATTTCTGATATAATTTTAAACAAAACATAAACAGTCAGTGGCGAGGGTTTAGGTGTTTTCTTGGGATTCACTTAGAGAAAATTAACAAATAAATAAATGTGATTTTTTTTTTTTTTTTAAATACTGTGGTGACAAATTCCTGGGTTGTCCTGTTTCCTTGACTGCTGCCACCCCATAACACACAGTAAAAACATCATAAACTCCAAGTGCTAGACAGGAAGCCAAGGAGCATCAGCATTTACATACTGGATGCTAAATCCTGATTGCTGTATGAAATACTGGCAAAGCAATCCCATCTCTGCATCAGTAACCTGTATATCCTATAGTAATGTGTATATGCATATGCCATCAGCTGTTCTATCTATGACATTTTCTAGTGCATGCCCTAGAAAATACTTGTAGAAGAAAATAATCTAGTATTAGGAGAACACTTGTAAACCAGCACTTGAAGCCTGTGGARGCTAACAACAAAAGGTTTAAGCAATTCTGTAACTTACTACTTCAACTGAGTAAAATGCCAAACAAATGCCCACATTATCTGKTTCTCTCAATAATATTATGCAATTGTGTCAGTGTATGTGTATAAAATTAAAGTCTGCTAAATCAGTAAGTACATGTTTCTTAACCACTCTGTGGAAAATGAATGTATGTCCAACWGAAGGAAAAACATAGAAGTGGAGTGTACAGTCACCCTTAATTAAGGATCCACTCAGTTAGTCATGAAAATAGCTGGTCTTCCTAGCATGTTACAGTCATCTAAGAAAGAAAAAAGCATTAGCATTTCTGGTGATTACACTAAGCAGCTACTGACTGATAGTGTTTTGTACCTATGTGGTTTTGTGAAAGGTTGAGTGGGTGCTGTGACATTGTCAAAGAATTGTGTGAGACTGCTGGAATTCTAATAAGTAACAAAAACATGCATATCCCACACACTCATCATACCTACACAGGGTATGGGATACTATCCTTTGTTCTTGGTAAGTTCTGTCTGAATTTTGGAGTAAGGTGTTCCCCATAAACCTAGAAATCATAGGACGTTAAATTACTACAAATTCCTGTTTTGAGTAAAATATGTATGTTGTAATCAGAAAATAATGACTAAAATTCAGAACACAAGAAACTTTGAAGGCTTCCAAGACTCTTATGCACTTTTTCTGCCCATACATACAAGAAAATGAATGTATAACTATTTACATTAATTATATATATTTTACATATATTATATCTTTACACCTTTTAAATGCCAAAGTCTCTCCAGTTCATTTAATGAAAAGAAGAGATGGGCATGCTGTGAGTACCCGGCGTAACTGGCCAGCTGGTGKGCAGCTGTTGAGTTGATAATGCAGGAAGGTGTGTGCACTCTGGTTTATCTACAGGTAAACTGAAATCATCCATATATCAGGACTCCATTATTTGGTCCTAAACTGCCCCTCACAGATCCAGACAATGACACACAGACTCTATGAGGTTGCTCAGGATTTCAGTTCCCCAAACAATGCAAATTTAAAGATAAATATGGAACCTGAATTCGTCCTCTTGACAAGTTTATTTATTTTGTGCAAGAAAAAAATAATTTTTCAATGTTATACATTTATGGTAACTTTCTGGTAGTGTACTGGATCTGCTCTTTGCTACTCTGGTGACAGAACAATGCTGATTCCATGGGAAGATTAAATGCAAACTATTGCTGTGAAACCAATGGAATTGGGTGGGAGCTTTTTCCTTAACAGGAGCCCAGATTTTAACCTGTGTTATGCTTTGCTCACAGAATTAAGAGAAACCTTCTATTTTGTGAGAAGTGTCTTTTTCCTGCCAGAACAAAACATTCAGCTGAAAACATCCTTAATAGCTGAGCAGAAATTTTGGTGACAAAAGATCCATGGTAGCTACACCAGCACTGAAAATATGTCACATTGGGAGGGCTACAACTTAAATCCTACAGCAAATACAAAGGCTTGCAGGGGTTTCTCTTTGCTACAGTAAATCTCTTTTTAAAGTACTTAGAATACAAGCTGTTTTTAAAAAGCTTTTTACCTTRCAGAAAACCAGTCACGGTTCATACTTCCCAGCAAATCTATCACCTTGTGAGGTGAATTGTGGGTATCTTTGGATTGCTTTAGTCATGTTATGTTATGGTTCATTGTGATATGACAACACATGACAGATAAAGCTAACAGCACTTGGCAGGCCACATCATCTCTATCCTGTTGCATTTCAGAGATTTTATTTTAGGTTTTACTCCTACACAGTACATAGGATCATGATTCAATCTTGGGCTTGCAGGTTGGAAGGGACCTGGGAACCTTTATAGTGCAACCTCCTGCTCAGAAAGGGTGAACTGCAGGGTCAGATAATTTTGTCAGAGCTTTCTTTATGCATTCAGATCTTGAAAACTTCTAGGGGCAGAGACTGCACAACCTTTGTGAGCAACCTATTCCAGTGCTTGACTTTTCACCATGAGGGCAAAGGTTTTCTGTCTATTCCACCTGAGTCTTGCATTTCAACTTACAGTCTGGTCTCACATGGTCCCACCTTGACCTGCTTTGAAGGGCCTGACTCCATCTTGATGACCTCCTTGTGGGTACCAGGCAATTGCTATTAGGTGTTACTCCTCTCCCAAAAGCCTTCTCTTCTCCAGGCTGAACAAAACAGATTCCCCTCAACCTCACCTTTGCTGTCGCTCTCGGTAAGATCGAGCTCTCCCCAGGCACTGTCACTGGTRCCCACACAGACACAGAGAAGAATGAACAGTCTGAGGACCCCACAAACCTCTGCAGTCTGTCTTCAGAGCCCTGGATGTGAGCCCCTGGCCAGAGGATGTGAGGATGACATGTTCAGGTCTGCAGAGGACCATAAGCCCACTGCAGGTTCAAGTCCCAGCCCCACAACCACGAGTGAGGGTTCCTTGTGCTGGGCTGCCAAGTCTGCACCCCTGGACCTTGGCTTTCACCCAGCCCACCCTGGGTCTGTGGGCAGGCAAGCAGCTGCTCTGTGCCATCAGAAGTCACAGGGCTCATGCCTGCCTGTCTCTCACTGACCCTCCAGCTTTGCCACTCAGCCTCTCCTCTCCACAAAGATCCCCATGAAGATTCCCTTCTTGTCTGACAGCTACTCCCCACGTGGGCAGCTCCATGGGCAGGCTGTCCACCTCACCTCTGCCCCATAATGACAGTGGGAAGTCTGCACTCTGCTCTGTTTCATCCTGCACTCTGCTGTGTTTAAAATACATCCTGGAAGTTTAAAATAATGAAACTGCTTTTCATTATCTAGAAGGTTGTAAAAACAAAGTGCAGGATCACTGATATATGGTGGTCAGTAAGGAAGACCATTGATCACTCAGAGGAGCAACAGAAATAATAAATAAAGCACTGTGTATTGTACAGTTGTACAATTGTACATTTGTACAATTGAAAACCTTGTAAATAATCACTGAGGCTTTTAAGTTATAAATAATTGCTGGAACTTTACAAGGGTTTTTTTGTACACTTCTGTGAATCTATGAAACCCATGACAAAAGGAAATGCACAATTCACAATCAAAGGACAAATTATTCTGAAGAATTAAAAGCTTCAATCAGTATAAAAATTAAGTTTTTTTGATCCGCAGTACATTCCTCAGTAGTCCTACAGAAGGTTAGTCAATAATGCTATAGAATTTCCCCAAAATACTACATTTCGTAAATCCAGAAAGCAAGCTATGCCCTGCAACAAGTTGCAGTTCTAGTCTGTGGAGAATTTTTCTTCTCACAGCATGCATTCCACTGATACACACATAGATGAATCAGGTGGATGAGATGGCAAGATAATCAAGATTTTACTCAGGCCATGAAAGAAGCTGTGTACTCTTTCAAGTTCAGGCAATATCCTCTAGCTGCCAATCCTTCATTTGGAAAAGAATAAAGCTAGTAATCTAAAAAAGATCTCTTAAAAAAATAGCTTTCTGTTCCTGATAATGTTTTTACTGKTTTTTTTATGCTTATCTCACACTTCAGTTAATACAAAACTACAGACATTTGTATTCAAGCTTCAAATACCTTTCGGAGGAGGTAGTTCTAGTCTGCATCCATTTATAATTAGACTACCAAGCAATTTWATTTAATTAATTAATTTAATTTAGTTATTAAAAGTTTCATAGATCAATTTTAGAATTAATATGTTGCTACAGAGGTTTTTCTATGCAGGGGTTGTTTTAAACATCACATTTACAGATTTTGTTTCCCTTCCTGCACTTACYTTCTCCTCTTGCACTTTCTCTGACCTGAAGAGTTAGAAAAAGTATTTTTACTATAAGAACATAAAATTAAATACTAGTGCCTATTAAATCTAACGTTGAAAATACTATAGATAGCAACTAAATTCTTCACTTACCAGTATTTTTGTTCAACTGAATAGGGATGGTTCCATTTTTTTTTTCCAACAAGATCAGAATTAAAGTAATTATTCTGAAAGCCCTATAGTGCTCCTTAGAAAACAGCTTAGTGTTCGGGAAGAAAAGAAATATGGTCATGAGGTTAACACTGAGTATTTTAGACTCCCATAAAATGTATCCTTTGTGAATTTTTTTAAATAAGCATTGTACTTCTGATTTCCAAAGGATCAGTAGCTCTGTCTACATTAGYTGGTAATGTAGGCCAGTAGGAAGAGAACAATAGAGCTGAAGAGCTGAGGTCTGTACTCTGCACACMAGAGCTTTATCTTGGACATCATGCAATGAACTGCACGCCCAGTTGTAGCTGGAGTATGTTATATGGGCTCACAGATCACCACTTCCAGTTTAATTTTATCCCAAAAAGGTTCACTGTGTGTGGTCCAAGATTGCYGTGAGATGTGAGTCAAGGCTCAACAGGGGAGAATGAGCAAGAGAYGTKTTTCAAAAGCACACTCCTGATCCAAGCCCGGACATTAATACTAAAAATTCCCAGGTGTGCCTCCATTATCTTTATTTCAGGGGTGAGTGATTTACTAATTTCATTACATTGTTTGTAAGTTATTTGGACCTAGGGGAGGTAAAACATTCCTAGTGTCAACATGCAAAATAATAACAGTACACAGTGTTAAATCTTTTCAGAGTACTTGCGGAACAGAACAAGCTTTAAAGATCTAAAGCATTTGAATTTTCTTTCCCATGATGGTGTCAAGTATCATCAATATATTACTCATGGGGGGAAAAAAATCAAACAGTTACTACAATAAAAAACAAAAAGTGATTTTTTTCTTATTTTAATCCTTTTGTATCTACTATGCACCTGGAAAATGCACATCCTTTAGTTGCTTGTTTTACATTCCTACTACACCTGAACATATACAAAGGTGTATTTTTTACTGACTCTTATACTGACATCCTGTTTTGCCATTTTTTAAGTCATGTAGGAGCTGACAGAGAAAATACATTATTTCAATTAAGTAGATGACCAAAGAGAACTTTGCGTTATATTGAAAAGATATATGTGATTGTCAATGATACAAAAGAGTAAAAAAAAAAATCAGTTAAACATCTACATTTGCAAAGATCAACTTTGAGAAACCAAAAATTGGTTAATGAAGATTGAAAATCTCAACAAACAGCTAGTGAAATATATTGTAATGGAAAAAAGAAAATGAAAACAAATAAAAAGGGGTKTGCCATGAAAGATGAACATGAAAAGTGAAAGTAACTGTAGAACATGGTCAACTGTGTGAAAGATGCTAAAAGAAAGTGATCAATTTACTAAAGAAAATAATAAGAAAAAAAGAACTGGGTTATGCTTTTAGTAAATACAGCCTTGAYCCTGAAGTTAATTGAGGTTTATGATTTGAATTGAAATTGAAACTTAATGTCAGTTTTTCATAAGGATTATGATGCCCAATGGGGTGTCAAAGGTGCAAGGGCAAATAGTTTAATACTGAAAACAAAATTATGATACAGTAAGATCAAACAAGAGGATTTTATGTCTCCTACATCTCCTGACTATACCATACAATCACCRTCATAAGACAATAAATGAATCAAGTATCATTTTAAATCACCTATTAYGGCTAATAATAAATSTACTAAATCAGGAATTAGGTAYAGAATTAATGAACAGCAAGCATAGAAATAATAGCTGAAAAAAAGAAATGTGATCCAGACAGCTGCATGTCTTGTGATGTGCCCTAAGTAGCAGGCAAGTCTCAAATACATTGTGCGCAGTAATATTAATTTTAGATATAAAAATAAATAGGAAAGAAGGAYTAAATATTATATYAGCTTTTCATTGCTCTATTATGACAGACTAATCAGGCATCTTTGTTTGATAAASTAATCCTCTAAACCAAGAAAGTGCATAACCATCCTAACTGTTCTTAAGTACTTCTTGTGATATCATGAGGGAATTTACCAGCTACATGCAGGAAGGTGGAATTGTTAGGAGAATAGGAAACAGAGTTCAWGGCTGAGATAGGATTGGCATTAAATTGGTGGAAAAGGCAACAGAGCAGTAAGAGGAAAAGAGTGAATATGGAGAAAGAAAAGCATGAGAGATAAAAAGAGATTAATTGTAAATAATTAATTTTAGGTAAAACCACCACTGTTTCTAGTGTGTGCTGTAAAATTAAGAATTAGTGAATCAAAACATCAGTAGTACATGAGGCTACTTTGAGCAAACCTGTATTAATTATCTCAGTCACCAAGAGCCTCTTTTGGGACACAGTAAAATAAGCCTTTTAAAATGAAGCCTCAGTTTTACTRAAAGTATTAAAATCTATTTATGTTTTGAACATCTGAAATTCAGAAATGAAATTCAATTGAAATTCAGAAATTTCAATTCAGAAATATCTGAATATTTCACATCAAATTTTTCAAATTGATTCAAATTGATTCAAATTGATTCAAATTCAAATTTCACATTGATTTTTCAAACAATAATTGCTTGTAAAGATCTATGTTTTACTTTGTCTCACCATAATTTACATTGGAGAAATGTACGCAGAGTGGAGTTTGGTAAATACGAAAAACAAGGTTTAATCAWCTAAATTTTTGTATGCTTTTCCTTGGACTGTGTCTGAAATTCAAAAAGTTGTCTTCTTATCAACCATATTTATAAAAATTAATTCTGGAGAACTCTGTAGCCTACCAACTAACTTTCCACTCCCCAAATCATTCAGCTGCAACCAAGCAGAGATTACTTCCTAGACTGCAGCATTTGGTGAAAASCAAATACCTCAGAGAAACTGCATTTTGTTGATGTATTAAAGAAATACCTCATCAGGGCAAAACTATTCAAGAATAATTCTCAAGGCAGCTATTCCATATGGCCTTTATCTTATGGCTGTTTAACATTCTCATTTTCCRTAATAGAGGTAGATGGAAAAATACAGAAAGAACATTTGTCTAGCTGAAAAACTGTCATTCCTTCAAAATCATTTTGGCATTTAGGTTTTTTTAAGTATTTCCTATAAAACTGTGCTTAATATGACAAAATTAGTGTTTTAGCAATGAGACCAAGCAGGCACTGAAGAATCCATAAAAAWTAAAATGCTGCCCTACAACTGAGTGGTTTTAGGGGGGTGTGCAGAGGAAAAAACAAACAAAATGTTTTGTGAAAGAAATTGTATACAATCATAGGATCATTYAGGTTGGAACAGACCTTGAAGATCATCAAGTACAACCATAAACCACACTGCCAAGTCCACCACTATATTGTCCCTAAGCACCAGCCCTGCACAACTTTCAATTATCTCCAGGGATGGCAACAAATCTACATTAGTAGTTAAGACAACTGTGGTAAAGCTAAGAAATCTTAATTTTCTTGGTCACTGACTTTTCTCTAATTTTTAGTAGCTGCTACACAAGAGGATTGGCTCCTAGAAAAGAGAAGTATATTTTCTTTGAAAAGACAGTAGAAGAAGTTGCAAAACGTAGGGAAATATTTCCCCTCACTTTTCTAGATCAAACAGTTTAATCAAAAAAGTCACAGTTCTTATTTGTCATTTAACTGTATAACCTCTCATCTTAACACTAACACAAGCTATACACTGTACATTTTAATCAAAACTTAGTCCTAGTTATTTTTTCCTTCTGAAATATATTGTGTCAGTAGCCTTTATTGGGACAGGAAAAGGACAGGAGTTGGTACAGCTGTGAAAAATCATTTTATTCACCACATATTGCAGTGCACAAGAGGATTAATCAATTCTTTCCTAGGAACTCATCTTGTTGGTGTTGATTATTGTCACCAAAATTATGATTATCTAAGGCATTTCCCCCTGGTAATATCCTAAGGCATTGTGGTCCTGTCTGGCAYCCTCTGGCAAAATATCTCAAAACCAAAACTTTAGGGAAAAAGTGTGTAGGGTTTTTATCTCTCTTCTTTTAGTGCATGGATTAGCTTGCCATTGACAGTCAGTCTCCAAAACTGCTTTACACCTGCTAAAAATGTGTACCATTTATACAATCCTGAAACTAGCAGCTAAAAAAATACAAGAGCCTTGTGGGGAAAAGATATTTTCCAGTTCATTATTCCCGAGAACTTTCAAAAATTTATCACTCAAGTCAGGACAAAATACACTGTATGTGCCTCCTGCAAAAATATAAACTGCTTTAGATAGGACATATATATAGCAAGTGTACTCTGTATTCTTTCAGTAAGGATACAATGCTTTTCACCTCAGTAAATCTTCTTGGGTAGCAACAAGATATAACAGATAGAGTTATTCTGTCAGACACTAAAACAGTGTGAGAATTGAAAATCTATGCATTCTGCAATTTATGATTTCTGCCTAGCAGCAGCCAGGATACTTCCAGAAGGTATTCTGTCTCAAAATGCTTTGGAACTCTAAAAAGTTTCCTTGAACTTCGTAAGACCCCTCAGAAAAAAAGTAGTTACTTCAGGGTATTTGCATATTCTCATCCTTGGAATTTCATCTTCTTATTTAACAGCGAATTAGCATAAGATTTAAAGAAAACTGCTCATATGTAATTTTTTTTTTTTTTTTGCTGGGATTTCATAGCAAATGGAGGAAGGAAATAAGCCTTGGGTGTGTTATTTAAATTGGCTTTTATTTTTTTTCTTATTCTTGGTGAGTTTTTTAAAGCTTGTGTGGGATCTTGTGAGATATGGGGAAAAACTGCAAAGCAACATAATGATTCATCATGGAAAGCAGAGTTCATCCTGCACAGATGAAGAAAACAGTAGACAACTTTTCACACACTTATTTCCTACTGTTACCTGTTACTTAAGCCAAYCATCCTAATTCTTCATCACTCTAAATAGTGGTGCTCCCAGGATGTCTAGGTTTTGGTACTTTGTATACTCAAGGAGAATATAGCAGTGACATCTGTACAGTTACTGAGGTGCCTAAAATAACTCCAACATCAGCTGACAATAAGTCAGAAAAATATGAAAACAGTTCTGTCTCCTGTCTCAAGCAGAACAGAATGGTAGGAAGAAGTCATTGAGTTCAAAATTATTGCCTTTAATGCTGTGTGTTATCTAGTGCACAGCAGAAGGTACTTGAAAAACACCAGGGCAGTATTGCAAAAGGAAAAATGTGAAGTGATGAGTTTTTACTGACAAGGAGCTGACCTGCATCATAACCTTGTTCCGTAGACAGCATAGGAATTTGTACAGACAGGCATCTGGGTAAAACAAGAAATTGTGCATAMGGCTGCCCTTTTGTGCAAAGCAGATGCTAACCCAGAAAATTCATGCTGTTTTTTCCTTCAGGTTCATTTCTCACAGGATGCACCTACACACATGCATACATATATATTCATACACATAAGAACCATTTCTGAGCTCACAAGAAACTCCTTATGGTTTTAAATCTCTGTGTTGAACCTCAGCGCATTTTGTATCTTTGCAACAGATAAAGGAGAAATGAATTTTAGTACTTCATTTCAGAGCACAAAATATCAGCAGAGAAAGCAGAGAAACATTTTGTGACAGTTTAATTTTGCTCCATGAGTGTGAGAATGATGTGAGAAACAGCTGACTCACGTATTTTTTAGAAAAACCCCATCTTGTAAAAATTTAAACAATGACACAAACTTACAGTAGCTCTCTACAGAAGTACTCTCAYGGAGCTTGGTTGGGCTGGAGGCAAAAAGATAAAAGATACTCAAAGGGAAAGAAGAACAGCCTTGTGCACTCTGAAAGTTGCTTACTTTCTTGGGCCATGCAGAATTTCATCTCCACATGAAAAGGATTACACACCTACTCAAGAGAAGGCAGGCTAGAATCAAGACTAGACTTTGGGAAACAAAATAATAATTAAAAAAAAATTTTTTTTTTACAGTTCCATGGAAATTTAATTGCACCTCTCTTGTTTGTTCACGAGCTATCCTCAAACTAAAGAAACCAAAGGTGTTTTAGTACATCCTGTAAATCTTTTATCCCTGCTCTACTTGGTGCTTCCACAGGYAGCTGAGATAGTGGGAACCTGGCATTCCCCTAATTTGGTTCATCTGAAATGACATTCTTATCTCTCTTGAGAAAGTGTATGAAGGCAAATTAACAAGTTTTCAAGATCTCAGAAATGCTTCATATATTAGAAAATTTCATTTTAATGCATCTCTGTAGAGGTGCATTAGGTRTACAAGTGCCATTCCCATTGTAATAGGAAGTTTAAGGAAAAAAACAAATCTTTGTTGCATGACTTTTGGAGAGTAAATATTTCCACTTTTGTAAATGAAAGCCACTAACAAGCCTAGAAGTGTATTTCAAAATAAGAAATGTAGACCAAAATTGTCTGGCTGAAGCCAATAATTTCTGTTGCTGTTCAGGAGAATTATCATTTCAATATCTTGTCTCTCTATTCTCTTTATCCAGGTTAGATTTTTTTGGCTTGATAATACATAGTATAACCATAGTAGATCGGGTGACATTGAAGAAATCCAATCAGGACACTTAAAATTCTGTATAATTTCTTTGTCTAAAGTGCTTACCTCTATGAATTGGTGTTAGAGTGCATACAAAAAAMCTCATAGGATTCAGAGCACTTTGGACCAGCTCCATCTTGATCCTGGTCCCCTGGGATATATGGCATTCCCAATATTCAGCATGTATGCCATGTATCTCCTGAGATATATGACATTCYTAAGATTCTCTGTTGACCATATGACATTCGGGTATTTCTACATGGGCAGCTAAAATGAGCAGTGAAAGAAGAGACTGCCTTCACTAGAGGACAATGTATGGGAATTCCGTTCTGCCAGCCCACTCAGCATTTACCTTACTGTTAAATTTTAGCAGAAATCCGCAGCCTGACGTTGTCTCATCACCTCTTCTCATCCTAATCAGTCTTTTTCTTCTTGTGCAGTGTTGGGAGAAAAGCAACTGCATCCAGCAGTTGTGCAGAGCGGAGGAAATGTGGAGCAGGCTTTGCAGCTCATGCCAGCAAGTGGATGTGGAGCTCATCCAGGCATGTCCTTCCCCAGCCCAAACTGCTTTGCTGATTACCTCATCTCATGTGCAGAGACAAAATGAGCCAAAGTAGCCTGTATTCATTGCACAGGCAGACATAAAGATCTCTTCCTGCATATGAAGTCACAGTTTGAAAGTTGATGTTCTCATTTTCCATGGCCCATTTACCAGAGCTTCCTAGCGTAGATAACTTCTTAAGCAAAAAAATGGACCTGGGAAAGAAGAAAACTAGGGGTAAAGGATAATGCTGTTTGAGCATRTGTTCCAAGAATGCAGCAACCTTTTAGTCTTTGCAAACATATAAAATAAGTCAGAAAGTCTAGATTAGAGTGGGCTTTTTTTAAAAAGAAGACAATATAGTTACAATAATTTTTTTTAGCAAACTGCTGCAATATACTTACCATTCTCTGAAAGCTCAGTTTTAATGCACACAAAGAACACCTGCAACCAGTTGGATACAGGCCTAAYCAATTCCAAAACACTAAAAATATTTTTCCTTCTCATTTTCAGATGCTTACAGAAACGACGCACTTGAAGAAGGCTGGGAAGTCTCTGTCATGCACAACACCCTTCGAACTTTGTGTTAATCACAAGATATGCATCAGTTGTGAGGCTTTGTTCTCAGCACTTTCAGCTCCAWTAAAGTGAAAACAGTGTGAATATGCACAGTTCCTGACACTGATAATGTTTTATCACAGATCAAAATACTTACCAGGCACAATTGCGGATAAGAACTACCRAATKATTTTCTAGATAAGGTAGAGTGACAGTTAGTGCAAATAACTCATTATTTATACACTTGCCCAACATTCTGCTTGATTTGGAGGGTTAAAATGTCATTACAGAGAGGATTTACCCACACGGCTCAGCTATGTCAGAAAGTTGCAGAAGCAGCCATATTGGGGACCTGCTGTGATGGCCTCTGCAGGCCCTTTGCAGCACCAGTGTGCCGGGAGCTCCAGGCTCTTTAGATCTCTGAACACTAACCCTAGGTGGAACCCTAACCCTAGCCCTGATGAATCATACACAACCCTACCACCTGGCTCATCCATGTCACAAAGGTGTGGAAGCAGCCATGTGGGGGCCTGGCCGCAATGGCCTCCACAGGCCCTTGGCAGCGCCAGTGTTCCTGGAGCTCCAGGCTCTTTAGATSTCTGAATGCTAACCCTAGGTGGAACCTTAATMCTAGCCCTAGTTAATTATTCAAACCAATAACTGGGTTTTCCAGATTTGGAAAAATGCAGAAGCAGCCATGTTGGGGCTCTGTCTCGAYGGCCTCTGCGGGYCCTTTGYAGMRYCAGTGTGCCGGGAGCTCCAGGTGCTTTAGATCCCTGAATGCTAATCCCAGGTGGACCCTACAATGCATTACTCCTGTATTTTAGCAGAACAACTGATTTCACACTTCAAAGAATTAGTAGTAAAAGGCTACATACACTGCAATGGAAATTACTGTTTAACAGAGCGGACCAGATCTGCATCATAACTGTGCGGATAAAATGTGTCCTATATTTCATTGATGTTTTCTACTAAAGAATGGAGATAACAGGGAAAAATAGGAAATCAAGCATTGTAGTTATTGGTAGAACAYGATGGGGCATGGGGAATAAAATCATAAAGGGTTGATAAAGGAGGTAAAAGGAAGGTAACAGGCAGAAACTTGATGAAGAAGTTAGTCAAGCAATAAGAACACAATACAAAAAATTGAGAGGGGAAAATCAGAGTGAAGRAGAAAGTAAAAAGTCCAGGAAAAAAAAAAGGACATGAGAAAACTGAGAGACARCAGAAATGAGCAGTTCAAAATTGAGTGGACAGCGTGGGTTGATGTTACCAGGAAGGCATGGAAAGACTGGAAGAAAACAGGAAGGAATGAGGGGAGTGATCAGGGAAACGGGCTTTGGGTATGAACAAGAGAGGAGCAAGAACCAAGATGGGTAAAGAAGACAGGATAGAGAAGCAGAGACAATGGAAGGGTAATAAATACCAAAGGGAGCAGTCAAAAAAAGGAGAAAGAGGAAGAGGAGGAGTGTGTAGGGTGCTACAAAAATATGATAGTGGTAACAGATAAGGCAGGATGGTCCTCAGATCAATTTCAGATTTTGCTTTATACTTCTATACCTTCTCTGTTGCCACCTTTTTTTTTTCTTTTCATTGTTACCTTTTTCCTGTCTAGCAAATGTAGATGCAGACTAAACCAACTTGTTTATACCTGAGTGGATATAAGGGATTTCACATGAGAGATAACAGAAGGGCTACTTCTAGCAAATGCACAGTRAGTGATTCCTTTTTCTGTAACAGTGTGCCAAGATTTAGATATTTCAAGTCATGTAAGAACAGACTGTTCTCTACATTCAAAAGGAGAGAAAAGAGACAAGGCAGATTCTATTCTGCTTTCCAAACCATGCTTCTGTTAAATACTCTGTTAATGTCTCCTGGAGTTATTCAGGTAATGTGTTCAGCATTTAAACCAAACTCACCTTCTGTGAATTTTATATGAACAGAATTCACTACCACAGATCTGCACATTCAATGTCTGTATGTGTTAAATTGGGATGCTACTTGGAAAAATTATAAACAAAATGAAGGAATATTACAACTCCAAATGGATGACCACATACATCTTCATCTATTAAATGTGATGAGCATAAAAATACTGTGTTCCCCATGGTGGCATTATGGGTTGTGAAAACAATTAGTTATGATTATACAGGTCAAACCATAAGTTTATTCATTTCTCAAGGTAGCCAAGTGTTCTCTTTATTTTTAATTCAAATTTTGTCCCTGAAATTGAATTAAATAATGATGTATTGTTGATAGGATTTGTAATAAGTCATATCTTTTCATTTGTGTTCTAAGATATGCCTGGTCAAGTTATAATTCTGCATTGCTTTGGCATTATATCTGACATTTTAGGATGCAAAACTATGGTGTTTTCAGCATTATACARTCCATTAAATACACTGTAATAATTTGTGTGTAGTCTTTTTCTTATCCATTAACTAAGAAGTTTAATGTGAAAATGAGCTACACTCTGACATAAGAGCAACCAGTTCAGGGTGCCTTTTGAATAATCTTGTCTTCCGTACATTGCTTTACTTTACCAGCCCTATGGAAGAGCAACATTTATTTTCTTGTCCTTAACTCCTTGTCCTTGGTTGAAGTGCTTGGATTTATTTGACCTTTGTTTGTCTTCTACCAGTGTATTTTCAAGCAAATTGCTGCTGAAATGTGTGTTGAATTTCACACACTAAAATGTTGTGTATTTTGGCTGTGTAGGCATGKGGAGAAAGAGCCCTACTGACTACTAATCGGTATATGCATACACTTGKAATTAATCTACTCATGAAACCAAAGCTGCATCTTCATTGCAAATTAATTTTTATGGGTTTTGGTGGATATTTATTGCAGGATATATTAATTATAACAGGTAGACTTATGTTACATGAAATAAAGTATTTTATCCTGATTTATATTCAATATGGTAAAAACACATTGCTGTTTTAACTTTAGGGATGAAGATATATAAGTAAAATAATAATTTTAACCTGTCTTCATCCAGATATACTTTTTTGCTTGTGATCTTTTCCTAGATACACATCAATATAATAACACACAAATTTTATATTAGAAATTACACTGTGTATCCAGTATACTTAAAATTTATTGAATGACAAAACGTTTATCCAAGAAATTCACTGATTTAAAAAAAAAAATTACTTTTTTTTTACCATGTGAATTTTTGGAAACATTTCTTTCTCTAGTACTCCATTCTAAAAATAGGAATTTTATCTCAAATATTAGATTTATTTGTAGAAACATTCATTTAAGACTGAGGAGAATTTAACCCAATTCTTTCAGAATGCAGGTTATAGAGAAGTAATTACTAAGAATTCAACTGCTTGTCATGGTGCAGAGACCTGCAAAATTCCCAGCTGCATAAATCTGTGTATAAATCAATTTCAGAATAATTAAAAAGCTCTGCTGTTGTAGCCAGAGCCCTCTGGGACAGGTTTGAGCCAACAGCAATATTTGGGTTTTTTGCATAAGTTTCTGTCAGGCTTTTTCTAAGGAAAATTTTAACTGATGCTTTACTACTCTGTTGTTGGTTGTGCCTTTTGCATGGTGGGGATTCTCTCTCARAAAAAAAAAAAAAAAAAAAAAAAAAAAGCATATAAGAATTATTTGTTTTACCTGGGTGATTTCAAGGCAATCTGTGAACCAYGTGTCTCATTATTCAGTCATTAATAACCTTTTGATTCTTAAACCCATTAAGAAACAAGGTTTAATCTGTCCACAATAATTCCTACTTTAAAATAAATAAATAAATAAAGCTGATGCATCTGCCTCCTTCTCAGGCTCAGAAATATGCTGCTATGGTGAAATATTGTCCCCTGCTTCCTAAAGAAAGGAAGCARGATGCAAAGCCAGGCTGCAGTGCCATTGACAAGACTGTCTGGTGCCATGCAGACAACAATTGATTCAAAAAGAGACACRAAAGCAATAATATAAGCATGTCTTCTTCACATGTGTTCTATGAATTCTGATTATTGGGGCTATGTCTCGGCCCAATGAGGATTAGAGCTTTGAGTGAATCATTACTATTAGTTTTTTCTATTAGATGTCTTAAAATCGAACTARTGCTATGAATGCCTCTGTTCAACTAGCTCTGTGAATCCAAACGTTGAATTCAGAATTTAATCTGAAGATCAGATTATGCAGAAAACTAGCAGTGACTATTTAAAGTGTGTGCTATTCAAGTTGTCAAAAAGAAGATTTACCATGAGATTTTTATATCCTGTCTGGATCAGTTGTGTAAAACAGTCTGACCAGCTTTAAAAGTCCTTGTCAGAATCTTAAAAACCTTTTGASAAAGACCTTGAGATAGATAAAACATGTTTGAAAGAGATGGATTTATACAAAGTTCAAAACAGGGAGTCAGCCTTGAAAAGAATGTGCAGCAGCAGATAAAAATATGTCTGTAAATCCCACTATTGGTTGCTCAAACATCTTGAAGATTAGCCATTCTGCTACAGTTTAATTAAGACAACGCATACATCAGCTTTTGTTACTTAACCATCCTTCAAGCTTATTATATTCCTAAAGATCAATAAATAATCCTTTGTTTTGAAAACTCAAATCCAAAATCCTTGCCATTTCAAAATCATTACAACTCCCTGGAAAAGAGCCCACAGTGGTAAGTGAAACAGGTTTTATCTGTCAGGTTAATCCCATACAAAATCCCTGAGTCTTGTACCTTGATCAGTCCCAGTGACCAGACAGACAATCATTCATTCCTKTTTCRRTACACTGGATCTRGAAAGGATGCTACAGCAGAAAACAGAAAGAGGCCAGAGGAGGAATTCTAACCTCACTATAGAAATTTTAGCTCTGAATGTGTTTTCATGGGTGATGTAAACAACTGGAGCTACTAAACAAATATTTTGACCAGTTACTTTCTATTTTGTCTSTTACTGATGATTCCACACTATGTCAAACTTTAACTTCATATTTAGCCTGTAAGATATTCTGATGAGATATTGATGGGACTCGCTGCAGCATTAGTCAYCAAGTAAACATTATTTCACCTTGTGTGAGCAAATTATAAAAGGGACTTTTTATTTTTATATACATACACACACACACGCTTATGAAGCGGATGGGTTAGCATAACTGTATTTCATCTCATCATGTGATGGATATACAGAAAAAAAAATGGAGTGACTATATACTGGAAAGTTTAAGATATCTACACCTCCCTTCTGCAATCCCCCSAAAATTCTATTTATACTGAAACATTATTAAACTTTGGAGATTCCTTCTCTATGAGGATTTTCTATTGCTTATCACCATTTTATTTTAGCCAAGGTACTAAACCTCTCTCACAGTGAGAGTCACCACATCTGTATTCCTCAAAGTTTTGAAGGGCATTGGGAATATTCATCTTCTCTGAATATATTGCACCACAAAATCATGACCCTTCAAATGTGCTATGGTTCCTAAGGAGCTGCTGGAGGTTGCAGATATATAATGCTGGCTGAGAGGCGATGACCCTGCTCACAGCAGGATTACTGAGATACCTGCAGCTCCTTGTTTAATTCAGTGGCACTCTCCCCACATGTTGCAGGAGGACTGTGTGGCAGCCCCCTGCTCTGTGCTGGTATTATRCTCTCTGAAGAGATAAAGCTCTGCTTCTTTATTAGAGTAGCAGTATCTACRGCAAATTGCAAGCTGTGAGCACTATTATACTGGCATGACCATGTAAAGTTCTATTCTATTCAGCTCTGCAGGTTATGTAGCATTACATTGTCCTGTTTGCACTAGTATTTAGAAGCAGGTATTTTTCAGAAAAGCACTGTGGGATTTGGGGAATCTTTATGCCATCTAAGTGTAAGACAGTAATAATACAGTTTTTAAAGCCACATGCAGCTCTTAGTCTTGATGACGTTAAAGTGGTTGAGATTTTGCCATGCTTTGATGGAACTAGAATGGGGCTCATGGTAAGCAGAGAAAGTTATTTTAAGTGTCTAAGGTTTATTTCAAATTTACACTCTGATATTTCATAGCAAAGAACCATTTCAACTACGAGGAGGCCTGYGTACATCCTACCCTGAAACACTGAAATCCGACAGTGTGCCTTTAGGAATCCTTTCTTGCAGAGGACAAGGTAAATAAGGARCACCATTCATCTGGATAATGGAGGGGATCAGGAAGGTAAGGTTTCTGTGTCAGCCTCAGAATATGAAGGTTTTGAATCCAGGCTAGGGCTCTGAAGAATCACATTGGTTGAAATCAGGACAGATATCCAGACACATATTCTTTAGATACACAATTTGTGTTCMCTGGCTTAGCGTTGTGGTCTCAATGTGTTGTGGTCTGGGTCTTCCATCCAGTTTAAGTGCTAAAGGATGAACTACTTAAGGCAGTGCTGGAATACACCAGTAACTTGAACACTGCCCTGGTACCACCACCTGTCCTGAATGAGGAGGAACAAGGTTTGCTGAATCAAAAAAACCTGGGKTTTCCCCCATATATGTTTTCTGTCTCCTCATTACGAGTAAAATTGATACATATTAAGGGAGGGGGCTCTTGCCTACCTTTTCTGCAATAAATATGTGYTCCAGCGCACATTTTCTTTTAACAGAGACAATTATAAATTATAATCAGACCCATTCTTCCTACCAGTAAAGGAGGGAAGGAGACCTGAGGAAGCAGTATGTAATTATAATTRAAGTGAGAGAAGAAAATAAACATTCATGCTGAGTTCTGCATTTCATAGCTTTCCAATGTTTGACTTTGCAGTCTTGATGTGTTCTTTAAATGAAGTTTGCCTTCAGTTATATTTGTTACAAAACACTATACTGAAGGTTCAAATCCTTTCATGTACCATATTGACACCTGTATGTTTCAATAATATATTACGCAACTTTTAAAACCACTGCACAGATCTTTCCTACTTGATCAGATAAAATAAGTTATAACAACAGTAAGTTTTATTGGTTTTACAATAGCAGACTATTTATTGTAAACCACTCATAAAAATAGAAGTAAATTGTAGAATAATCTCTTAACTGTCAGGCTTATGAAATACAGCAGAGCAGTAGATTTACAGATTCATGCAAAGAAATGATCTTTCACCAAAAATAAGCACAGACAGATGGAAGTTAGGTGGATTTAAATGAAAACAAGTTATCCAAACCATTTTCTACTTAAATCTTTGAAAGAATGGAGCCACAATCAAGCAAAAATTCAGAGATTTCCTAAAGCATTTATAATTGATTTCCAGTTTACTCTGACCTCTATTTTCCAGACATACAGTTGACAATTTACTAACAAAAGTATTCTCTTTTACCTACAGGGGGACTCCATCAGCACTCAAAAATAACAGAAATATTTCACAACATCYCAGAAGTTGGAACTTATATATTTAAGGAATATTTGCCAATTTTCAAGACAAAGAGTGTCTGTCATTATTACTACAAAGTGAAAACATTTGTTTGTACTATAATTCAAGCTTATAAGATAATTTCAACAGCCCATACATAAAGAGGAGGGTAAAACCTGGACAATGTAAAAAGTCAAATCATATGACACTGTGCTATTTACTATCCAGAGTTGGTTTTTTTCTTACCTTAAGAGCACCTACAGAAAGCCAAATGGTCTTCTTCCATTCCAGGTGTGATGGTTTGCCCTTGATTACTTAAGACACAGCATAGGAGCATTGAAATGGGATTTTGTGGGTTGTCACACCTCCAGCTAATTCCATGACAGGTGTATTTAATGAGGCCTAATTTCATAGTCCAACAAAATTTATCTCTAGAAAGATAAACATGATCATAGAACCACCATAATGTCCCCTCACAATTAACAGAAAGAGTTTCAGGCTGAAAATCTCTCCAAGTCACATTTTCTGAAATGTTGTGGTAACACCAGTAATTCATCCAAATTAAGCCTTATTATACCAGGCTTTGAATAAAAATGCCTCTGCTGTCACAGCTTTCATATTGCTGGAACAGAGGATGGGGTTACCTCTGGCTGGGACAATCTACATATCAGAGTGTTTGACGGCACTCATCCGAAAAATAGAAGACACCCAAATAAAAGAGCAAGAAGGAGTTAAAATGTGGTTTCMACTTGCTCTTGATCAATGTAGTCAGGTACATTCATTGGTAACATCTGTAAAGTAATASCTTGTCATCACCTGGAAAAATGTAGGGAATCCAGCTCTTCTGTGTGAATAAAGATGTTGAAATATTTTCTATGAAGACATGACTAATATCAGCCTTTTTCCCTTGTGTCACAAGGTCCAAAGGAACTCATGCCTGCAGAAACAAAATATTTCAAAATGCTCAAAAATGGATTTTGCAAGTCATGCTCTAAACCTGAAAAATTGTGAGAATCTTATTTAAAAAATTATAGAATCACAAAATTATTTGGATTGGAAGAAACCTTAAACATCATCTAGTTCCAATGCCCCCGCCATGGGCAGGGATACCTTCCACTAGAYCAGSTTACTCAGAGACTCATCCAGCCTGGCCTTGAACATCTCCAGGGATGGGAGTCCACAATCTCTCTGGACAACCTCTCTGGCAAAATAGGAGATGCAAATTCTAGGAGTTAAATTCTTATATAGTGAGCAACTATGTTGTACTGATAATGAACCTTTCAACATTACCATTTATATATATATAGGTTAATTCAGCAGAGGGTTGGGGRAAAAAGCTGGGAAGCCACAGTGACAGTCTAAAATTTACAATGTCAGATGCAAAGCATTTGTAGTAAAAGCTATGAATCAGTTGGGTGAGTAGATGTGACAGGTGTGTTTCGAAGATTTTTCCCCTTACATGCAAGAAAATAAAAGGTATTTCTTTGGTTTAGTGAAATAAATACTGATGGAAAACAATTTTAGTAAATATTTTCATGAACTTCCCACTCCCTGAAAAAAGCTTCTGCCCTCTCTGTTTCATACTTGGTTGTTGCTTGGAGGTTTGTTTTGGATATTTTTTTCTATTTTTCCCTTCTGGATCATCACATGATATCATATTCATATGGATTTATCAGGCATTATTTCCTCACTCTTTCAAATAAATCTGAGTAAAACAAGGAGCATGTCAAATGCAGCTATAAATGGAATTTTTCTTTTGACTGCATCTTCCTTTCCTGTACACACAAATAACCATTTGTCACAGAAAAACAGAATTTATCTTCATAGCAAATGGAACAAATCTGACCATGAATTCTCTTGAGAAATCAGAAATTAACTTAACTTTCATGGGGTTATTTCCTTTACAATGTTGGCTCAGATAAAAATTGAAATTTTTTTCTTTGTATCTACTCTGATACTCTCATATAAAAAAAAGATATTAATTTTTATTCAATTCATCAATTTGATCTGTTTCCCACYCATACATCACTATTTGCATCACTGCCACGTGCAAACAAGGAAGAAAAATGTCAGCCAAACAAGGTTTTCGGCCAACACAACACACGTTATTCTAAGCCCTTTATTAACCTATGAAGTACCTTACACAATATTTTAGAATCAGCAAGATGTTCTGTCAACATAAAAATAATCTAGTTCACCAATTTYTCTGATCATGGCAAAACTTTCTTTTCCTCCCAACTGGAACAGCAAAAATGTTGAATTATTGCGATACCCCTGGAAACAAATATTCAGTGCATGATGGGTTGAGGCCATTTTCCTCAGAGGAGAAACAGCCTCTAGGTACTGGGAATATCTCCTAATCTTTCCGATTGGACAAATTGTTGCTGAGCTGGAACAATGTTTCTAAGAGAAGTTTATGTTAAATGCTATTGTCTGTTTTCTTCTAGCAGTTTAATTTTCATTAATCTAATGCTGATGTCAAAGGATTTCTCCTTGTTTACATGTTTATCAAAAGACTTGCATGGACTCGAGAGAACAGTAGGTGTTCTTTACTGATATAAAATTTCAAAAAAAWTTTATTAATCTGTAATATGTCTGCATTTTCTGGGAGAAATAGGGAAAATAAAGTCTTTAGGCATAGTACATTGAATGTGTTATATTTCCCCATCTGCAGAAAATAGAAAAGTTTAGGAGCAAAATAATCACTGATTACTGGCATATTCAGCTTTGTTTTCACTCACTCTCATGGAATTAAAAACATTTTAAAATAATTCACGATGAGAGCGGAGAAGTCAAGTCCTAGAGACAATATTCAGATTAAATTATTAAGAAATAAAATCTGATAGTCCTGACTTGCTSCCTGCACTATGGACATTACCATATCTGATACATCTCCTGAAAACAGGGCAGCATAATTGCATTTTAGTCACATGGTAGATAACCAGCTGCTCTCCAAGGCAGACTCAACAGGGTATGTAAATAAATGCTTAATGCCAAATTTCTTGTGTCTTTCTTATTTTAGAAGATAATTTAAATGACTGATTTACAATGTTTACAATGGCCCCCATTGTCTGGCAAAGGACCTATAAATTTACTTATCTAAATAATACCACTTTTTCAAATAGTACACTACTATACTCTGCATTCAATTCTCTAAGTTCTGTCACCTTAATAAAACAAACAGAAAATTTTGCAATGGTATTGCCAAACAATACTTTAGCTCTGACATAGTTCATCATTTCCCCTMTACACTCCTGTGAAATTAATTTCTTGATTGTTTGGCAATTCTAGTAAATTCTGCTTAGGTATTAAAAAAAAATCCCACCGGATGGCACAACATTTTATATGAGATGACTTGTTCTCTGAGCCAGTATCTGATAATTGAGATTAATCTTGTTCATCCTTTACTGCTTGTTAAATAATGCTGCAGTAACAGCTTGTTCACCTGCTATTAAAGCCAGGAAACACAAAACATGCCGAGYTCTCCAGAAGTAGACCTTGAGCCAAATCAGAAGAAAAGGGAGGCAAATTCATGACACTCATCCCTCAAGGTGTCCAAAACACAGCTTGTCTGTGCTGCCACGGGATGTCACTGATGTTCCACTTACACATCATAAACAATTAAAAGTGATCTCGGAACAGGATGCTTGTCAGTGTGCTGAGACACCATTAATAAAATCCAGCTTAGTGAGAAACCCAACAGCTAAAGAGGTGTCAGCTGGATGGTTTAAAACCAAAAGAGTTGTATRGGGTTTAGGTGGCGAGATTTTAGGAGCAGGGAGARCTRCAGGGGTGSCTSCTGTGAGAAGCTGCCAARAGCTTSCCCCATGTCCAACAGAGCCAATGGCAGCYRGCTCCAGGACAGACCCACYRCTGGCCAAGGCTGAKCCCAGCAGCRATGGTGGTGGGGCCTCCTGGATAACAGATTTAAGAAGGGGCAAGCAAGCTGCACAAATGGCACTTGGAGCCAGTGAAGAGTGGGAATGTGTGAGAGAAACAGCCCTGCAGACATGGAGGTCAGGGAATAAGGAGAGGCGGGAGGGGTTCCAAGTGCCAGAGCAGAGCCTAAAGTCCATGGGGAGGCAGCTGTGCCCCTGCAGCCCATGGMGGTTCACTTGATGGAGCAAATGGATACCTGAAGGAGGGTGATCCTGTGGGAAGCCTGCACTTCCCAGGCTTCTTTAGGACCTGTGGTCCTATGGAGAGAAGAGCACACGCTGGAGAAGGCTTGCTGGCAGGATTTATGATCCCATCCCSARAGCAGCCTGTKCCTGAAGGACTGAACCCTGTGGAAGAGTGAGAGAGACCAATGCTGTAGCTGTTTGTGGGGAACCACAGGCTGTGGGAAGGACTTGTGTTTAAGAAGTTTGTGGGGGACTTCTCCTGTGGAAGGAACCYCATGCTGGAATGGGGTAAGAGTGTGAGGAGTCCTTCCCTTGGGGAGGAAGGAACAGTGGAGACAACATGTGATGAACTGACTGCAGCCCCCATTCCCTGTCTCCCTGCACCAGTGATGATGGGGAGGAGATAGAGAAAATTGTGAGTGAAGTCAGGCCTTGGAAGAAGAGATGGCAGGGGGGAGGTTGTTTGTAAGATTTGGTTTCCTTTCTCATTACATACTCTGATTTGATTGGTAATAAATTCACCTTATTTGCTCCAGTTGAGTCTGTTTTGCTCATGGCAGTAATTGGTGAGTGTCCTCATCTCAGATCATGAGCCTTTCATTGCATTTTTGTCCAGCTGGGGAGGGGAGCGACAGAGCGGATTTGGTGGGCACCTGACATCCAGCTGTGCTTCAACCCWGCACAAGGGTCAGCTCAGCTGGAGAATAATTTAAAGGCTGATTGTGCAGCTGAGGGGGAAATCTCATTTTACACCGTACCGTTAGCATGTCAGCAGCATGTTGTGATATGAGATACTGACCTGCCCAGGCACTGAATTCCCATTTCCAAAATAAAAGGTAGCTGCTTTTCTGAACCTTACTATTTGGGGCAAGGGGAGAAATAATTTAAGAAATAGCTATAGTATCACACGTGGAGTAAAAACTGGGCTGTTAGAGCCAAAATAAATATTTTAAATAAATAATTCTCTTCATAAATGTGTCAAGKAGTTTATAACAGGCCTATTTTATGGGCTCTGAGCAGTTTCTGATTTTTCTTGACATTTTTATAGCTTCTATGGGAAAGAAAGAACATTTTGTGTTTARGGAAAAGTTTTGACATCTTCATTATCTTACAAACAAGAAATGAGAAGCTGAGACAGCAGTAAGAAGTTCTGTCTTTATTTAAAATTCAAATTTCTTTTCTTCTACTTTTTCCAATTTCCTCTTTACATTATTACTTTCCTCAGAGATTTTTTACTGATAAATTTTGAATTAACCATTCCAGACAGCAAAGCCATACTAAAACATAAGTTGTGGCACACTGTAATGACTTCCTAGCACCAACTTCTTTTAGGGCTTAATGCAGAAATCCAGATATGCCTAACTTGGATTCTTGCCAATTATGAAAAGCATCACTAATCTTAATAAAATATTTTCACCTTTCAAGACTAAGTGCTTACGTTAACCATTGTCTATGTGGCTTGAGTCACATTTGCTTATACACCTACAAAATGCAATCTAAAACTCTTCTGTTGCAATATGTGTATTTAGATATCCTCAGGTATCTTACACCAAACACCCCACACATCTCTTTTGTTTAGCACTTCAATCTTGACAAGACCCCAAGAAGGATTCTGGTGATATCTATGTGGTATAGTARCAACATATTCACTCCTTTAGTCCAGCCTCAGACTATATCATCGAGGCTGCAATTAGGAATTCCTGTGGAAAATGGAAGTTTATGTCCTTACAAGCAAGGGACCACTACTTACAACAACTGACACTCCAAAAGATAATTCTAATTTTGAAAAAGCTCACTGAAACCTGTTACAGCAGCCAAGACAAAGATGGCAAACCCAGATACCAGATATTGCAACATCTTCCAGTATTGCTGTTTGGATTTATTGTCTAATTTATTTAACTACCTTGTTGGGCTGGTTGCTGCACTGGTAACTGCTGATATACTCAGCAATCAATGGTTTTATCTGCTTCCATGGTAACAATGAGTATCCATGTGCATTAGAGTTAGAAATGTTTCCAAAGTTGACCTCTTACATGCGAGGATCATTATCTCAACCCTTTAGAGGTAGATGGGAAAAGTAAATCAAGGAAAACAATCAGCACAATACAAGATTTAAAGTGTCTTTCCTTGTGAAAGGTTTTTCATAGAGCTGTTCCTATTTTTTTCTATGGTTTGACATAAACAGCAAAGAAAATGCTGAAAGGGGAAGATCATACATATCCACCCTCCCTTGTGTTAGGTAGAAAGAAAATACAATACTGGAAGTTTTTCTCTTGCAGAGACTCTTTTTTTCTTCYTTTTTTTTAAATGTTTGGAAGGAATCTGGACTATGTTCTGTATTTGTCTCTCAGAAGCCCTTTGTCATCTTACTGAAAAGCTTTATTTTCTTCTATGATTTGTCTGTTAAGGAAGAGATCAACTCCCTTTCGATTGTAAAAAGTGCTATATTTGTCACTCCTTCCTTGCACAATTAAGACAATGGCTAAGAGATTATCTCAGTTAAGGGATTTAATACTTCCATCATTCATTTGGCCTTAATCTTTGTACCTTCCCTTCTAGATAAGCACAGCATATGGAAAAATTGAAGTTACAGTTTTCTGAATGTCTTTTCCAAGTCTCACATCAGTATCACTATCTACAGAACACATCTTGTAGTGCAATTATTAATTGATTGCTGTGTTGTACCCGAAGTATTAACAGGGTTGCTCAACAAGACAGCAAAACCACAATTATACACAGCTTGGAGACACCTCTGGCATGTGGAACAAAGAAGAATGGATAACTGCAACAGGAGCTGGGATACTCCTGACAGGAAATAGGCTTAATTGTGACACAGAAGAGGCTCACARCAGTGAACACCATTTTTACTTCCCACTTGTCAAGAGATAACTTAAAAGGACTTTTCTATAGGCTTGCCTCATGTTGACCTGAAATGGCAGCCATTTTCTTTATTGTGATGAAAATTGTCTGCTTTGCTATTCTGGGAACCTACGGRGAAAATACTACTGAACATGGTGGCATAAAGAATTTGAAATTTAGTTTTCTATTCAGAAAGTTCAGTTATCCATCCACAATCACTAAACTCTGTCTTTTGTCTGTTGCAATTAGTCAGATCATTGGAGCTACAGTAACACGGGATGTGAATGGTATTGCAGTGGTGCAGACCATAAAACCAAATAGAACAAAGCATCCCAACAGTTTAAGAGACTGAAATCTTCTATCTCTGGTGCCTAATGTGGTTATAATCCTTCAATTAAATTCATGATCGTTGGAGAACTTTTATGTCCTTGTGTAATGGCAAAAATTAGGTAACTTGAAACACCTGTATAAGTAAAAACAAGGACAAATTTAAGGAAAGTAAAAAAATTAATTCAATCTGAGTAATTTTACTAGCTACCAGAGGCAACCAAATTATAGAATTTAGCAGCATAACCTTCTGATTTACTCAGCAACACTGAGACAATATTCAGGCTCTTTTATTGGAGTTTATGTGTTCATAAAACTAGAAGCAATTTTCCAAAAATAAACTGAAAAGTGTGCCTTATATATATATATATATATTTGAAGACTTTTAATCTAAGCTTTTGGGACAAATCCAATTTACTCTTTCATTTAGGGTAAATGCACAACATGGAATTCACAAATGAAATMAAATGGAAGATATGGCTCACAATGTAGATAATTTCTGCCTTTTTTTGACAAATACTTTGTTAGCCTGATCAACTCACCTCATTTAAAATTTTAACTGAGTATTTATCTAAAGAAAAATTAAGTTTTCTAAAGGGATGCTTTTCACAGTATGACTTTGAACTAGCTTACAAAAAGATAGCTCAATTGATCCCAGCTTGCAAAAGCAACTCCCACTTGATCTTCCCAGAAGTCATTCTTTTGGAAAATAATTTTGTGCAGAGCACAAACAAGAAGCAAGTTTGCAAGAGATATACTGGCCGGATCTGAAGTTGATAAAAAGAACATTTTATCTGGTGTGACAGTGGCTAGGGAATGAGTTACCATCCCTGTCTTCAGAAAACAGAAACCTGAGAGAAAAATGTTTCATGTTTAACTGTAATAACAATAGTTAGACCTTTCCATCCTTCTGCTGCTATTAATCTTTGTATTTTATTTCTGTGATGTTCCTTTTGTTTGGTCATGGCACTCCAGCTGAACATCTATATTATATTTCTGTCATCTCCCACACATGCAAAATTCCTCTGTGGAGGCACAGATATAAAGAAGAAATAGAAAATATTTCTGTTAGGGACCTGACCACTTTTTCTTCTCTTTTTTTCATGTGTACATATAATAGAATAATATGGTTTCATTACTATAGCAATTGCAGCAAATGAAAAATTTGCACCCTTTATGAAGAAATACCGGTAACCTGTGAGAACACAGTGTAGACCTCTKCTCCTTTAAATGCAATCACGTTATGTGGGAGTAAAGAGATAAGCAGAGAGCTTAGGAAGCTTAGAAGTTATCAGCTCAGCCTCTTGATTCCAACTGCACATTTCTCTGGCAGAGCTGGGTCAATGGCCCAGACTGTGTGAGCCCTCCTGCTCTTCTGCATGGATCACATCAGGATCCAGCGAGCCAAGCAAACAGCTCTCCTCCTCCACAGCACAGAGCCCAGCTTCTGAGACCACGAGCTCGGTTTGAGGACACAGGGCCAGTTCCCCTCATATTTATTCTTTAATCATAAGCTTCCAGAGAAGATGGCWATAGGGCCAGTCCTGTTTCCAAGCAGGACTTTGAGCCAAACTTAGGATGGCTGAGACACATTTTCTCAATGAGCCCCCCAGTCACTGCTTTGCTTGGTGACAGAGCTCCCAGTGACCTGGTGCTGAGGAAAGGAGGACTTTTCCCTGTTCCATGTAGCCTGTGCTATGAACAAAGCATGTCTGGAGGATATGGCACTGCAGTGGAGTTCTGGCAGTCTCTGTTCTCGGGGAGAAGAGATGAAATACAGCTGAAAACCAACCTATGCTCTGCTGAATCTGGTGGTGCAGTTGAACCCAGTGGGGAGTCAACCACCACATAGCTGCTCACTCACTCCTGATGAGAGCAATGTGGGAGAGAATGAGAAAAAAAGGTAAAACTTGTGCATTGAGGGAAAGGCAATGTAACAGGACAGAAAAAGATATGAAAACAATACTAATAATGMAAGAATATACAAAACAAATTATTCACAGCACAATTTCTCACCACCTGCTGGCCAATGCCCAGGCAGCYCCCAACACCTGGCCAATTCCCCCCCAGTTTTATCATTCAGAACAATGACATATGGTATAGAATATCCTTTTGGTCAGTGGGGGTCAACTGCCTTGGCTGTGCCCCCTCCCAGCTTTTTRTGTCCCCACTCTCTTTGGGGAGTGGGGCAATATGAAAAGCCAAAAAAATCCTTGACTTAAAGAAAGCACTGCTCAGTGCCAGCTAGAACAGCAGTGTGTTATCAACATTACTCTCATCCTATATCCAAAACACAGCACTGTGCCAGCCACTAGAAAGAAAATTAACTTTATCCTATCTGAAACCAGGAAACCAGACAYTTAGGTAATGTTTGGGTTCCAAAACACGCAAATTTTCTGTGTAAAAGCCATACAAAGTCCATCTGGGAAAGGGAAGGAAGAAGCAAAAGATTTACCAGTGGCACAGCTGTCTATTCTATACCTGTGTCTGCTCTAGATATTTGTAATAAATTTGCCATTGAGGATAATTCACAACAATTAGGTGAAAGAATTTTAATGTTAAAAATCGGACCAAGTAAAACCATGACACAGTTCAACCCCAAACTGTTTCCTAAAAGAATGAGATTCTACATCCTAACAGTCCTACCTTAAAAAACTGGTGGGGAAGTGCACATATTTGCTGGAAAAGRAGGAGAAAATATAAAATTACACACAAAAAGCTTAGCTAAAATGGTCTATTATTTAATATTTACTTGGCTTCAGCATTTCCTTTAGAATGTCAAAACAATTTTTTCTCCAAATGTTTTTCTTTTTTATCTCCAAGTGAAGTCACTTGTAATTCTTTCTCTTTTCAATTCACTGAATTGTAGTCTGTAACTCTCCTAGACTAAAAATGATCCTTTCAGGAATACAAAAGTAAATTAATCATGACACCTGAACAGGGTTTAACCACATAGTCTTCCATAAATAGTAAAGGAAATTGTATCACTAAATCTCCTTGCCTCAGAATGAATATTTAACACTAAAGTCAACACCCTAAATTTGCTTGTATTGTGTGAAAATGGGAAAAGAAAAATGAAGTTGCTATGTAATCAATGTTTTAAAACTAAATTTTCTACAGTATATACAGAGTGTCACTTCAATTTATTTAAATTTATATTCTAGGTTATAACCATATTAACATCATCATTTTCTCAAACAGAAAAAAGCAGCATAAATGTCCTCAGGAGCTGCTGCAATCCATCAGTTTCAGACTGAGCCATTATCAATGGTTTTTCYACCAACATTTTGATCCATTCACCATCACAGTGATTTTGAAGCATGTCTAGGTGAGAAAATCATYCCCTCAGATATCTGAAATGAAACATTATTTTAAAAAAGTAGACAACCAAACAACAACAGCAACAACAACCAAACGTCTGGACTTCTGGAGAACATTTTCTTTTTTTTTTTCCTTTCTTTGTATTCATTTTTACACTGACAATAYATTAAAATATTAAAAAAGATAAAGCCCTATTTTCTGGTCTAGATGAAGAGGAACTTCACCTTAATTTTCTGAAGAAAAAGAACACTCAGTGGTGAAGAAACATTACTGACTGAGAGGAGACACAGAATCATTACTAATTTAGCCTGGAAATGCTCTGACTTTTGGTAAAATACTTGGGATATACCTGACATCTTTAGTATAAAACCTGTTTTATTAAAGCAGTTGGATAAAYATGTTTAAGAAACCTGAAAATTAAAACTATCTTCTTCTATTTTTGGATTATTCTCCAGCCAACATCACATAGAATTTCACAATGATAGCACCATAATATTGTATGACCTTTTTTTCACTCAAAGAAGAGCAATTAAACCTAAACCAGACTGAATACTTTCCCCTGCAAAGCAGTGCCTGAAATAGGGGAAAACATTAATTAAAAWTTTTTTTAAGAAACATAATTYGTCATGTATTAACCCCTTAAAGTGACAAAGATTAGATTCCCATTGATAGTTGCAACTGACAAGCGAGTAATATTGACTTTTCACAAGAATAAATGTAACAATCTCTAAAAATAAATGATAATGCTCTAGCCTCATATCTCTTGCTATGCAAAAATAGAAAAATCAGTCATTTAAAAATCACAATTCAAACCTATCCAAATGCTCAACCTACTTTCCTGGCTTTTTTCCTATGTAAAAAAAAAATCAGTTTGTCCATAACCCATCTTAAAAGGTTCTCTTCTGGTGTGAGAAACCACTTTCWCTGCAAGCACATAGAACCTACATTTCACCTGGAAAGTGATTCATGCAGATCTGCAAAACCGTGTGCTGAAATTTTGGGGCTGACAAGGGCTCCCTCTTGTGATATTGTGCTGAATTTGGATTCATTCTGAGCCATTAGACCGGACCATGAGTTTGTGAGTGCAAATGCTYCACTAAGCAGTGAAGGAATGTCAARCAGATTGTGCTCTGGAAGCTGGAGATGTGCACACTTGTCCTAACTATTCAAAAAATATAAAGTACRTGGAAGTTAGAGAAAAAAATATGTGCAGTGTAAGACTGTTGACAAAGACATGGATATTTACAAGAATTATGAGAACAATCCTGACTTTGTAAAGTAAAATAGCCTGCTATCAATAATATGAATATTTTAATAAATATATAAAATTTTACTTACGAAGGTTTATTAATGACACCTATGTTTGGATTGTTTTCCAAAGTGCTTATGCATGGACAGAGCCCTTAAACAATTGCTTCTCTTTCAATTCAATTATCTTTTCATGCRCTTACCAAAATTATTTCTACAAAGTTTTCAATAAATACATCCTTTAATTAATATTAAATTGTCTTTTTCCTTTTTAAAAATAATTAAAATGCCGTTCCCTGATTTCAGTCAAGTAGAAAAATACCATCACATTGGTTTAAGTTAATTTAATTCTCTGAGTAAACATCATGGAAAACAAAGTCAGTAAGCTCTGTGGGCATTAGGAAACTTGAGACTCCTGAATAAACATTTCTTCTAGTATTACATATTTTCTCCTCTCAAAGGTCAAAACCAAGGAGCAAAACTAGATCTCTATTAGACATCTGCAAAACCAAATTTCACCCACTGCCTGAAAAGTAAACTAATTGAAAATGGAAATTACATACTGCAGGCAGAAGCTTACTTGGATACATGCTGCCCTTTCAGCTAATTAGAGCATGTCAGTATTGTAGGAATACAAAGTTTATTATCCCTTTCAATTTTGGTTTGGTCATTTGCCATTAGAGGTACTGCACATGATATAAACTCTGAATTGTTAGCATAAAAGCCAAACTGAAAAGATGCCTACAGACAGGTCAGAGCGACTTGAATGAAGTAGTCAGTGTCAAAAACCTTGCATACCATAGCATTTTCCTAAAATCATATCTAAAGCCAGTAGCTGGCTGCATGAAATGTAGGTGTTCTTACACTGTGTCTTAATTGATTTGCCCCCTTCAAATGAGATAACACTGGGGCTATGCTGTCTTCAAGGAAAAGAATGGCTCTCATCAGTTCCAGGTAGTAGTTTCTCACAATAGAAGTATATTCCTCCAACATATGTGTCTTACTACCACTTCTTGTAGCTTATTTGGTATCATTTTCTATAGTAATAGCTCAAAACTTCTGACTGCACACAGAATTATCTGTAAATTGGGTCAAATGGAAACAGATTTTTCTAAAAAATACCTTGGAAGTGTACTTGGCTGTAGCAATTTTTCTATAAAAACATCACCAGTTATGTATTTCTGTACAAGACATGTAGGATCTGCTYAGTCGGATACAAAAGAAAGCAACCACCTCCAAACAAAGTTGCCATCTGAGATTCAGCAACCGAGCTAAAACTGGAGCCAATCTGAAGCCTCAGCTATCTCAGTCAAGTTTGTTATGGTTGCAAATTTCAGCCCAGGACAATCATTGGACAAGCATTTTGTTCACAACAGACTATACGTAATATAAAGAGATAAGAAAGGGAAACTGGAATATAAAAATAATTGGGTGCTGCCTCTATTTTTACTTCACTGATTTCAATATGCACATTAATCATGAGATGCTTAGTGGAGAGCAAGGAGCCCAAATTGATAGGCTGCCCCAAACTCCTTAAAAACAAATACCATGTCTTGGTATTATAACACCACAGACAGATTTTTGAATATGTAGGAGGGAACTTTTAAAACATTCAGTAGGGGAAAATGGCAGAATGACTTCCTTTTGAGATACCAAAATATATATAAAAACACAARACTGAGTTATACCAATAATTACAGGCTATTTTAGCATTCTGAGAAAACTATAAAGTATATATTTATGTCAACTATTACTTTACCTCTTGTTCCTAGGATAATGGCAATAAATGAAGGGGAGTAGATAATCCAGCATGTTAATTCATATTGTTGTATATTTTAGGCACCCAGAGAGGCAGATAAATCAAAATTCGCCCTTCATAGTCATTTACCAGTAAAATGCCACCATTAAAATAGCCAAAGGGGTGAAATCTACAGAGTCCAAATGGTGCAAGGAATAAAACAAGTTTCCAAAATTTCTCCTTTAAGCTCTCACAGAACTGGAGTTCTGTTATAAGATAGTTATAAGATATAAGAACTTAGTTATAAGATAGTTATAAGAACTAGTTATAAGATATCAAAGTGTTGACAGGTATAACAGTGTCTTATAAGAGGAGGGATTCAACTGAAGAAATATATATTGGATCATAAGATCAAACTGGCAAGCATCTCCCATTATTGGTTTTCCAAATAACGGGAGCAGATATGTTACTTACAGTCTTTTGCCAGCATAAGATTTGCTACTTGTCATACTTGTATGAGAGAAGACTTTATGTCTTCTTCACACCCCTGAGATAAGCACATGGGTCAAACCACATTCATTTGCCACTAACTCTAAAGAAAATTCACCTTTCAGGCTTTTTTTTCCCTACCTCATCATTTTTCTGATAAAATGAGCTTGAAAGCTGACACGCATCTACTTACTAACGCAAATATTCTTTTTATGTGCCACACACACACTTGCATTGCATATGGATATGTTTGTGAACATGAAAATATATCTGTAATGTGTATTCCAAATGGTTAAATACTTGCAGAATCCTCCATGTTGTGAAGTCTTCTCACTTCCAAATCTTACTGAGAAAAAATCAAATTCTAGACAACTGTGAGAAAACAGAGAAGGAAAAAAAGGAACCTAAGTGCAACTTGCTGTTACCAAGTTCTAACTTCATTTTAGCTGTGGCTTTAAACAGGAAACCACTGTACAGACACGACATGCTCCAGAAATAAACAGTCTGGCCATGAAAATTAAACATAATCTTCCCAGTCATGTCAATAGATAAGCAGTCACCTGATTTGGCAAAGTAGAGATTATCTGTTGATAGTACAGGGCATAAAACTGTATCCAGATGAGTTACGTTCAAAAAAAATGCTGATTGGAAAGTGAGTCATGCTTCCCATAAAGTGGTGAACACCAGTTCTTATTATYGACTCATGGAATCACTATGGTTGGGAAAGACATCCAAGGTCATCAAGTCCAACSTTTACCAAAAACCACCACGGCCAATAAACCTCGTAAAAAACTGCTGAGTCTACTCGTAGTTTTGAACACTTCCGAAGATGGTGACACCACCGCTTCCCTGGGGAGCCTGTTTCAATGTTTAATCATCCTTCCGGTGAAGAAATTCTTCCTAATAACCAACTTGAATTTCCCCTGGTGCAACTTGAGGTCATTTCCCCTTGGCTAGTTGCCTGAGAGACAGGGCCAACTCCTCACCTCACCACAACCTCCTTTCATACMACTTAAGTTGGAAATGTCTTACACTGCAAAATGAGGTCATAATTCTATATTCTTTAACTTTTATATTGAAAGGACTGAGGAAGGGAAAATGGAGTGACTTGGAATGGAAAACTATGTAGTTCCCCTTTATAGCTTATAACATCTCACAAGATAGGATCTGTATACTTTCTGATACGGCCTCAGTTCCCTCTCTCTATTAAAAAAAAAAAAAAAAAAAAAAAAAAAAAAAGAAACGTCTAAAAACCCAACACACAGGATCTTGAAGGGAATTCAGAAAGCTGTCATCATGCAACTGCAATATTTTTGTTTTAGTCTCCCTACAGAAGTACAAGAGATCACATGTACTACCACAAATCTTATCAATTTGTGACCAAGAAGCAACCTAGAATCACCTATTTAATGGAAATTTTCTAAAGAGAAATGTGCACCATTTGTGTCTAAGGAGAAAATGAACAGACTAAAGCCCTACCCAGGCTCTACTGAATGTGCAGTTCACCTCTTATCAAGGGAGGGGCAGAGGATGAGCTACAGTCCTGCTGTTCAATGGAAAGCACGTGACCAATTAGTGTGATCAGGAAAATACACTGTAAAAAAAAAGCTGGACCAAAGAAATGGACACTGGAGAGAGGACACTTCGACAACATCATGGCTATAAATATCACAATTGGAAAATTCCTGGGTTTCAGTTGCTGGTATATCCTGCATCCCCCAATTTGCATATAGCTTATGAAAAATTATCAAGCTTCCCTTAGAAAGGTTGACTGAGTCACTGAGAACCTCTGCTGAAGTAGAGACATTCAGATACTCAGACACAYGGGCAGAGAGTTTTTCTAATTGTTCCTAAGATGGAAAGAGAAACAAGATAAAMCCAGAGATTTTAAAAACATTTTAAACTACTTTGTTTTTCTTTTTAAGCTTAGATTCTGAATGAAAACAAAATATTCTAATTAAGATTTTGATTAACATTTTGAATTCTTTCTTTCATGATAGTTCACTTAATATAAAGTTACTTTTTTATTAAAAAAAATTCTATATCCTTATTGCTAGTTTGAAAAGAAAAAAAATTGGGAGAAATTTGACCAATTAAGCCTAGTTAAGTTTGAAAGGCAGCTTCCCYAAAAGAGATGTCATCGGTGTGCTATTTTGCTCATAGAATTTTAAAAGAAAGAATATTTGMTATGCATACTTCTGGAAATATTACTCCATATGAATTCAGTGTAACTCCAAAACACACAAAAGGAAGCAGCACACCAAGTAACAGTCCCACAAATCACTTTGGTTGAAACGTACACTATTACAATATTGCAATTTTATTTGTTACAGAGGACAAAGAAATTCCCTTCTCTTCCCGCTGCACATATATTTGTTGCAGAGTTTGGAAGATGGATTCTTCCTGGAGCAAAAGCAGCTGAACATCCCAGGCCATGCTGGCAGTCTCAGTTTGGCATTGGTTTGCCAAAAGGTGCTCTGGACAGAAATGCACTGGGATGGGATGGGATGGGATGGGATGGGATGGGATGGGATGGGATGGGATGGGATGGGATGGGATGGGATGGGGAGCGGAGGTGCCCTGAGCTGATCCATCCTCTGCCTGTGTGTAAGCCCCTCCCAAATTTGTATGTAATATGTGACTGTCACTCAGATATAGAAAATTCCACTTTGACAATTTTCTTCTTTCAAATGGCTTAAACCCCAACAATTTCAAGTCTACACTGGTTAAAGGAAAGCCCTGCTTCCACTCTAAAAATTTTGTTACTTGTTCATGTTTCACACTGAATATGTCTTTCCTTTGTAATAGAATACATATAAATTATTTATCATTACATTGTTGCRCAGAAAATGTCTTCAAGCATTATGAAAGAAATTATAAAGATATGCTTAGCATTACATGTACAGCTGAATGTTATATGAGCCAGAACAAAAATCAAGTTTTACATTGAACTCATCCACATTCTGACCTGTGAGGATTTCAAGCTGTTTTTAACAAAAAATAATCACTCATATTTAGAATTGGTCCTGTAAATCAGCAGTGTTAKGTTCGGTTTTACAAACAAAATTTTATTCCATTGCTGTTATGAAGTCATCTATATCACAGAAATAAATACAAAATACAGCAGAATCTTTCACCTTTGCAKGTGAGCTAGTTCCATTGGCAGGTAAAAGCATGGAACATGCTGGCAGCAAAGTTTAAATCACATAGGTATATTAAAGACTGTGGCCATAATATCTGGAGTAAAACAAAAAAACAAACAAACAAACAAACAAAAAAAATAAAATAAACCAAACCAAAAGAAACAACACCAAAAAGCCCCAACAAACTGAAAGAAAAGCAACAAACCAACACAAATAAAACCCTTACAGAAAGGTAGCTATAAACCTACCGGTCACTGGCAATTTCTACAAACAGAAAATGCCCACCAACAGAACACAGCCTAGCTGCAAACTAAGGTAAGAAAAAGGCAGACTCAGAGAAACTTCAACATTTTTTGCAACAGCAGTTTAGCACTACAGCAGCCTTTATTATTATTATTATTATTATTATTTAGCAAGAGCTGTTTTATGTTCCTTGCTGACTCACTAATATTGTTGACTCATTTCTTTACTGAGATAACAAAGAAGGATGTATGCTCTCAGCTGAGTTTTTCTCACTCATTAACCACAGGAGSAGCAAGGCCTAGGGGGAAATATAAAATTAATCTCTATAACATCACATTTTTATGTAACTGTTAATAAAGGTGGATCCCATGAATGAGTAAATGTCTTATCTGACATGGGACTACTTGTTTCTTAGTATACCATATTAAAGTTATACCTCATTGCATTTTTCACAGCTGACATACCTGGCTTAAATTAATCTTTGATRTGATTGAAACACAAGGAACCAAAATGAGCAGATTCAACAAACAAGAGTCTGGAACATGCCCATTATGAACTTAGGATATACTGAGATAACTAGAGAGCTACAGATATTTAAGTCCAAAGGCTGTATTCTCTGTGCTATAGACACTCTATACATGTTGTCAGTTATTCCTTWGGCAACTTCTTTCTACTGGTATTTCTCTGGCTGTTTCTTCATCTTACCTTTTTCATGGCATCTCATTTATTTTTTTTTCTGTTTCAGTTAGTTCTTAAGCTAATGATCAGGAAAAGACCTGTGCTGCATAAATCACCAAGAAGATTTAAATAAATTATCTCCTTTATCTCCCTCATGTGACTGATCAGGTTATAAATCACTGAAGAAGCTGCTCATCAGATCCTCCAGCAGCTTTAACTTAGCAAATGATGCTGAATTRTAACAGGTGATATCATAGCACAGAAGTCAGCTTTTCCATATTTAGACAATTGCCAGCCCTGCCAAGATCTGAATGACAGTTTAAAGCAGCAAGGGATGGAAAAAAAATAACAACAAACAAATCATTTAATGCCTTTAAGGGTGGTACTTCACAAACATTTCAGTAGACTCTTCCTCACATCCATTCCCTCCAGTGTGTGAGCTCAAACTAGACTAGAAAAATATGTGTATAGATTGAAAAAAATAAGAGAGAGAGAAAATTAAAACTTTGAATTACRGATTTCATTCTGTCCAGGTCCACTGAGTTTTCACTCTAATTTCCACTCTATCTTTGTCTAACTTCCTAAGTTAAAAAATCTGCTTGGAGAAAGGTCTGCCTGGAGAAATGATGGATTTTTCTTTTCTTTCCAGTCGTACGTTTTTCTCTCATCTTTTCTAAGGTTGTGATATACACATTTTGATCTGACAGTTAGTTTCTTACTTTCTCAGTCATCCCACACAAGTGAACAAACATATTTTTGGAGGAACTTGCTACACAGTTAGTGAAAGCCAAGCCACATTGGTATAACGGGTCACCTTTCTATAGATCCCCCTGGGGCCAGAAATTCACCTAGAAAATGAAAATGCATAGAGTCTGGTCACTGATCTTCTTTTCATGCACATTTCTTTGAAAGAGTTAGACCAAGAAACATTACAAAATCTTTGACCACCAGCTCTGAGCCTGTCTCTATTTCCCCTGTCAAGTAAAGTGATAAATCATGAGACATGTCATTTCAGTTTGACTACAAATGAATATTCTATAAATCTCATCTGATTTTAAAATATTTTATGGGTGTACTTACATCAAATCTTTTAATAGCCTTTCAAAACTAATCTTGACTTTCTCTATCTTATTCCAGATTATTCTGATTCCAAAGCTACCAGAATTCATTACAAAGATCTGAGGTTTCCTCAGTCCCCAGGAAARTGTCAGCAGCTGTATCTCAGTTGGGGCAATTTCACAGCATTTTAGTTGTGGCCCTATATATAGATAGTAATGGAGAAGACTAGTCCAATTTCCCTATAAAAGTACCAACTTTTGTTCTTATTTTGTCACCACCAGCATCTCTTCCCACAACTGCACATTCTTCTTTTTCCTTGTTTCTAGCTACTTCACTACAATCACCTTTCACTGATGGAGAATATTAGAACAACATGTTCTTTACCCTTATTGTACATATCTAAACAATGTGTGACTGCTGATAAAGTTTTCTTTAATATATTATTAAGATCTCAACATGGGGCACAATCCTTCTATTTTTAACAAATATTGCATACTTTTTCTGTCTGTGACAAAGTAGGACATCTGATGTTCCACTGAACATGTCTGCATTGAACCAGGATGAAGAATGTGGTACTTTCTGTACAAATAGATTATGGCAACAAATTAATAATTGTAATATTCTGTGAATTTTATATTAAGTCAGTTTACAATTTTATTCTGACCACTGMATATTTTTCTTAATAAAGGTGATGYCTTCACTTAGACAAGTGTTTATACATAAGCCAGTGATATATTCAGGATTAACAAATTTAAGGTTTTTTTAATCTCTTTATGACTTGTCTTTCTCKGTAGTAATAGTGATAGCCGAGCAGCACTAGATGGCTCTTCTTGTATCCATTCTTAAAAGGATGGCAGACAGGGACTGGTCATGCTGCCAATGCTGAAGGGAAAAAAAAATGGGATGTGCTAGATAGCTAAGTATCTTATATTCCATTAATTTCAACAGGACTTAGCAGCTTTCAACAGGATTATCAATTATCTTTTCTTTCACTGGTGGCTGTTCAGATTAATTTTTTTCTTGCTGTCTCTAATGTTTAAGAGTTTTTGACTGTGTGCTGGTTTTAACTGGGCAAGAGTTWATTTTCTTCCCAGTGGCTGGTRTGGGGCTGTGTTTTGGATTTGTGCTGAACAGAGTTGATAACACAGAGATGTTTTTGTTATTGCTGAGCAGGGCTCACACAGAGCCAAGGCCTTTTCTGCTTTTTGTTATGGTCGTGCTGGTGAGGAACTTGGGGTGCACGGGAGGCTGGGAGGAGACACAGCCAGGACAGGTGACCCCAACTGACCACAGGGAAATTCCACCCCAAATTATATCATGCTCAGGATATAAAGTGGAGAAGAAGGAGGGAGGGGGGAATGTTTGAAATGATGATGTTTGTCTCTCCAAATCACCATTACACCAATGGCCCTGCTCTCCTGGAGATGGCTGAACACCTGCCTGTCCGTGGGAAACAGGGAGTTAATTCCTTGATTTGCTTACTTGTGTGTACAGCTTCTGGTTTCCATGTTAAACTGTCTTAATCTCAACCCACGAGTTTTCTACCTCATACCCGTCCAATTTGCTCCCTGATCCCACTGGTGGGGAGTGAGCGAGTGACTGCCTGGGGCTTGGCTGCTGCCTGGGGTTAAACCACGACAGACTGATACAGAACTACTTCATGATGTATAGGTAAAACACTCATTTCTATAAATTAATATAATTTCTATGTATTAATATACTACACATATGCCCAGCAATACAAAAATACATCAGCTTTGCTTAAAAGAAATTGCAGGCTATTTTACAAAAGTTTCTCATCAGATTTCAGGAAACAGGCCCGTTCTTTAACTGCACATAAATTTATTTGTATCAGTTAAGCAGAGTGTGAAAGATTCAGCAGCTTTATTGAGATAAGCAATTGTGAAAGGATTTAACTCTCTGTACAGGAAAAGCCATTAGTTTTAAATTCATATCTAATTTCAGGTAGATATATAAATATCTGTTGGAAAGAGCAAGAATGCATAAATACAGTCAATCAAAGATGTTTCAATGTATATCCAGGTATAATTTTTCCTCTGAATGGAATAGGTGATTCTAGGTTTATTTAATAAAATGTGGCAACTAATCCATCATATAGACAAAGACACTGTGGCATATGTAACTATGTTTTCACGCCTAGAAATCATAAAGAGAGACTTCTCATAGTTACTGATGAAATATTTGCTGCAAAAGTGATCCAGCAGAAGATACATTGGATGTGACAATGTTCAAATCATATCCACATACTCTTAATTTAGAGTGATCACTCTTAATTAAGAGTGATTCTATTTTATGTATTGACATGGGGTTTTGTAAGCATCACTCTTTTGCCTGGTCTGGAAATATTCCTGCTTAGATCACTACACAAAATATCAGAAATAGCAATGTAAAAATATTTTGTGTTATTAAAWAATAGAATAATCAGAATATTAAAAAAATAGTTTGGAAATCCCTTTTAATTAACATGTAGCTAATGCAATCCAAGGTAACTGATGCTTTAATTTGTATAAGTGGTGTTTGCGTTTTTCAAACCAAGATTCAACAGAAAAAAAAATACCCTGATCAAAAAATTGATCAGAAATGTCCACCAAAATGATCTTTTTTCATATAAGTTGCACCTGTRCAGGTTTGGGTTATTGCTTATATCAGTATAGATCTGAATTTCAAAGTTCTTGCTAGTACATTTTTTGAGCTGAGTACATTTTCTKATACTTGTCAGTCTTGTTTACAGTCATGTTAATATTTCACTAGGGCTTAAAATCAGCACGATATACARGGTGCAAACTTCAGTCTTGGCTGCCCCAAGGGGCAGCTACAACTGTGGCTCCTGTTTGCCTGCACACCCCAGCATCCTGTAGGCAGGTRCAGAGATACACGTGTTGAGCTGCGCCTTCTCCTGCCCCTCTCACCACCCTCCGGTCTGACTGGGAGAGAGCGAGGAGAGCGAGGCAGAGCACGAAAACCATGGGGAATCGCGTAACGTGAGATCCTTCCAGCTTYGGGTGATTAACTCAGTCCATTTGATAAAACTGGGACTCGTTTGAATGAAACCCAATGGAATATACACACAAATCCCTGGCAATCAGTAAGTGCCAGCTCTTCTTTATTTTCTACAAGCTATTTTCAGGTTGTTTTTTTTTTTAATGGTTCTGATTTTTCACAAAACTCCATACAAATGTATTGGACTCCTTGGTGCTAAGGTTTCAGGGAGATTGCTTTTTAGATCTAAATCCTGCGGACAACTGAACATTTTAAGCTTCCATTGACTTCAGAATTCCTGGTCTATTGATATGGATTTGATTAATAGTTTGGTGATAATGTTCAAGCTTTCTTTCATACGTTTTAAACTTACCTCTACACGGAAGGAATGGGGTTTTATATTCTAAGTGATTTGCTGTTAAGAAAATCTATGCTTTCCTGCAGAACATTGCAGATCAGTTTTGTTTTAATAAGTGGATTTTTATTACTCTTTCAGAGTCCAAATATGTTTCTGTCATTAAATGCTTTGCACACGAATAAATATAAAATAAGTATAACATATAGATGTATATGAATAYACAGTTAAGTTTAGCTGCTCTAAGTGTCCCCTAGAGCAACAGCACATTCTGCGTCCTCAGTAAAAAGGGTTTGCGCTCACATTTTTGTGTGAGGCAGCAGTATTGTTTCCCTCTTAACCACCGAAGTTACTCAACCAGTTTGACCAGGATCTAGTATCCTMCTGAGTAAAGGCTTAACCACGCCATTGAGAGCAGTTCCTTTCCGCAGCCAGATGAGTAAACGTTTACACTTTTTCCTAGGGAAAGAAGTAGCAGTTCATGGAGCTGCCCTTCACAAACCTTGAAGTAGCTTTCATCTTGCTGGCTTTTGTCATTTTCACCTTGTTTACCCTGGCTTCTATCTACAGTGACTCCCACGACAACAAAGAAGGTAATGATCTGACATAAATGTAGCACTTTACAAGTTTTGYTAACTGATACTCTAATTACAGGTTTTGTGATTTATCTTGCTGGCAGACATGCAGTACCTGACACCAACCTTAGGCATCCATATGAAGGGCAGAGAGTAACTGGTTAAGGCGTCAATAAAAGTCAAGCATAGAAATTGCATAAGGTGTGACAATGAGACGTTTTAGAGTTTGATCTGCCCCTCGGATAGAGCTGTGCCACACAGCCGAGATCAGCGCTGTGAGGAGCTTCTGTTCTCTGTAGGGGAGGATTTTCTCCTGGCAGCAGCTCTGCTTCATGGTCTGAGGAGTTATGAGGTGCTTAGGCTGGCAAAACTGAGGATGATCTTGTAATCAAGGTAAATGTTTATTTTCCTCAGTCTGAAGCCAAGWATTCGCCCCCTTATAAGAGAGTGAAAATGCCATTATAAGCACGAGGGGGGGTAGGGTGTGCCTTTCCCCCRTTCAAAAGGTTTTGAAATCTGGGGAAAACCAAACCAGAACCCCTGCTAGTTCTACAAAAGAGATTTAACATAACCTTCCACCACCAGCAGAGAATCCCGTGTTACTGCTGTCACAGCCACCTTTATGCCATCTAAAGGGCTGCTGSAGTGGAGAGGGAGCACGGAGCTCTGGCCATGCCTACTGGCAAAGGTGTTCCACTCTTCTTCCCAGCCTCCCATGGGATCACCCCACCCCTGCTAAGTTTCCTCAGACTGGAGAAGGGGGTAAAGAAATCTGGTAGGGAGAAAAAGAGACTGAAATAAATTCCTGAGGCACACAGCAATTTAGCTGTTGGTTTCTGGTATATCTGACARAAACTAATCCTGTGTTAATTTGATTTCTGCCTTWAAAAAAAAAAATTGATGAGTATTTTATGAGCAACCCTAATGGAGAGCTGTATATGAGACATATAGTCTCATATAGTAAAACTTCGGGCTGCCTAATGATTTGTGATAAAATAGCATGAGAGGTGAGGAAGTGTCGCAGTGCTTGCTGCTTGCATGTCAATTAGATTTCTTTCTTGCTCTTCTGCTCCCTTGGACTTTACATCATTTCTACACAGAATGGGAAAGTGTCTGAAACAATGCACATTTCTGTGGATGAAGTGTGGTTGCCATGAGAGCTGACCTCATTCGGACAGCGTGGACACAAGCAGTTTTTCCTGGGAGCAGTCTGTGGTGCTGACATGGCAGGAACTGCAGCTCCTCAAGCTCAGAGGAGATGGGGGAAGCATGTGCTGCAAGGCTTGCAGTCCTCGTGGCAACCAACAAATTTTACGTGGGCAGGAACTTGAAAAGGAGACCCTGTTTCACTGGTCTATGACTGAGATATGCCTTATAGGATAAAAAGGAAAGTTTATAGAATTATACCGATTTTAAACTTATGACTGCCATTGTGCAAGGACAAGGTTAGGTCTCCTTCCTTGCCCTCAGCTTCCACAATAACTTACAATAACAGGGTTGAGGAGTGAGTACATCTGACAGCATCTCCTTAGTGTCAAAACTGCATGAGAACTTCTCACTTGTCCTGTTTATACCACCACAACTACACTTTCAGTTTGYAAAGAGAAAGCTAAATCTTCTGCTGAGCACTGTATGAGAGCAGAATCTTGATTTAAGAGCTCATAGGCGCCAGATATCTCAAAAACTTTGCTGTGCCCCCAGCAGGCCCAGTTCTCACATTCCCAATTCAGACTATATTCAAAGGACTTTGTACACAATGATTTTAGACAGAACTGGTRTAAGAAAAAATGATGYTCACTATTCTAGTTAAACAACCCTRAATTCAGGCAACATCCTTCTGCAGTAACAGAGCTTTGTAACAATGTTTATGTCTTTCTCCTACAATGTTTTTTAAAATCTGCATTTAGAGGAAGGCTGGCAAGCAGCGAATTTATAAAAAGCCTGCTGCCTAAGATAAGTGGCAACTGGAGAATGAAGACCGCCACACACTCCAGAGGAGAATGAAAACCATACATCCTCTTTGCACTAACACCGATGGATGTCTTCTTAGAGATCCAAGTGAAACATGTTTCAGTGAGGAGATGGCCTTCATCGGTCTTTCAGCACACTCCTACAGCACWGGGCCAGTACATTCTACTCAGAGCAGAGAGGAACACCCTTTGATTGCCATCTTGCACGTTATCTGAACAGAAAAGGAGGGCTATGGGAGGATTCTCATTTATATTCCCTTCATTTCAGTTCAGTTATTTAAGGGCAGATAGTTGTACTTTGGTGGGAAGATGAATGTGCTTGTTTTATTTTCTCTTGCGGCCAGGAAGTTTGCACGTTTGCTTTTCCCACAACACAGAACACTGTGTGTGTTTTTCAGATATTTATTTAAATTAAGGCAATGAGAAATTGAAATATTATCCTGCTTTTCTCAAGCTTCTAAGGCAAGTTTGGACTGAAATTGTTCTGAAAAACCAATCTCACCTCATATTACAGTATTTTATCATAGTACTGTACAGAAGTGGATACAGGGTGAATCAGCTGCTCCTGTTCCAGCTTAAAAGCCAAACTTGCTGCTCAGATTTGCCACTTCAGTGGAGGAAAGGGACTGGGAGAGAGGAGTGTGCATGACCAAGTGTGGCAAAGTAGACATATCAAATAGAGTAATCAGGAAGAGAGGAGAAGTATGCTCACCTTCTATTAAAAGATAAGAGTTTTCCTCCCTCAGAAGAATGAGGGTATGTTCTCTAAGATTATTCTACCTTTGAGAAAATGCAATAATTAATGCAAATGTAAATAAGGTCTTCCTTCAAAAATCTGTATCTACCTGAAGAAGATAAGCAGAATGTTTGCAATAATGTTCCCTTGTTAAGRGAAGAAGAAAAAAATAAATGTGACAATTTATCCATTAATTGAGGTGGAAGTAAGAGAAACTCCTGATAACATGACAACTGAGATACTTGAGGAAGGATGCTGAACAAGTAGAAGGACACCACAGAAAAATGCAGAAGGGCTTCACTAGATTTGTCRTAAGGAAACTGAATTCAAAAAACTAAATTTTCAATAAGGCATATATCTTTATACTATGCATAATAGTAGCTATTGGAAGTAGTACAGAAAACCWAAATGTAAAATCAAGAATATACTCATTGCCTGTGTCACAAAGCCTTTTTTGCTGACATTACATGTTCTTTACAGTTAGATGCCTACAGGCCAGCATATGGCACAAACTRGAGGACATGGATTAGAGTAAAAGCTGACAAGGATGGAAGCTGTTTGGAAATCTGTAGTGGTGTGATGCTCTGAAGGAGGCTGCAGCATGTGTTTCCTGTTGCCCTGTTAGAAGGCTAAACCCACTGTCACAACTTACAGGGAACAAAATTTTCATGCCCCAGCACCACTGTATCTCTGTTATATGTTATATAAGGAATAGCTGTGAGGAAGCAGTCTTCTGATTTCCTGTGATTCTTTCTTATGCGTAGCAGGTAAGCCTTGACTTTCTATTCTCTGACCACTATTCCTGTCAGGAGTCAAACAACAGCTCCTTGAAGCAAAGTGCAATGTGCTTTATGGAGTTTGTTCTAAGAAGTATAAAAGATGGCTGATTTATTGTCAAAAGCTAAAAGACAGCACGATTTTAAGAACTTAAGATGCATTTGCTGCCAAGAGCAGTCATTAGAAGAACAGTTCCAAGCAGAGTCTATGCAATAAATCTCCCACTGGAGGGAGTTGTCTAGTCACCGTGAGCCGCTGGCTCTGCTACTTGGAGAAGAATTATCTTGCAAAGACCAGAAACAACACATGAATCCCTGGAAGCCTTGCTTTCAGCAGTGTCTGCTAGAATTGAAATCTCAATTCTGAAGATYAAAATGCCTTTTTTGCCATTCATATCTGCATAGCGTGACAAGCTATTCCAAACACAGGTGCACACAAGGGAGTTCTCCTATTTACTTAGCAGATTTTTGCCTCAGGGAGATTTGATTTCCTATGCACTAATTGAATTTCAGTGGAAGAAATTTACTGCTTTTCTCCACTTACACAGCATAATCCAAATGGTAAAACGGCAAGGAAGAYACTAGCAAGAAATACTCCTTGCACCAGAAAATTTATTCCTTCTTATCTATATTCTTTTTTCCAGAAAAAAACCCCAAACCAGTATCTATACATGTCGGGGAAATAAAGGACAGACTGACTCTTCTAAACCACTATTTAAAAGGCTTACTTACATTAAAATTACTTAAAATCCTCGATATTTAAGAACAGGGACCCTTAAAACTGAGGTGTCTGAGCTGATCACTTTGAAGAGTTCACTTGTACTGATTTCAGTACTGACATACCAGGCAGTGATAAGTACAAATARTAACTGCATGCAAGAACTCACATCCTCTGATGTTTAAGATACTTCTAATATATTTAATATGTTATATATTAGGAGAGTTTGATATTTCCATGATTTCTCGAAAGATAATTTCTTTTGATTACAAGCTGCTGGTAAACCTTGTGAGGCCATGGAGTCATATGGARTACTGCAAGCACACAAATCTGCAGACAAAGCCCTTCTGTTTCTCTTTCTTTTAAAAATAAGGTTTCAAGCAAACTTAATGATCACACATTTACAAAGTGCAGATTATGTCTAGAAAAATGACATCAGCTAAAACTTCCAAAATGCAGCCAAAGGGAACAATAAACATTGTACATCAGCCACTATTTCACAGAATGAAATGGGTGTGTGCCAAGTCCTGAGCACTGCGAAAAAGAGAGTAACATTGTTTCCTACTAGTCAATAAACCTGATTGCACTGGAGAACAAAATACCATAAAAAAGGAAATATGCAACAGGTAATGTATTTTTTTAATAACAGATTACTAGGAATTTCTGAATAATTTTGAATAAAATCTTTGTGTGACATGATAAAGTTTTCTACATATTTTCATCCCAGTGGAATCCCTCTTCACCTGTATGCTACCTACAAAGTACAATTTCAGGAATAAAGAGCTTTGGCTAYGCATCTGTTCTTATTTGGGAAAATTAAAGCACATAACAACAGTGTTAGATCTGCAGGARGAAAGCTGGAGAATTAATGTTTAACCTTCCCTTCATCATAAAGGACATCTTGGTGACAATCCTTGGTGACCTGCATTCATTTGATAGTTTATTGTCTGTTTCATTCCATAAGAAGGGGCAATAGCACGATTCATATGCTTGATGCAGTCTGCTCTAGAGGTGAATATTTTCAAGCTCTAAACCAGAAAAACAGTCAGGTTTAGGCTCTTTAGTTTGGGGCTTTTTGTTCACCTCATGGGTTGGCATAATTAGTAATATTAAAGACTGTGAGAGTACAGTTACTTAATGATTTTTTTCTGCTGCCTAATTGTTCTCAGCTGCCTTCACATCTTATTAAAGATTGTGTCACTGCTTAGAATAATGCAATTAGTATTTTTTAGGCTTTGCTACAATCAGCACTTCTCTTTAAAACCTATGTTCCRTCATTTGTGTTTGATCTTGCCCTGTGTGAAAACTCTTTAAAATACTTTGAGTATCTCTCTAATAAGAGGCCAGAAATTTACTTCTATTATAAATTATTCAGGAGTATCCTACCTACTTAAGTGAGATTGGAGTAAAATTTTGGTTAGTTTGGTGAAAGAGAATTTGGAATTTRTATTCCTTGTTTTAAAATCAACCATAAATGTGAGCTCCTTACYATTTGTTTGATTATATAGCCAAAAAGGAAAGGTATTTTTCAATAACTGCTTTAAACTCTGCTGCTTTTTACACTACATAATGAACTTCAGAAGTATTACTTGGGTTTTACAGCAGATGTTTTAATCATGKTTTTTTAATTGAATGAAGTCACTCCAACATTTAAAACCCCTCAGTATGTGCCATGTATCCCTTTTACTGCTTGCAGTACTTAGAAATGAGTTTTACAGTGGGAAAGATTCACTGGGGCTTCAGAATCAGAACCCATTCAGAACCAGGTTTATGACTGACCACAATCACARCATGGCCCACCAAAGAATATTATCAGAGCACCAAATAAGTGGTTATGACATCCTTAGATATATAACTTGAGGGAGGCACATTCCAGCTTCTCCTCATCTTTTGCTTTATAGTTTATAATTATAAATAAGGTTCCTTATGCATTTCCCTCTGAAGCAGTTTAAAAATGCCTGGGATGCATTTTGCAATTTCTCAAGTTGAAAGACAGCTTGTGCTGATCTGAATGTCCCTTTCACAAATCAGTAATAAAGCTGTATGTGATTCATGCTCAAAAGAACAACTTTTAGCCCTAAAGCCAAAATATTAAATGTGTACTTAAGACCAGTATTACATCCAATAGAAAATGCAAGAAGAGGACATTCTCAAAATTTAAGTAACCCAAATACTCAACTGTTTGAAGGCACTGAAAATGAGAGACTACATTATAATTCCACAAAATTCCACAATTTAAAATGAAGTATTTAAAAATGGTAGAGAATTAAACCTATTGTGCAAGGATTTTTATATTTCATATTCTTCTCTGTACTGTATATATTTGCACATAATATGCATATTTCTTTTAAGAGATATGGAGGTTTGGGGAAAAGAACATAATTTAGAGCAGAATGTGCAGATGTACTGCTCAAACCAGACTATCAGTGTGTAATGAAAATGTAGGGCTTTTTATTCTGTTTGAAAAAAGTTCTGCATGGGGCCACCCATGGTGTAGAGATTTAGTAACAGCACTTTGGCTGTTCTGAAATACAGGAAATGCTAAAACACAGCCATCTGTATAGCAATACAGACATGGTCTAGAGGTGAAAATTTGCAGGTAATTGCTGAATAATAACATAAAATAATGTATTTAATCTGAATTAATTATAATGACTCCTTTGCCTGAATGTAATTTAGAAGAAATTTAATTGCTGGGAGTGTGAAAGTACTTAATGATCTAGAGGCCAGAAGAGGAAGAGGTGGRTGAAAGTGAAAATTCTGTAATTTGGCTGGCAAGAAGAAAACCCCATAAAAGTGCTTTTCCTCCTTGCCTTCCATTTGCTAAGTGTAAGGACCAGGGAGATGCTTCCATCCATAAAAATCATCTGCCACCGCTCCATCAAGTGCAGATTGAATTAATGATTTCAACTCATAAAAGGCACAATGAGCCAATCATAAGATGCCATGTGCTGATCAGAGTGAAACTGAGGCATTCAAAGACACACTATTATCAACAGCAAATACCAAATTCAAGGGGTCTGGATCTGAAGGAGCAAGATAGTTTTTCAGCCTTGCATTTTTTTTTTTTTTTTTTTTTTTTTTTTTAGAAAACTTTTGGTGAAACCTAATAGGCCTACAGCAAGTCTTCCCACATACTAAAATATAACCAGGGTGCTTTCCTGTCACTCCTTTGCCTCCCAGCATACAGTCTTTAAAGTTCAATAACTCCCTTCTGAGGCAAAACCTAGGGAAAATAAGTCACCTTTGAAAAGCCCTACAGGGGAGGATAAAAAAGAAAGAAAAAAACAGCCCTGTGTTTTCAAACTAATAATGTGGGAGTAAGAATGAACATTAARACTTTCCCAGGCATCCCTAAGGAACTGGCATATATTATTTTAGGACTAAATTCGGTCCTTATTGCTGTCATAGGATTGCTTTTGAAATGCTGGGTAACACTTGTGGGTTGGATGACATTYTTAGTAAACTCAGAAATATACAACAGTTTTTCTTTCCCTGGGAGGTAAATATTGCTGATATATACATACATAACAAAGTAAGTGCCAGAGAGGTTAAGTAGTCCTTCCCAGATTAAAAAAATAAAAGTTTGAGTTCAAAGAAGGCAATAAATAAAATTACTCCACCAGCTCCTGTTCTCTGTCCATTAATTCTAATTTCCCCTCATCTGTGAAAGAGGTGTCCAGAAAAGACTTTTTGAGGACTATGTTTCACAAGTGGCTCTCTGTGTGTGGGAGAATTCATATCTAAAACAATACAGAAAGAAAGGGCTCACCMATCTCAGGGATCTCTCCTGGCTTTGTGCCCTAGAACATTCGTAAAATATGGCAAAGCTACATGTGTGAGCATGCACTCAGACTCATCTTGTRGCTAGGAACATTTGCAAGGTGAGTGAAATTTGAAATCAGTTCATGGTTCAGCTTGGCTCCCATGCTCCTTTCTGCTCCCCTGAGCTCTGCTCTGCCTCTGTTCCACAGACCCCACGCAGCTCCCCCAGGCCAGGCTTGAACTGCACCTGTGGAGTGGAGACAACTGTAGAAACATGGATTAGTGACCCTGGGCAGGCTTCTGCCTGACCTGGCTGGAATCTTGGAAATACACATCAAAATGAAATTTGTTTTCTTAGGTTTCCTGTACACTTTGCTATACAGCCTTGAATTCCATGTGTATTTTGTTTGTGGCTGATGGAGTGGGGAGAAAGTGTGGGGGCAGATTTCTGCAAAAAAAAAAAGCGATGAGACTGTCCTCAAACTGGTTTATAACAAAGATAAGCTTTGTTAAATTGGTTAAAAATAAAATCTCCCTCTCTCTAGATAATTTCACTGTTAAGACCAATACCTAAGTTTAAGTAAAAAAAAAAAATTACTTATAAAACATTTTTTWAAATACTAGGTCTTATAAAGTAATGTATTTCCTCATTATGATTAAATTGCATGAAACTTTCACTGAAATAGAGGGACTGTATTTCTACTGAACTCTAAGATGAAGATTTCTGTACTTTCTGTTCCATGTAAAAGGATGCTTCTGACTTCCAGAAACCTCAAGAACACTTTTCAACCTGAGCAAAGCTAACAGAGTTCTAAAAAAGTTCCAAACCAACAACTTTAAGAGATTGTTGTTGCTGTGATTTCAATGGAAGATGACCTAATGGATCAGGAGGCAAAGGAGAAAGAGAAAATACTCTCAGGTTGAATTAGAAGTAAAAGGGCAAAATCAGACGAACTTTAGATAAAAGCATAGCTGTTTTTCACTGACACTTCCATATAATAAATATTTATAAAACATGGAAACACTGTGCAACAATTAATATCAAAGGCACTAGAAATTAGTAGTGATTAGCTAATCCTGAGCACCCTCCTTCTACACAAACAGGTAGGATGGCTCATCTGGAACTTGTTTTGCTGTGTTTGATTCAGGCCATGGCCTAAATGAGACAAATCAGACCCATGAGCCCAGAGAGAACAATTCCAAAAAGGTTTGTTACCAAGGCCAGAGCAAAGAACTCCATCTAGGAACAGTTCAAATATAGGAGAAGATAACTAAAGAACAGGTCAGACAAATACTTTTGCACTTTGGAAGGCTGCAAAAACAAAAGGGCATATTTTAAAGGTAAGAACACAGATGCCTAAGGACTTCAGGACCAGTCAGTTATGGAGAAAGTATGGAGGAGTGGATGGAAATCAGAAAATAACAAAAAAAAAAAAGAAAATACAGTAATTCAAATTAGTCTTCACAATATCTAAAGGCACCATCCTCAGGGAATACAATATTTTTCCTAGCTGCAAATTTATGCAACAGGTCAAACACAAATGTTGGCCTCATTTTCTTTGATGGCAGATCGTATAGATCAGATATCAAATGTATTAAGCTTATGCAAAGACTACAATTTTAAAACCACTAGAGGTGGTCCAAAAGAAAAGATCTGGAAATAACTCCCTAATGATGAATTTCAGGATTTGAATGCTATCAGAAAAGAAACTATATTCTGTTTTACACAGCTAATAAAGGTCAAACATCTGAAAACATGGACTGGGATGTATATGAAACTGTAAAGTGAAGCACMGTAGTAAAGCTTCCCAAAGGAAAAGTGGAAACCAAAGAAGTAAATTAACACTGAAGAATGAAGAAGTGAGAGGTCTGCATAAAAACGGTTTATGTGTGCATTTAAACACCTCTCATTTCCTTCTGTTATTAAAGAAAATTCAAAAGGCCCTCAACTGAAGGCTGAAGTTTAAATATTGCAGTGTGAAAATAAAGTCAGTGAGCTCCTTACCTACAAATAAAATGCAGGTGGAAAAAAAAATCAATTTTCAGGCAATAAAAATACATAAGTATGGTGAGAATAAAGACCAGAGATGCTGTTGAATCATCCACCAGCCTTCATCTCTGTTTAATGCTCTCTGGCATATAGACACTATGGAGAAAACTTCAGACTTAAAAATTAATGAGCTTAGTATGCCATGGCTAAACCAGGATTACTTTGATTCCGATTYGGAATAAATAATGAAAAAGTGAAGGCTGTAAAATAATTAAATAAGTATATAGAGCCCAGAATGAAGTTGTGACTTTACACTATAGAGTCAAACCACACTGTTTTAGAAAATGGGAAGGTTCTTTTAATAAAAGTCACAAGACACACTGAAACAGAGGTAAGACAGGCTGTTTTTATTTTGTTATGCATATTGTATTTTTTTTGGATCTTAACTAAAAGCATTAAAACACTGCTCAGATAATGAACCCCAAAAAAGCAAATAATACTGTGGTAACACTGACAGATTACATAGACAGTGATATGCAAGTGCATTTATCAATAATTAAGATGATCTTTTTAGCATGTTAACACAAGTGGGAAGTCAAATACTCAGTTTATCTCTGACATTTCTTCCTATTTTAAAACGCAAGAGATACTTTAAAAAAAACAAAATGCTGACAGGATTTTGAKTAATCAGTATCAGATATTTCTGATAGACATATCCTATGATGGTGGCATTCCGAGGGAAAAAAATCATTAACAAAAACTGAATACACTTGAAAAAACCCTGAAAAAATAAATACACTTACAGATATTTAATATTGGCAAGTTCTAGAAAGTTACTGGTGTGCTGCTAATTGTAAAATGGATTTATAAGATTTTTTTTTCAAAACTTAAGCTACATATATAAACAATTCAATACATTTAAAACCAGTGCTAAATGAAGTGTTGCATCTGTTTCACATGCTTACAGTTTATTGATTTTTTTTTTTATTTTGGCACAGTTTATCAGGGATATAAAACTAAAGATGGTTTGAATACTTATGACAATATTAACAGCCAAGAAAATACAACCTAATAGCATGTTAGACTTTGATTTTACAAACTCAGAAAATTTGTTCAGATTTACAGATCTTATTTTTCTTAATTTCAGAAAATTCCCGATTATCAATCATGCTAATGAAATTATTGTTTAAAACAATGTCATTATTTACTTACTTATTTTAAAGAACAGTRCTTATACCACACTGAAAACCAATCAAATTATAATCCATCACACTAATGAAAGTTATTCCTTCTGTTACCATGACATGAGGTTGTGGTTATGCTTTGGAATTAGACTTGCCAAAAAAAATCCAAGTTYTGAAATTTTTTACTATTTTTTGTGCAGAAAACTAGTAGTTCTATGAACATATGAAATATATTCACTGCTAAAAAGATAAATGCYATTTGACATTGGTCTGAAAGCATTACTTTAATTAATACAATTGATTCAATTAATTGATTTTCCTTCCTCTTCCAAACAATCACAATGCAACTTTCAGCCACAAATAGTCTGAAATAAAGGGAGGAACATTCTTTACTTATTTAACATCTTCTCCTCTCCTTCAGAGTTAATGTTCTGCTTTTGGCTCAGAGCTAATGCTAATAAAAAACCCAAGAACTTGGGAGACACGCAGATGGCCCCACACTATAAATTATATGTGGTTGTCTTACGTGGGCGGTATGTAAAACATTGCTTCTTCACTCCCTCATGGCAAGTCTGGAATCAGAAGGCTCATGGTGCTTGATAAGGCTTTTTGCATTTTCTATTTTTAATGAATGTAAAAAAATTGTGACCTTCAAAAATAAGTCYTGTCAATTAGGAGACTTTTCTGCAACATAATCCCTCAAAATCTAAAATGGTTTTCATTAATGATGGCTTTATTCTCTCCAGAGGAAAGCTACACACAGCAAGATTACAAGAAAAGGAGAAAATCCAACAAGAAAAAGAAACATTCAAATGTGACTGAAATGGTTTAGAGTATTACCCAAGTCCACTGTTGGGAATACTTCTGAAAGAGGAATCTCTGGAAGCTGGTCACCTGAAGACAGTGAGAAAACAGATGTGGGAAAGGAAGGAGCTGGTCACCCATCAGATGRAATCCAGACGTGACAATTAGAGTTAATGAACCACGACCCATGAAGCTGCTTCAGCACCTTTTTACAGCCCCACTTCATGGCCTTAATAAAAGTACCAGTGCTTATTTTACAGAGCACATCTGCTCTAAATTCCCAAAGCAGGAACTTAACATTCAGAAGTTATGTTTTGTTTCTTCATCACTTTTCAGTCATGTATAAAGAACATTTAACAGCAATGTATTTACTTTTCTAACTGTTCAGTTAACAGAATATCAGAATTGGAAGATAATTTTCTTTGTTTACAATAAAATGATATTGTTATTATAGTTATTTAGTTTGCATTAGCATTAATGAGCTGTGGAGGAAGGCTTACTGAATAGTAGCAGACCARTGTGGGTTTTTGATTTCTCCAGTATACTGGCACCTACAGCCAAGTATTGCTTTTCATTTCGGATRTTTAGTAATAGTTTGCTTTGCAAAAATCATGTTGATTTGCTGCCTTTGCAAAGTGYATCACTCAGCCTTGGTACTGAAGCCTTCACTTTCTTCACAGAGCAGGAATAACTAATGAAGCAACACCTCTTCCTGCAGTCCAGAAGGTYTGCTGAACTTCTAGGGATGAGGTTGGAACTGATCTTTCTCASCTTATGGACAAAGCACTTCTGCAATTATCCAGTTTTTGGATCCTATTAATTTCCTTGGGTCTCCACCACTGCTACACCCGCACTGCTTCTTCGGTCCACAAACACAAAGATGCAAAGGGAAGAACAAAGTAACTCAGAGACTAATTGTTAGAAAACTCCCTTTTGCATACTGGGAGATGACTGGAAGAGCTCTGGGCTGGACTACAGGGTATAACATGCACAGGAAGGAAGTAATTTTTTCCTCACCACAGTGACATGAGTAAAAATACAACAAAAWTGATCCTGTTATAGCACAAAACTTCAGATGGCAGGAGCTGAGCAGCTTAATCATGATGCACTGCTTTCAGATTGTCAGTGTTCTTCAGGAAAGTAAAAAGAATGCCTTCCCCTGATAATTAAGCACTAATTTAAAACATAATCAATCTGCGTCTTTATCCATGACCAAAAAAATGCTAGAGCCATTATCTGGAAGAATAGTGCATTTTGTTAAGACATCATTGGTCAGCCAAGGTCTGCTGTGTATACAGTGTTTGCACAAAAATTATTTTCTAAAAACAAATCAATTCACTATGAAAGCTGACATCCAAGTTACAATTRCTTTTTGGTAATGATAGACAATTCCAGGAACACTTGTCCAGCTTAGCCCTTGTCAAAGCCTCTCATAGTAAAATACATTGTTCCCCTCTTTTTACAGTAAGCAAAGATGTTTCAGCAGCCGGTACCTCCTTAACTCTGAACTGGAAAAAAAGTACCACTCGGAAGCAAGAGTCCAGTTTGCTCTTGCATATGGAAATGTCTGTGTTGTGTGCAGGACCTCGTTGAGAGTCATTGCCTTTCAGGAGAAACATCTCATAGAGCTTTGTATTATAATATTTTTTTCTTAGCTTAAACAATAGATTAAATAATAAACCATTTTTTCTAGCCAAGATTTCTCACTTTAAAACAAAAAAAAAAAAAATGGTTTCATACTGTGTTAAATGGCTTGGTAACAGAAATCCCTGAAATTGTCTTTAGTAGTATATGCACTATTGTTAGTACAAGTTCAGGCTCTGTCTTCATTTTTTGTTTGTTTGTTTTTTATTTTAACCTTCCTAGAGCTCATTAAATGCTATCAATATTGAAAACAACTGAAAAGATAAAATATGAAGGTTAAAAACTGGCAAAATTTAAAAACCATTGAAAGAGTGTTTGCTGCAAATACCGTCTGCCTTGTGTAAACAAAATTATTTTCACAAATATGTATGCAGAGAACATAAACAACATGGTGAATAAACCACCCACTGACCAGGTGAATGAAAGGCCCACTCTTTTAATTATTTCCTTCAATCCAATACTACTTCAGTAAGTAGGGGACATACAACAGAAGAAATAATTGATTTTGTCTTCATAAAGGTGTTATATAAGCACATTTAATATAAGATCTCTATGYAAACAAAGCTTTCTAAGAGAAAGACTCTAATAGGAATTTGTCATGAGTTATTTACTAGGCATTCARTGAATCCAACATATCCATATTCTAAAACTCCTTATTTAAAAGCAACAGTAAAGTGTATTTCTTTGTAAACTACGTTTCTCTGTGTTTAAATTTGTTTTTTCTTTTTTAATTACTGTTTTTGTGACATTTAATCTACAACTTGGTTATTTTGATTAAAAAAAAAATCATTGTTTCTGATCCAACGTTCCTATTCAAAACAACTCATATCTGTAGGTAGATACATCAGGAAAAAACAACTTCAGTGTTGACACAAAGATAAGAGGATGCTTAACTCAGAATCGTGGCTTGGAAGCATGAATGTTATGTCCTTCTTGGGAATCACAGTCCAAGTTTTTGCATACATTCTAGACAAAATTAAAGTGAACTTTCCAGCCTTTTAACTAATAGAAGATCTACAGGACCAACCTCCCAGCACAGTAAAAGCATTAAAAAATATGTACTAATTAAATTATAGTATTTAAAAAAAATTTAAATCTATATGTACCTTCTCAATCCATGTTTTTGGTGGTCTTATGTGCTACATGAGTCATGGCTTTAAGAAGATTTAAAATGCCACTTGAGAGAGGACCGTGTAATAGGACATGCATACAGCGAAAAGATTTGTAGATGAAAAAAAAAAAAAAACCCTGGGTTATTCTTATTACTAAACTGCTATTGCAAACAGAAGCTGCCATTAGGTGGAGACGATTTTCAGGTTCATCTTGAAGACTCCCTTAAGTMAAAAACTAAGACTGAATGCTACAACAAAATTTCTCTCCATATGAGGTGATCCTCTGAACAGATCATCACACACTTTCTTAGTTAAGAATAGGATTGCAAACCCATTTAAGCTGAACTGTGCAGAAATTACTTCAAAATAACAATGTCCACACCAGAGTTGTATTACTTTAAAAACTTTTCCTGCCTTCTTATACAGGGAAACACTAAATCTTTCACAGACACATTGGCAAATCCCARACATGGAGATAAAGTCTCTTCTTATTGCCCAGTCAAAACAAACCTAATTTTAATGATTTATAGGTATAAACATTGGAACATTGAAGGTATCATACTCAATTACTTGCCTAACATGAAGAAACACGAAGCAGCACAATAAAACTGCGTTACAGCACACATGCACAGAAAAGAGGCAGATGTTTTACCAGGAACATGCAGTTATACTTTACCAGATTAAAATTTTGTGCTGTCTCTTCTGTTTTTATGCACAATTCAAAAGTATTGTTCTAATTACACTTTGTTTTGTTCTGTAAGAGGACATGGTAYGTCATCTACCCCTCAGATGCTGTAAACCTTCCTGCAGGCAATTTCTGCCCTTCCTGAGTATTCTCCTTCTCCTGCCATATTAAAACCATCACTTCTGTGGCACATGGCAAAGTTTTCCAGTTRCAGTGGATGCAAGTAAAGATCCTGGCATTAGGCAAGTTTTTCATATAATGTAAATCTGATTTTGTTGAATTCGAAAAATTTTTACAATTGAATCCAGTTAGGGAACAACTTAGACTTATTAGCCCACTCCTGCTCATGGCACAAGTTAGGGAAGAGGACCTGTAATTTTGGAAGTGAATTGTTCAGCTTAATGACCACATCCTCAGGGCTGAAGTAAATTAATATTTTATTTAGAATTCCCATAAGAGTGACTTCCCCATAGGGGAAACAATTCTTCCTGAGAGACACCACAGAGGTGAAGTAATAATTTTCTTGTTCTGAAATTTAGTAGCTATTGCTCCTTAATTGTACTTATGAAGTGTGCTATTTCTGCACTGACTGATAGTGCAGTTCCTTCTGACTCCTGTCCTCCTTAGTAAGCTTTAGTAAGTTATTAACAGTAGGAAGCAGAAAATAGAATACTGTTTGTTTAGAAAGTTAATTTTAGAAAGCAATGAAAAKTACCTCACCAAAAGTGTGCATCTAACCCATAAGCTTTAATGAAGTAATAAAAAAGTAAGAAAGAAGAATTTGTGTGAACAATTCTGATGCTTAAAGAATCAATCATACCAGATTATTGTTGCAGTAGTATAGAACTTATAGGACTAAAGAACAAATGAAGAACAACTTATAGGACTAAAAGTAATGGTCTTGGTTTATTTTAAGATTTAAAGGTAATACCTTTTGCACCAGAAAATTCTTAGTCAGCCACCCCCACTCTTTTCCATAACAGATTACTGTTGACTGTCCTCTCTTTCCCTGGAAGTCACGCAGAAGCCTGGCCCACAAGTCCTAAAGTACCCATGTCATATGAATTGATATTTGACCGAGTCTTACATTCATCTTAGTATTTTCTGAACAATTAACAAACAAGGAGGACAAACAGGAAGATCCTGTTTGAAAACCCCTTACTTTGAAGAACTGACCAAAGCTGCCTCACTACAGCCCTTGCAACCAAACTACATTTTCCATGAGTGGCCAAACAGAGCAGCACACAGTATTCCTGGGGGATMCCTTTGATCCCGGGAGCACCATTTACCTGTGTTACGGCTCATTTATTTATTTGTCTTCTCAGCCAATATCCTTTGATGTAACAAATTCAAGATGCCACTGATCTGGTATATGGCAAAGTAATTAATTCCAGCAAKAATGTCTTCAAAAATGACACTGTAATTGAACACAGAAGAAAAAGCCTCAAAAGAAGGAATAGAAATTTATAGATATAAATAGTATATCTCTCTAATTCAGCTAAACTTTTTATGTTAGGCTTAATGAGTTATTTGGAAGATTTAGCTATACACTGTAGCCTTTTTCTTTGTTTAAATGATACATGTAAATATTGTATTTATTAAAAGGTAATTGATAGATGTAAATTCATGGGACTATATGTTTACATATTCTAAAAAAAGGTCATATGAAAGGGCTAAAAGTAGMATTCACCTGTTTTTTAAATTAAAGAATTCAAGATGTATTCTTATTCCTTTCCTAATAACATTCAAAGCACAGTAATACTGAAGCCATGCAGAGYACATATGGGCCATTAACTCAGACTTTACAATCTGTACAGTTTTTTGAGGTTGTTCAAGACAGACCAATCACAGAGTAGTATTGTGCAAGAAAAAATAATACATCCTTCCTGAGACTTTCATTTCTCATTCTATGATGTACTTAGGCTCCTTGTTGTTTTCTAAGTTTCTTGGACGCTGACTCTTCAGCTGCCATGGGTTATAATGGAGTATGCCCACTTTTATCCTTAAATCCAACAACCAGGCTGACTGCAAAAAGACTCAGGAGACTGAAGTTATATCTGCTCAAGCAGGGAGTGCAGCCCCACAGCAAAAGACCTGTAGAGCAAACCTGTTGGTACCAAGGAAGCAACATCCACACTGTGTGTGCTGCAGGTGTGTTTACTCAGACTTGTTGATAACCAGCTTCTGTGGTTTGCATGCCCATTAACAGCTGGACTTCATCTATTGTACTCATCCTCAATCCATAATTATGTCAAAAAGAATCCAGTTAGCAATTTCTGGTACAGCTTCATGGCATAAAGTAAAGCACAGTAATTGGGAATGACTGGGATACCCTCTTTGAAAGTGCACTCCTGATACAAACCCCAAATTGAGCAAGCACCCGGASAGGGTGTGATTTTATGAATGCACATAGTACTGTAGTGACACAAAAACCTGAAGTTTAATATTCTTACTTGCTTTGTTAGAATTCAGGCAGAGTACTCAGCCCTAAAATTTGACATTTTACTCTGCTTCAGAGACTTGAATTCAAATTAGGCCTGGAAGCAGTCACACTGGAAGCTTAAAACTCTATTTGCATATTCCATTTGGGCTACTACTGTGAATTTAGACTCTTTGATGTATATTTTCTATTTTTTTTAATCKACCCATAACCTTTTTCATAACAGTTTTCTACAAAAATGCAATTTATCAGATTCAAAGGTATGATCACTTCAACTGAGTGAAACAGATGTAAAACCCGACATTTTTTTCTGGGTGGCAGGGTTTGTTGATAAGAAATTTTCTTTATTACTACCCATGTTTGCTCATTTCTATAATTGGATGATGACTGTAKTAAAGGTCATATTGGTTCAATAYAGCACCAAAAAAAAGCATAGAAAATTTTGAACTGTACATCAAAGAAATGCTCTTATGAATTTAATAATTTTATCTTTGATTTATTAGATGCAACATTTAACTCTGTTAATGTGGAAACTGCATAAAATGTTAGCAATTTACAGTTGGATGCAAGCCCACAGTAATAACTGGRATTATAATTGATGAAAACATAGCTCTTCAGATGTCAGCTGTATGTCCTCATGCTTTTTTTTCTYGAGCAAAGGATTATTTGGAGTGAAATATGGCTTCAGAACACTATAATGCTTCAGAAGACTGCACATTAGTGAGAGAGAGTGAAGAACTTTTTTTATAGAGATGGAAGATTTTCATCTTTTCTGCTTTATCCCTTGGGATACCCTCGGGAAGGAGAAAAATAATGGATAAGSAGCGCACAGTTCTCAAGTGGCCTCTGCCAGCCCTTCATATCAGCAGCTGTCAAAGCTCCATCCCCAGGTTGATTTAAGGTGTAGTCACTCAGAGTGGCTGCTTTCATATCAAACCCCCTTATCTACCTGCTCTGGTTGTGACAAATGGAGGAGGTCATGGCCTTGGGAGGAGTTATTTGTGGATCTTCCCTCTCTCCTTTTCATTGAGTTTTTTATTTGAAAGGGAATCTGGGTGGTGTTATTTACAGCCCTGTTGAGGAAGATTAGCAGAGCTGAGGGACAATGATACAGATATAAATTCTGGGATGTTATTGCTGCAGACCCACAGAGATGAAAGTACAGAGCTAATGGCACAGCACAGCGGGTTGGGTCTGCTTGCAAGGAACATGAAGGCAACAAAAACATATTTACAAAGGTACTAAAGGCTCATGATATGGATGGGTGCTTTTGGGCACTGGGTAATTCTACTCCTCTTCCTTTCTACTCCTCTTCCTCTTCCTTTCCACTCTTTGTTGCTCTTCTTCTTCCAGTCAATAAGATACAAGGATGTATCTTATTTCACATTTATTAAAATTTCCACTATTTCCAGAACTCATTTGAAAGTCTGCAGTGGTTTTGTGCTTTGTTATTTATTTAATATAAAACATTTAYTTTGCCAAAACTTTATATTATTTTATCAGCCTACTCCATTCTTGCAAATGTATTTTTTTAGAACTCTTAAGTAAAAAGCATGGATTTTCTTGCCATTTTTTAAATTATTGCATGCAAGATTTATCATTTCGAGGGTTAGTGTTTCTGCTTAGACATGGTATTTGAAACAAAGCTTTCTCTACAGCAAATACACTAATTTTTTTTGTGCTACACATTTGTCATGCAAGATCATCTAGCTCCTCTTAAAAGTGCCCATTACCACCTGTTTCAGAACACCTCTATTGACATTGTAATGTGCTGAACTACTTATGCATGCACATGCAGAAATTTCTTTTCAGACCTGAAGTCTTCAGTCTGTAGATGCCATAGCTAACTATCTCAAACACACTCACAGCATCTGTGAGCACCTCTGAATCTCTAACTTTCTGCAGGAATGAATTTTCAGGAGAATACTTCCCTATTTTAACATCTTTTCCCTTTTTTTATACCCCTCCCTCAGAAAAGAATTCAGATCCCTGAGTTAACTCTAATTGTATAGCTTGAATAATAGTAAAGGATAGCACTCTCTTATCCTTTTAAGAACCAAACTGGTAGTAAAAACAAATTAATTTGTATTTTTGTATAAGAAAAAATTAGGGGTTTAGAGTTTTTACAACTACTGTATTTATTAAGATGTTTCAAATTGTAATAAATTACATCTGATTCATTTATGGTTTAGAAGAAAATTTGTTGGTATTTAAGTAACTAGCTTTCAGTCAGCATTTATTTGATTTAAACTCATTTCTGTGCTTGAACACTTTTTGGTTGTAAATTTGAAAGCAAAAAGTCAAAGATGACTTAAGTTTAAAATAAAACCTCCAAAAGTTGGCTCTTCCTGAACATTCCTTAAACTCCCCTCCTGTTTGACAGAAATAACACTGCTTATCTTTGAATGATAAAACTTAAAAAATGAATACAAAATGAAGAACAAATCTCTGCACAGCCATATGCACAAAACTGACACAAAGTTGAAGAGTTTGGTTTACTTCTTTTAAGATCTAAAGCTGAGTTGCTGGAGATGACATAAGCTGTTATCACTGTAGCTGCTGTGACCTTGGCACATTTAAACTGGTTAGAGAAAATGGTAGGAAAACAAGTGCATGATTAGAAGAATGAAGTCTGGAAGGAGGATGAGAGCTGGGGACACAAAATTAGGAAAACAGAGGAAGGATAAGAGTAAAAGCAAAATATCAAAAGAATTATGGAGAGATTAGGGAACAAAGAAAAATACACAATTAAGAAAAAGGCAGAAAAGCAAGAAAGAAATAGATTTTGAACAGGTTTTACTCAATTTCGTCCCTGTAATCAGTAGTTACTCCTGATCTTGTACTTAAAAAGGAGCCATTATATAGAAGTTCTTTTAMTTGTTTAGTACAAGAACTACCTTTCTTTAAATTGCATTACTTAAATGACTCAGATATTTAAAACTATTTTTTTTCTTTCCAACTTGGCTCTTAGTCTGTATCCCTAGGTTCTTAGAGTTTTTTTTTTTAAAGGCTTCAGTGAAATATTTTTGTACTACCATCCTTGGCTAAACAGTTACCCTTGAATATATGCAACCAAAAAATATCATGCCAGTTTGGTGTGCTTTTCATGAGTGAGTTTCAGCTGGGCATAGCATGTCCTTGCCAGCACCACCAAAAGGCACAACTGGCAGATAAAATAGCTCCCCTTTTTGTCACATGAACAAAACCAAACTATCAAGTCCAAGAACACACGCTCGGCAATACTAAAAAACATGGAGGATGAAATTCTAGTAGAGTAAAAAAATCACCATAAAAAGAAAGAGAAWGTGAGAAAGAAAAAGATATTATATCCCTCATGAAAAGCAATTAATGGACACATGGTGCATTCTCAGGAAAACCTGGTGTAGGYATCAGCCTCCACTGCTGCTCATTTATAGCTCAGTGCTTGAAGAAAGTACAACATTCTCTTATTCTTAGTACTCAACAAATTCTCTACATTTTCTTTTCCCCCCTACTTTTGGCAAAAAAAATTGCCTATTTATCTCCTTTCATCAATTTATCTTTTGCATTCAAAACATCTTTTATTACATTTCTCTTCCTCTTCCCAAATATCTTTTACTAATTTTATAAGTGGAAAAAGACATAAAAAGTGCAGTGAGAATATGACTGGCAATTCTGGTTTTATTACATTATGTGCCCTTATCAATGCCCCATTATGTAGAAAGTTGTCCTTTCTATACAAGGTCTTCTGTTGTGAGCAGCTCATATTCATGTGTGCTTTGCTTTTAAAGTATTTGGTTTAGTTCAGGTGGATATCTAAAAAGCAGTATTTTGGTGGCAGGTGGTACCACTAAAGCATTTGTATTTATTTGCTTAGGTGTGTTTAGCTGTAGATAATACATGCACTGAATGGTCCCTTCTTTCCACAGAAAGGAGCTAAGGCTCATGCAATCTGTGATACAACTTTTCCAGTTTAGGTTCCTCTCTCACTGTTCCTCTTCTCACAACCCTATTCCCTTACTTGAAAGCTTTACTAAGAGAGGGRCCACCTGAAAGGTGCACGGACCTTAACAGGTCTTCCCCAAGACCTTGTGTCACATATTTGATATTGACAMGTTTGTACAATGCCTCATTAACTTTGCCACTGAAAGGAACTAGGACTTGCCAAAACCTTGCAAAGGAAGCCGGATCAGTAAATGCAGACTGAGACTGAAAGCCTTATGAAGAAAAGCTGTTAAGCAAGTGCTTAAACTGATCTCTCTACAGCAACCAGCCCTTGAACACATGCCATAAATGCTTTACTGAGCAAGGACAGGTCACTGAAAGGAGGCCTCAGAGCATCCACAGCTCCACTCAAGCTGGACACTTCCTTATTACAATGACAATATTGCACCTCTATAACTGAAATTGTGCTGGTTTCCAGAATCTTAAGTTTTCAGTGGTTAGCTTTCATGGYTGAAACTGTTTTCCTACCTTTAGACCCTTTTTGAAGTCTCATTGACTTCCCCTGGCTATTTTCCTTTTGTGTGAAATGACTGTTTATGTTGAACAATAAAAAAAGCCAAAAAACCAAATCAACAAACACAACCAAAAATTTCAGTAGGCTACAAAATAGAGAAAACGCAAATCTATTTTTAAAAAATTAATACAATAGCAGTTACCAAAAACTGAYGTTATATAGATTGTCTGCAGTGACAAAATAAAGTTCATTGCCTGAATGACTCATTCTACAATTTTTTGAAAATGCATGCATTTTACTTTTAGCCAAGTTCTACTTCTCTTTGCTAKGAACAGAAGTTTGTTTTAAACCACTTCCTTTTCCAAACATTCAGTTCAAACAGTCATTGATTTGTGAACCTAATGAGTTTTTAAGGGTTGCTTTAAAGACATTACATTTTTGAATATGTTGAACTGCAACTTCTGGTTGTAGCAGATGRAGGATTTCAAGACAAAGACATTGTCTCCGTGCATATTCACAAAGTGTATGCATTGCCTATGGGAATTATTAACAATATTTTAAAGAGGAATCTAAGACAGAATCACAGCAGTTCATAAATAGCAAAAAAATGAGGGTGTAGTGCTTTGTTTCAATGCCAGTCACCTCAATGACGGGAATGTAATAACCCATGATGAACCAGTAATCAAAAAAGGGATAAACTGGAATTCTGCCCTTGATCCTCTAGCTTATTCTGGTGTGCTGGTGTACATAGCCTTGAAATTGTAGACTTACACACATTATCAATTCCTACCCTACTTGAAAAGTAATTTTGGAGAAAGCATTTCACATATTGGCATGGGTGATGGCAATATTGGCAGGGCTGCTTTATATAGTAGATTTGCCTCTAATTTTTAATATCTCAAGTACTGAGAAACCACCTTTCAGGAGCCGTTTAGAAGGCAGTTCAGCAGATACTGCTAAAATTTACCACTGCCTACATTTTAATCTTATCTTAGTGCTATTTGGAGCAGTTTGGAAAGAGCAAGCAAAAAAGGAAAACGAAGGAGGCAGCAAAGAGTACCTTGTGAAACATCAGTAACATGAGAGACACGAATTAGAGATAGTGAGGGCAGATTAGGAAGAGACCTTATCTATTCAAGAGAGAATGCAGTGGTCTGGAAGCCAGAGCAGTTTGAACTCCCTTACCTCTTTCCCCGAGGGCACTCCTAGCCCGGTAGCCCTGGGTGTAAACAGCCCCAGATGAACTGAGTGAAGCAGCCACCCGTGTGCCTTGGSTGCATCGAGCCACATTGTAATCTCATTTACTTATAGAACAGCACTGCATTTAATCAGAGGGGTTGGGAGCCTTTCAATACCCAGTAATGAAATATTAAACTGAAGAGGTATTAGGCTGCTAATACTGTCAGAAAGTTTGACCTTGCTGGGAGCTCTTGTTCTGAATGAGGTTTTATCGCAGTATAGAAACCTCCTCAGCTGTCTTTGCTCGAGTTTGCATTACTGCTACACCAGAGCACATATGCCCCTGATGTTCACGGAATATACTCAGGCATTATACTTTTTCCACACACAAATCTTTRTATCTTTTTGAACCATCACTTCTTTCCTACTTACTGGTCTTCCAGATCCAGATAAACTTGCGATGAACATAGGACTAGATGAACCAACGCTCTTAAGAGGTAGAGTTCTTACAGGATTTGTTCTTTCATTTCTAAAAATGAAAGCTTTTAAGTTTGTATAGCTGAGGACCAACAACAATAAAATAAAAAAATCGAAACCTAATCTAATGCAAAATTAATGGAAAGGCATAAATTAGTAGCCAATTGGCATTAAGATGTTACAAAAAAAAAAAACATTAAATCATTTGTTATTGTTATAAAAAGGAGTAGGGACAATTTACAGCAGAATGGAATGAATTAAATCAGCACAATTGCTGTGTATAAACACGGATTGCAGCAAATGAACATATTCTCTAGCTGTGTGGGAGCAATTAAAACCAATTGAACCACTTCTGTGGCAAACTGATTTTTAAAAAGTGATGGAAAAAAGCAATCAAAGGTCTTTTTTGTCAATAAATTTTAATCCTTAATATATAATTAGATTTTGATTACTTAATTAGATTTGGGGTTTTTTTCTCAATAAAATACTTGTTTTTAATGTCTTTGTTTCTTTCTAACTTCCTATTTACACAGGGTATAAAATATTCACTTATGTTTACTTTTTTGGAGGTAGCTCACTTCTAGCGGGTTTTTGATGATTTAGTAATGAGTATTGGAAACGTCTCTTACTATGTTTGTTAATGCGTAGGGGTTTCAGAGGGGAATTTAACATATTAATGTTAAATTTGTTTTAACAAAAAGTAAGTGTATAGGTTTTGAATTGAAAACATTTGCCTTTGTTTAACTGGGGCACTCTCCTCAATATGTGATGCAGGGATCAGCCACTTTAGTCAAAGATAATTCTGGCCAAAAAAAATAGGCTGTGAAATACTAAAACCATTGGATACCCCAGTTATTTTGGTTTTCCACAAAAAAGAGGGGGAAAAAGCATTGTCATTTGCATAGATTTTGTCTCCATAGAGAATGTTTGTGAAACTGATCTAAATTAATCTGAGTAAAATGAAAATTCAAATATTATAACTAGATTTGGGAGGAATAGTTCCAAAGTACTAGGGATCAAAGCCATCCTTTATAAAAACCTAAAAAATTATCAAGAAGTGGTAATTTTTTAAAAAGTTCTTAAATATTTTAGAAGGGATATAATTGTCTCATATCTACTATACCCATAATCATCTATAACTATGATAACAGATGGAAACACAGACAAGGCTTTTCACTGTTTACCCTGCTAACATATTATGCTTTCCTGTATAAGTTACCCTACCAACCTTTCCCTCCCTATTTCTCTTCTCTGAAATGCCACCTTATTTTTAATACAGGACAATACAGGTGTCAGCTTGCACTGACTTTGAAAATGAAGATGTTTGCTGTACATACAATTAGTCCATTAACTCTAAACCATGCTATATCACCGAGGGGTGGTCCAGAGGTTAGAGGAAGAGAATATCACCCTCTCTCAGCATTAACAAATCCATTCTGAAAGGGACACTCTTCATCTCATTTATAAGACACATGGTCCCATAAAGGCAAGATTTATAAGGCTGTATAAATTATGCGTACGTGTCAACAAGACAAAAGCCATCTCTGTCAGCATCGTGGTGTGCTTTTCATCATTTAACAAAAAAGAAAGGAACATGCAATTTTCAAAAGGTCTCCTTTCATCACCTGGAAACATCTACAGAATAAACTGAAAACAGAAACAAAGTTGTTATGCTATCTGAATATACCCACTAGGCTCACAKAGACAAGGAGAAGACTGAGGAGGGGGAAATCAAGAAAAGAATTAGAGCTTTGTTGTGTGTTTGATATCTGTAACAAGGTAATTCTTAAATGCCAAGTTAATGGGTGCATAACTACGCCATCTTAGAGAATCTATACTTTGCACTTTACAAGTGTAAAGCAAAATACATATTTATCATTAAAAGTCACAATTCCCCACATTCCTTCAAGGTACAATCTTAATGTAGTCAATGAGTATTTTATTTATCTCACATTTGAATAATTTTCTATTTCTGTTAGCCCTGAGAGAGCTACAAACAGCTAAAAAAATATGAGCATTTCCTATTAAAACCCCCTGACAAAATTATGAAGATTTAACTTCATCTTCATCCTTCAAATCTGCACTGTGTCATGGTTCTTATTTAGTATGGGATTATATCTGCATATTGATCCTGGGAGAAATTAGTTATAAAAAAAAGGTCCCTGGGATTTTCATGTAAATTATTTCGTTGGAAAAACCCACCATTAAGTCAATGGAAATTTTCTAAAGTTTGGTTAAAAAAAAAAACCCAACCAAAACAAAAAAAAACCCTCAAAACATACTCTGGATCTTCATGAAAAGAAAAAAAAAATCTCAATTGTATTAAGACCTATTTTAAAAAGGACCCAAAAACAAGTACTCTAGAGTGAAGACAATGTTTTTTCCTTCACCAAAAAAGCACCACCACCACCAACGGAAAAAAAAAACCAAAAACACGAAACCCAACAAAACCCAATACAACTTCCCAAAATCATTACAGTTCAAGATGTTTAACTTCAGTTAAGTAGGTTTTGTATACTTAATAATACCATGAATGTATCATTAGAATAAACTGATAGCATTAAACCCTGTTCTGACCTTTCTGAAGGCAAGGTCCCTTCTGAAATAGCCATTATGTTTCAGTAAGTGGAATCTGAACAAACTGAAAACCAGACCACTATTTTTATCAGCTTCAGTGAGTCAAGACTAAGCTCTTCTGTCTTCACACAAATGAAATATCCATCTCRCATCCCCTTGTGTGTACAAGTGCTAAACACAGGCTGGCTCTACATGCTTGTTCCAGAGCTAATTGCTCTGTGAGACACTAGAAGTGGAAGAAACTTTGGGGAGCTGCATGTGAAGAACAGTTGGTTGATAAGACTACCTTTCAGGGGCAGTAAAAGCAAAGAAAGGATTTCCTGTTTGATAACAGAAGAGATAATGAAACTCTGAATAAACTGATAGTATGCCAGGAAAAAATTCAGGGGAATACTTTTCTGTGKTTTTTAACAGTACTTCTTTGACGTCTCTACACTTGGAGAGTCACCTCATACCACTGTCCAAATAACTCACATTTTCATTTCTCTTAGGTTTGCTCAATCTTAAGAATTGGTCACCAGCCTTCCAGTGCAAACTGCAAAGACTGAGATATCGTCTACTTACAATGAAATACTTCAGACTATATTTTCCTATAGAATACCTAGGTATTTTATAGGAAAAATAAAATGAAGGTTCTTCTTTTTTATGCATTTCTACTTATCATGTCAGTTAGTGGCCACTGCAGTACAGTCAATGCATTGATCCAAATGATATCAAAACAATGAGAGATGATGTGAAAGGTACATAAACGAATCCCTCTGAAATATTGGGCTGAATAGCAGCTTTCAATTAAGCCTGACATCATAAGAAATATGCCTATTAGCTTAAAATTATTACTTTTAGGGTTCTGCTTTCATCATGTCAGCTACAATGATAACTTCTAGCAAGGATAAAGCAAGAGTATATTAAATATGCTTAAATGAGCTGCAATCAGATAGAAAACAGCACTTGTCATAACAGAAATCTATTGCTGCTCACATACATCAATGAGCTACAACTTAACATTCAGGACAAAGATATTTTTCAGATATCTCAGCTTGCGATACTGAAACTTCCCCAACAAATACCTTTTTATTCCAAGATACATTGACCCAGCAAAGTATTAATTCCTGAACAAATTTGTAAGTATATGAGCATCCTTAGTGAAGCTGACACATCTACTTATTGGCTCAAAGGTACACTGCTGGATCAGAGCCTATGAGCTGCAAAGAATGCTTACCAGCTAGGGTATTAATTGAGACACAMAGGAATTGTAACCTCTCAGCACCTCTCCATGTGTTATGACCTCATTTAGGGCTTCTGATCAGCTGCCAAACATTTACTTAGCTGTTAGCACACTGTAAGTTAATGTGTAACAACTGCAACAATCCTGGAAATAATGTTATTTCAAGAAGACAGCTGTAAATCTCTATTTAAAATATTTACCAAAAAATCTATATAAAAAATGTAGTCCCAATTCTATAGATATGACAGTATAAGCCATTTAAGCTTAATTTAGAGTTTAATAAGCCTTGAATTTTTATTTGGGCTCTTCTCAGGTCTTCTTATACAAACCAAACAGGAAAAAACACATTTGCAGTATAAAGGTTACCTTAGCTTACCGTTACCTGAGATTATTACAGATACACAATGAGAAAATGATACAGTATTTTCTTTATCTATGAAACTGTAAACCAAACCTGCTGCTGTTGCGATTCAAAGAAGACGTTGGGCTGGTTTAGGGTGGGGTAGAGATAATTTTCTTCACAGTGGCTGGTATGGGGCTGTGTTTTAGATTTGTGCTGAAAACAGTGCTGATGATTCAGGGATGTTTTTCTTACTCCTGAGCAGGGCTTGCACAGACCCTTTCYGCCCTTCACCCCATCCCACCAACAAGGAGGCTGGAGGTGCTCAAGGAGTTGGGAGGGGGCACAATAGGGACAGCTGACCCCCACCAAACAAAGGGATATTCCAGACCATATGGCATCATGCTCAGCATATACAGCTAAGGGAAGAAGAACAACAGGGGGAACATTTGGAACAATAGCATTTGTATCCCCAGGCAGCCATTATGTGTGATGGAACTCAGCTTTTCTGGGACAGAACACCTGCCATGGTGAATTAATGGTGAATTAATTCCTTGTTTTGCTTTGCTTGCCTGCCCAGCTTTTGCCTTACCTATCAAATTGTCTTTATCTCAAACTACAAACTGTCTCACGTTTACCCTTCTGATCTTCTCTCCCATCCCACAGGGGGAGTATGAGTGAGGGGCTTAGTGGCCATCAGGGATTATATCATGAGAAGGTCCAAGCAAATACACATTAATCCTCTGAAAAACAGGACAAGAGATAGAAAGTTTGTTGGTGCTTTCCAAAGGCGACTGCAGTAAATTTCTGTTTGAATTCTGAAACAGTTTTTGTGTGTCTAGGATTGTACTGTAAGTATTTAGAACCAGGAAACCCTGCTGTTGGTATCAAGAAACGTAAAGTATCACACAAAAGTAGACCACAGTCAGTTTTGCTACATGTCAGTGATGGATAGCAGATGTAGCTGCTGACTTTCTATATAGATGCTCCTTAATATAGATACTCCTTAATATAGATACTCCTCACATTATTTATTTCTGTAAGCATGTCATTTAATTTGGGTTTTCAGGCTTAAATTAGCACCAGTTGAGTGATGGCCTTGCATCGGTTAGCTCAGGAAGGCCACCCCTGTCACCATGGCAGCACRGTCCTGTGAACAGTTGTAAACTCATCAGGGACGTGAGCAAACACTCAGGAGAATGGTTATTCCACTGTTATGCTGCTATGGCGACCTGAAATACCCCATCTAAACCTGCTGTGAGTAAACCCCTGCAGTGGTAAGAGTCTTGTGAAGTAGCTCATTCCATAAATCCATTCTTCATTGGGATTTCCAATGAAGAAATGCCATCTGCAAGTTATCCAAGGCACAGCCCACACTACATTTTCTTTGTCCAGAACAAGGTGTGGAGGTTGTAGCCTGTTCTCCCAATATTCAGGCCACAACACCCTTTCCACACCTTGTGAAAACTGTGCAACCACCACACAACCAAAGGGGCTCTGAGGAAAGAGAGAAGCAAAACACTGCTGGCACAAAAACAATTCATTCAGCTGGTATTCTCCATCCTGACCCCTCTCAAGAGTGMAGACAACTAGGAAAAGGCTGCATGAAATGCCTGGACAGTGGTGGGACACATCTGTGGCTACTTTTGCTCAAGGTCACAAGAGAGACAAGAGACTTTGCTTGGGTCATAGGCAGTGCAGAGAAAGTCCAGTGCCCCCAAGACTCCATCCATGAAGATGCAGATGGGCAGACCTGAACTCTGTAGAAGGCTCAAACACAGGATAGTGCAGTGCTGAACTCTCCCCATAGTTTCAACACTGGGAATCACTGAAATCCACTGTAGGTAAGTCAGTGAGTGCCTCTGTTCCCAGAACATGAAATAAATGTGCAAACACTTCACGTTTCTTTCTTTCACTGCAGAAGACATAGAAGGGGAACAAAAATACTGGAAATAATAGCAGCCACATTGAAGCCAAGCCCAAATTTCTGTAAAGCAGCTTTACAAAGATTTTATACTCAGCAGCCCTTTGCTGTAGTGCCCACATAGCTGTGGAATGGGCAGTAGCTGTAGGGTGGAAAGCAGAGGAAGGAAAATGTAAGCCCCTGTAAGGTATCTGGAGACTCACCCAGCACTGGAATCACAAAACTATCAATAGCTGCCTCTGCCACTGCACTGCCCACTCAAACTCTTTGACAGAAATGAGCCTAGGCTCCATCAACCCATATAGACCTGTTTGTTGTCATGACAGCTTCMTGGAGGCTTTTAAACGCTGCTAAACCTAAAATTAGACATCACAGGGGCTAAAGCAGCCCCATGCAGCTCTGACAGCCAGGACAYTGCACAGCCACCTCACTCTATTGTAAGGGAAGGACTATGGACTTCCCGCAGACTAAAGGAA
>NW_026623241.1:539830-573565 GCF_030028575.1 Malurus melanocephalus | reverse complement strand
CAGCATCACAATATATACTTGAAGCATGACATTCATGCTGAGAATTTTTTCATCCTGAATGTATCATGCTGGAAAACCATTAAGCAATTTATTCACTACCAAGGTACAGATCACTTTGGTTCCAACTGTATCCTGTAAGCCAGTGCTAGTTATCTACTACTCACCTTACTGGCTCATTAAAAGCAAAATAAAAAAAAAATAAATGAAAACAAAACCAAAAAACAAATGAATAAACAAACAAAAAAAAACCCAACAAAAGCTCAAAAAAACCCACAAACAAGCAAAAAACCCAACAAATAAAAAAATACCCCCATCAAACCAAACCAAACCAAAAAAAAAAAAGAGGCAAAAAAGTAGCATACATATACACAGTAACATCCAAACATGAAGCCAATTTTCAAACACACACCATAAGTCAACCCCCAGTGGGGCATAATTCTATGATTACTTTCAATTTCAACTTCTTTTCAACACAGAGGTCTTCTTGAAAATATTTATACAATACACAGCTGTTTTCATGAGCATTAGAAACAGCCTWAACAGCTTTTCAGGCTAGTTTATTTTTTGGGAAAAACATTGTATGTATAAATATGGAAAACAAATGAGATAATAATCTTTAACAATCTATCACGACTTAGCAACACAACTTGAAGTTAAGCTGTGCAATACCAGTCCACAAAGCTAAAATAAATTAATTATCTAAAGTTACACAGCTAAGAAATTCAAGGAAATTTCTAGTTACTCCTTGATGTTCTACCTTTATTTATGGTATCAGCTTCAAGAACAAAAAGTTTCAACAAAAGTTTGTTGATCCAAAAATTTTCTGGGATGCATTTGTCCCACTATACTCTTATATCTCATTATATCCRATCTGAAATCTAATTCAAATGGTCCTAGCTGTCTACGACACTAATATGTAGTGGGAATGTTAGTAACACAGGAACAAAACCAGCAAGAACTCTCTTGTCTCCATTTTGAAAAGGTTAGCTCTTGATTTGATTTGATTTGATTTGATTTGATTTGATGCATGAAAGTTCACTGAGTGTGTAAATTTTTGCAATATGAGGTTACAATTCTGGAATAAATTGCATTACACTGTTATTGAGAGTAACTCCACACTTTTCACATGAATAAAAAGCAAGTTTTAACTGAACAGAAAATAGGATTTATCATCCTGTAAGTAAACATGTTTCCAGGATAAAGAAATACAGCAGTTTATGATTGGGATACACAACCACACAGAAGCAATTAYTACCTAACAGAAGAACTCTTCAAAATGAATCAAATTTTGCAGACCTGATACATCTGCATCTAGAATAAAATTATCTTTGTGTTTTTAACAGAGTCAAATGCTGCAATTAGAAGTAAGTTGAACGAAGACAGGACAACATATTTTGTAAAACAGAGCATTTCAAAAGAAAAGTTCATCAGGGTCTCTGGTAACAGACATTTATTTCTATTTAGTAATAAATTTTCAAGCTGAAAATATTTACTAGCCTCAAAAGCAAATAAAAACACTGCCAGATTCAACTGTGGGTTTCTAAAGCAGTGCTGCAACACATCTCATGAACTGCACTTCCTGACAACAGCCAAGTTATGCACATAACCTAATGTAACCTCTCTTCCATGAAGCATGTATTTTGTCTGAGGGCTGATGGCTTGGGCTGCTGTTTTGTTTCCTGGATTCAACTATTTYTGAAGGAGCAAGGTATCCATTACAAAACTTTGGTAAGTCTGGAGTCTCGAGATCTTCATTGAGGGTCTAACACAATAATTCTTGTGGTGAACAGTGAGATCAACAAAATGCCCTTTCCTCTTTGCTTTGTGCCTTTTATTCATGTTAGGCATGATTATTATTTAATATATGTATATTGCAGAAGCAAGACTAATGCTTCCCTGCTTCAGCTCCTACAGGATATTCTTTCACCATATCCTGTACCTACTGTCAGCCTTTGCAAATAGCTCCATTACATCATCCCTGCTAATTTAGTCTTTGGTCTTTCCATTGATAGAGAAAGAATTATTCTATTAAAAAAAAAAAAAAAAGGACCTGTTTTGGTTCAGCTATTAGTGCAAGATCATTACTGTCTGAGGTCCACAGCAAGCCCTGAACACAGGAGTCACCAAGCCAGTGCAGCAGTTAAAGCACTGAGAGCTTCTCCAAGTCAATGTCTTCAGTGGGGCAGACTCTGTTACCAGAACACGTTCCTCAATCACCCAGTGTATATAATTAAAAAAAAAGGTGCTGCCATAGAAAGCTCTCACAAGTCTACAGTGTAAAACTCATATCTTGAAAAATCTGTTATTAGTTAGAAGCATGCAGCATCCAGAACAGCTAGCAAAAAGGGAAGTTATCACATTAATGCTGCTATMCAACTAAGAGTAAACACCATAAAGTTTGGTTTCAAATAAACCAAACTATATATAATGCAATTAGAAAACACTAGCCTTTCCCACACAGCAGTCAGTGGTGAAAAAACATAGGAATTCAATGAGAAATCCASCATTTCCCTAAATACAAGCCAGACTTTCTTTTCTTTTTCTTGTGTTGATACATTTTATTTCAATGTAAGCTTGCAATTCTTTCTTTTCAGCTTGTCAGATGTCAGAAGAGCAGAGAAATCATAGATACCTTCTCTGCTTGTGTTGGGCACAGCAAGGCTGACCATCCTGATCAGAGCAGATACAGAAATAATTCAGGCAGGAAGCACTGAAAAGGCAATAACACAGTCCAGACACTGATGAAGAGCAAGGCAGCACTGCAACCTTTCTGCCAGGAGGCAAAGCTCAAAGGACTGCACTAAACAGTCCAAAACCTCAAAAGAAAACCCTTTTCACCTTGTTGCAAGATGGTGACAAGGCTTGAAGAGGGTTAACATTAATGGTGATACCCACTTGGAACACTGAAACATGACATCACATGAGACTCCCTGATGGGATCTTGTGCTCACTCTTGCCACAGTGAGCATACGCTTCATGTGACACCACAGCCCTAATAGTAACATGCAAGCAACATGGAAAAAAGATCTACTGAATCTGCAAGCCAAGTTTACCTGAAGTCAAAAGTGTAAATATGCAAAGGGCTGGAGGATAATTTGAAATTCTCTTTCAAGTAAACACTCAGCTAATCTCTACAGAAATTTGCCAAGCCTCACCTAACACCTCCTGCATATAAAATTTTACTGTGGCTAGTGGCTGCCCAAATCCAAACCAGAAGATTGGTTATGCAGAATATTATCTCCAGGAAGTTAACTCTTTCTGTCTCAAAAGCTTACAGAAATTTGTACATCTAAATAGATAGATTTAGGTAAGATCAGTAGTTTTACAACTGAATGTGAAGCTCTAAAACTTGGAGTTTAGGACATAAATATATCTGTATTTCTTTCCTAAAATTTCCCTAGTAAATATAAACATAACTTCAATGTTAAATACTGCAGAAAGGATCTCTCTTTCTTAAATATAAAAACAAATTTATAAATATGATTGCCTTATTTACGTGATAACTTTCATGAGAGTTTTCTTTATAACATGAAAAATACACTTTTAAAAATAGTTTCCCTGCAGAAGCCTGGGGCATAAAGGGCCTGGATATCTAAGGGGGTTACATAGTTGAAAGTTAACCAGCAAATAAAAACTAATTATACAAATTTTTGCTTTGCAAGAATTKTGGGGTCTTTCTTGAACATCATTTATTCAAGACAACGTAAATGACTCTTCGAATTAAAAAAGCTCAGAAATTATGACCAGTGCCAGAGAAGAATCTGACCCCAAATGGGTTTCCTGAAATGGAACATGCGCTCACACTGGTGGGGATCACAGGCACTGCTGCTCCAGAGTTGACCTCTTTGTTTTCCTACTAGAAAGAAATATGTGTATGTATTTCCTAGATGAATCTTAGAATCTAATTTACTTCTAAGGGATGGAAGGGAATGGGAAAATAAGTGCACCTTCAAGCCCACATAAAAGTATTTTCTTTAAGTAAAAAGAAAAATTCATCAATAGAGTTGCATAGGTAACTGAAGAAATTGTCTTTTGTCTAGGAGAGACTTCATAATTTATGATTATTCAAGTGTGGGGCTGTTATTTCATTGTGTTAAATAAAATCAAACCTACAGGTTGTAGGGTCACAGAAGTAAGACAGACTAAATCTACTGGAGGATGTTTTACCTTTCTATTATTATTCTAACAATTATGACTTGTACTTCAGTAAGAGGTTGGAAATGATGGCATGAACACAGAATACTTTCTTCACAGTTAAAAATTAAAGAAAATGCACTTTCTAGGTTGTGCATCTCTGCAACACACATAGAATACATTAAAATAAAGAAGTTATACAAGGTTTAGCCTAGTCTGAGCCACCCCATTTCCTTGAGCACATCTGTCTCCAGTGTCAGGTTACCAGCGCACATTCCTTCTGCTTGCTCAGTATCATTTGCTTCCGGAGCAGTGTCTCCCCCAGGCAGGAAAGGCAGCTGAGCACTAASAGACAGGGAAGTGGACTTTTTTTTTCCCTCCAGAAAAAGCGTAAAATGGCAAACAGGAGGAACAGAGTTTAGGTCCTGGGTAGGTTTTCTTTTCYGAGCAGATGGAAATCAGGACACAGAGTGCATCATTTTCTTCTGAAATCATAATTTTTGAGGTAATGAGTTTTGTCCAGAAAAAGTAGTCTTCATGATTATAGTCARTGAAGAAGGCAAACATTATATTTGGCATCTGGTGCTGCTGTACCCTGGGCTGAAGAAAAAACATCCTTTATATTCGTGGCAGTCACATAGTCCCTATAAAACCATGAGATAATAATCCCAGTGAAATTTGTGGTGGAAAAAAAAATTCACAGACACCTAAACAACATCCCAAAATTTATCCCTTTGAGCATTTCTTGGCCAACTTTTTCCTTTCAAGCAGCAACTCACGTGATCTTTTCGCATTTTTTAAACTTCATTTGTTGCACAGCCCACTCACCCTCTTGCAGTGTAATMGGAAAGAACATGGAAAAGCTGAGAACTTTCCCTAATGACATTTGCCATTGGACTCAGAGATGTGCTTCACCAAATTCTTTTGACATAAACACACTTATCCCAGATCTTGTCTGGTTAGTGAAATAATTCCTCTGGATAAGCAGGACAGATTGATTTGGGGAAAACCAAGTTAGAAAATCTGATTAGAAGCTCTGATATTATATCTTATCTGACACTTTCAAGCCAAAATAAACAAGRATCTTGACTTATTGTCAGTTACTATCACTCCTGAGCATTCAGCATSTCTTCTTATAGAACAGTAAAGATCCACAATGATCCATGTATTTTTATGGGCATCTAAGAGGGGAAGAGCCATTATCCAAGGTATCTGAGATACCAGGATTGAAACCAGTATTGCCATATATAAAAATTAATTCCTGTACTTTAGAAGCTTCACTTAACATTTTATACTGATAGCATTTGAAAGCCATTTTCAAATATTAATGATAAACACTAGAGTTTACAGTTATGTGCTGGACTTCAAACCAAAGGTAGGATTCAATTTGTGACTAGCAGCTCAGCAGAGAATGCTAATTAATCTCTTACTCCATACTAGGAAGTGCCAMATTTTCTTTGTCTCCTAATGTTGTCATCCAACTCTGCCTATTCTATTTCTTAATRCTATGAATTTTACTGCTTCCTCACATTATTTCATCTTTTGTTCTTCTGGTGACTTGCTCTTTYRTTTATCAAGATAATTTTTATTTTTCTATGTGTGACAAAATAATTTGATTTTCTTCACTCACTTTTCCTGTATTTCTTCCAATTTTATTATTAGAAATGGCACAATTATTTAATTTTTTTCCCATATAAGAAGACTGTAGCAGTCACTCCACTGAAAATGTCACCCAGAACAGTTCATAACCTGTGAAGTGATACAGTACTTATTGAAATGAATTAAGGAAAAAAAAGGTAATGTCGTGTGTTACTTACAGTTAATGCTCAATAATCAGGAAGGGCAGTCCTAAGTATACTTTCTCAAAACTTTCAAAATTATTTCTGCAATATGCTAACTATTTTTTACACTTTCTGGATGTAAACTGATGATTTGACTATGTGATCCTATCAAGGAGGAAGTAGGAAGAGTGTGTCTGATGGAGAAGTAGCAATGCTATCAGTAATAAATGCTGAAATCATCATTACTTTATTGTGTTCCTTCCAGATTATAAGAGAAGGAAAGCTTTTGATTCAAAGCTTTGATTCTAGCTCATAAAGCATTATCTAGAGACCTCCAGCTTTCCTACACACTTTACATTCCCTTTCCTCTTAAGCCAACACAAAACGGACCAGCAAACACTGCAAAAAAGGCAGAACTGTTACATCACTACATTCTACCTAGTTGTTGCTTGCCTAATTTCAAGCAGCACTATGTCACATGAMAGTAAGTACCTGAAGGAAAGCTGCTGGGAAAAGAACAACAAATTCTAGAGTGGGGTTGAATTACATTTTAGAAATTTCTTCAGTGGGGAAGCATAGAGCTATTCCTGTATCTTACAGAAAAATTACAATAACTCTGTCATGCTCATGTTATAGTGATGTGGATTTTATTAGTCAAATAAACTTTTGTAAACTTTTGCACAGAGTTAGCAGTGGAATTAACAGCTCATAGTAAACAAAACAAAACTAAACTAAACTAAACTAAATATAAATATTGCATTTAATTTTTGCATCTTATCAATTCCCTCAAATTTAATGTCTCCTCAGAAAGTCTGTAMACTTCACCACATTCAGGTGCAGAAGAGGCCTAGATAGCCCGAGGGACGGGCAATAGAATATGCATTCTTTCTGCCTTTTAGCTTTTTGCAGAGTCCCTATCACTTTGAAGWCTATACTACTTTCCACCTTCAGGTTATGAGCCTGAACCTGACCTACTGAATRAAAATGATCATCATCTGCAGGGCTGTATGAATGAGGTGGCCAGTGTGTTCTCATTCGTGGTGAGCAAGAGAACACATCCCTAAATGTGTCCTAGAGAAGCCAGAATGGCATTTAGGGTATTGAGGATGTAACCCTGGTTCTGTTACTCTTTGAGTGATCTGGCCACAGCAATTCTCTCTTACTTCACCATCTTGATATTTGGAATTATACTCTCCTCAAGAAAATTCTGTCAGTGGCACCATGGGACTCTGATTTCAATTGAGCTGGCAACAATAATATTATACAAAAGTTCAGTTTAAAAGACAGAAATCACAAAGAGAAAACTGACCACCAAGCTGTAAAGAAGAACACTTGGACGCRTCTCCTGGTTATGACAGACCAATCTGATCAACCAGCAGAGGATTTCCTTTGTTACTATTCTGTCTGAAAAACCATCCTCAGCAGTCTTCACATCATTTTAAAACAACATTTAGTAACTATTTGCTCCACATATTCAACCTGCAAGTTGTCTTAATCAATACGGGCATTATCTACCTAGACAAATTAAGTAACCCAGTAATGTTATATAACTCTGGGAGGAGAGACTAGAGTGCACTATTGAGTTAAATAGGCTTATAAAGAAAATGGGAAAGTCCACAATAACGGAAAACAATAACGCGCAACTGAATTAAAATGAAACAACAACTACAAAAACCCAGCAAACCAACAACTATATATTTCCCTCTTTTAGCAAATAGGGAAATAGCAGCTTTATCCAACTTTCAGTAATAGTTACCTAGTAATAATAGTAGTATTTAACCTATATAGGAATGTGCTCTTTCCCGCATGTTTTAAAACAGAAACTTTTCCCAAAAATGAACTTTTTTTTTTTGGTTTTTTTTTGGTTTTTTTTTTTTTTTGTTAAAATAACTAGGTACTATTCCATCATAAGAAATCAGCAAGCTGGAAAAAAGAAAAGGACCAGTCGAATTTCAACTGACACCAATAATTCACTGGATTTCAAAGTCATCAGTACTGCTCCCACATTCCGCAGGTTTTGCCTTTCTTCTCTTCAGGCTTGGTTATCTGCACAAGCTGTTTTCATCGTGGTTTGTGAAAGCGAGTTCTTATCATAACCAAGGATAAATCTAGTTTAACGTACAGGTGGGTTATGCAAATAGATGTGCCACCCAAAACTGCTGCCCTCAAACTGGTACTGCTGGAACAGATATATCTATTTCACCCTGCACGGCAAGAAAAGCTCACAGATTAATTCCTGCATATTCTGATCCTTTAAAAATAGTTGACGGTACAAAAGACACCCATTAGCCTTAACTACTGCAAGTTTCACTTTGAATAGCCACAACTTCGCAGCTAGTTTAGAGAAGAGAGAAAGCATTTGAGCTGGGACAAGGGCCATGCTTGGGGGGCTTCCCTGCCCCCGCTTTCGGGGGGAACAAAGGTCGGGGGGGTGCACTTCCTGCCCCTGCCATTGGTGTCTGCATGTGGGACCAATATGGGCAATGCAAAGTTTAAACAGTTGCAAATGGGGGAGGGAACATCGGGGCTTGTTTTACATATGTTTTTTTCCTGACCGGGTTGAATTTAAAGTGAAGTGGCCGCATTGTTCGAGAGGCTCCTTGCCCCTACGCATTGACAGGAGCTGCTGTTTACACGGGCCTTTCATTCCTGCGCTGTTTGCTTATGGAAAATAAGGGGGAGTGACAGAAAAAGAGAAAGAGAGAAGGGAAGAGAGGGAGGCCCAGCCCGCASTGCAACCCAGGAACCTTGGCCCTGCGTGATCATTAACCCCGCTGCTGGAGGCGGCAGGCTCTGGCTCCCCCCTTGTCACTGGCATGTGAGCGGCCCGGGGCTGCGGGCGGTGCCGGCCCCTCACAGCCCCCCGGGCGGCTGGGCGCGCATTTCCTCGCCGAAACACACACACACACACACACACACGGAGCGCGCCTCTGCCTTGACTGCAGACATGAGACTCCAGCTGCTCCTCTGGATCGTGTTTGTGCTCCTGGCGAGCCTCCTCGCAGCCTCCGGACAGCGGCCAGGTAGGCGATGCCTCAGCGTGATGCTTGGGATGGGAGCCCGGGGTTCGTGCTTGCCATGGATGGGCACCTCCGGCGGGTTTGACCGCGTCCAGCACGCGGTTTGTGACCTCCGGGACAAGCCGGGACCTGGCGCATCGCTCGGTGCGCTTCATCCCTGCTTGTAGCGGCAGCGGGAGAGGATGCTTCGCCTATCCCAGAAAGAAGTATGGCAACTTCGAGGAAGCGGAGGAGGAGGTGAGGGAGGTGGACACGTGGATAAATAGGGACCCAAGGTGGGCAAYTGTTGCAGATTTGCTCCCGGGTAGCACCGGCGGTGCGACAGGGCACGGCCACGGGCACCGGTAGTACCGGGGAGCGCCGGGGCCGRCCCGTCCCGTCCCGTCCCGAGCAGCACCGGCCGCCCCCGGGCCAACACTGCCGACGGCATCCCTCACATCCCGCTTCCCTCCCTCTCTCTGCAGCCAACCTGGCCCTGCGCAGGAAGCTCCACCGACACGGCTGCTCCCACCGGCGCTGCATGCCGCTCCACTCCCGAGTGCCCTTCCCCTGAGCCCCGGCGCAGCGCGGCCAGGTAAATCCGCGCGTGTGTGCCGCTCCCCGCGGCCAGCGCCTCTCGGAATTCACACCTGAGCAAGGCATTGGAGGCAGCCAAGCCACAGGCATGAGTGAGTGCACTCGGGCTCCCCTCGTTTGGTTTGGAAACGGGGCTTTGGAGCTGCGCACGGCGGGGCGGTCGCTGCCCCAGCGTCGGGACGCGGGTCCCTCCGGCCGCTGCCGCCTTCTCCCCGTTCCAGGCCATCCTCCCTTCCCCCCGCCAAATGCATTTTTGAGGCAGAGTGGAAAACAACCGAGCCCGCTAAAGGGGACGAACGCTGCCCTCCGAGGTTGTTGGCAAAGCTGCGGGGCAAGGAGCGTCACTAGCGCAAAGGCTGGACAAAGCAGCACTTGCGGAGGATGCTCCGCGGCTGCAGGCACTGACACTTCCCTCGTGTTGGATGCYGGGCGAAGCCGCCTCGCTCTGCCCGTCAGTAACATGAAGGTAGTAACATTCACCCACTTCAAAGGGGACTGTAATTCTTAATCATTGTCAGCAAAAGACTTGTAGCTCCTTGGATGAAAGGCTATACAAGTGCAAAACATTAATGCTTTATAGCTGATGAGGGCATATACATTCGAATACTAAGTRACTGCAGAAGCACACAGGTAGCATATGCTAATAGGGTAGGCATCAAAAGGAAGCCAAGCGCTCTTGCAATTTGAGAATGAATAAAACATGCAGTCAGTAGTTTTGCATCTTTTAAACTCATTATATATTAAAATAATGTTGTAGCCCCAGGCATGACAGCATCCTAAATAAATGGTGGCAGAATCTGCGCTCTGTGGAGCCAAGATGTTTTGATTTACTATGTGGTTAACAGTGAAAAGGAGACTAAAGTCAAATTTTTAACAACTCTATACCAAGAATCTTGTCAATGCRTAAACTGCCTTGGTGGAAAGAGCCTAGACCACTCCCAAAACAGCCATGCAAAAGGGTACCATTCCACTCTATAGTGCTGGTCTTTAAACACATGGAATGTGCATATGGGATGGTAAATTGCCAAGTTTGTGAGGTTAAAAAAAAAAGATCGGCCTTATCTTAAATTTAATSTCAGATGGGCTGCATACTGAGTGGCAGAATTGAGCTGTAAGTAGAAAGGACATGCCAGAAGGATGCTTTACTATTGAATGCCATGTCTCACTGCTACATTTAAACAAGAGACAGATTAAATGAGATTCCATCATCAGTTTAAGCATAAACCTAGAAAGATAAGCAATTGGATCAATTCACTCAGCAGGCAGAGACTGAATGGACAAAGGGACAGAGGAATTTAGGCCCAATGACTTCTTGAATCAATTCTGAATTATTTGCTTCAGWTCCTAAGAAGAGTAAATTTAACCCTCTTTCCCCCCATTCAGCATCCATATCTGGAGACAGTTTGTTCAGAAAGCATCTATATTTTCTCTAATATATGAGGCTCTGAAGCCTCATATAATGAATGCATTTTTATTGAGACTGCAGTAGCTGCATTATACAAGTGCACTTATGCTGGAATTCCTTTCCCCTCAGAATATCCAGATAAAAGGTATTTTCAGTGTTATCTCCTTTTCTTTGGGGAGCTGATTCCTTGTAACAAAAGTCAAACAAAACTTACTAATTCATCATTCATTTTGTAGACATATAACTGAAGATGCTTTTGCTTTGCAAAGCTGTTTAGAACTCAGTATACCTCGACTAGGGAGTAAGGGGAGACAGGCACCTGAACTAACTCTCTTAATTTCAGTCATTGTGGGTGCTACCTTTTATCTTAAGTAGGATTTACCACCTACGTTTACATTCCCTTCCAGTTTAGTCCGAAATCAGCAAATATTTACATGCCTGGGTAACTTGACTCACATGAGTAATCTTATTGATCTCGGTGGAGTTGTACATATGGATAAAGCCATTTGCAGATGCAAACAGGATGCACCCTTAAGCCTGAATTTCAACTGGTGTTGGAAACTAAAATGAGTGTGGCAGCCTCTTGCAACATTTGAAATGAGAAAAGGATTGAATTTGATTTTTCATCAGTTGTATATGCAAAACATGGGACAAAAAATGGAAGAACGTTTTATATTAGCAGCCTTCTTGCTTTTGTCTTATTTTCTCAAACTTGTAACTGAAATTTCCAAATTAAGAAACATTACTCCAAATTTCGTCCATTTGTTTCATAAATAATATATTCTGTTTTGTATGAGACTAATTTAGACTACTAAACATTTCATTAATGGCTCTTTCCTTTTCTTTTCCCCCAGCAATTTCATATTGGACTTGTCAGTATTTTAAAGGAGCAACAGTTAAACCAATGGAGAAGTCAAAAGTCCAGATCAACAACAGCTGACCTGACAGCCACCACAGTCCCATCTTCAGCAGTCCTGTCTGTCACATTCTGCTGGACCTGGAATAAAGGTCCCTGTCTCACATCATAGGAAGTGGTGGTGATGGGAGGCTGGTGATGGAGGAGGATGTACATGAACTTACCTGGTTGAGTCATTCCCTGTAAATTGCTTGGCTCTCATAGTGACTAGTGAAAGTTAAAAATCAATTCAAACATCAGGTACCTAAGCTGGATTTCCAGTGGCAGTACAAAGGGAGGCAGTAAGGCGGATCTTAATGGTATATAATGTTCGGGCTGAGTGAAATTACATGTGCTGTTGACCACTCAGTTCAGGCTGTGTACAGGGCAGCTTTTAGGATGAAATAGTATCAAACTCGCACGGAACTGTGAAAGTCCTTTTTTTGTTCATACTTTTATGTATTAATAATATATACATATGTGTTTTAACACGTAACATTACATCTTTACAGAATTACCTTAATAATAACATAGAATACATTACCACAATAATACCAAAGTCAGCACCACACTAGTGGTTCTACTGGCTTCATTTATAGTAAGCACAGTAAGAGTTTACAATGTAAGAAAGCAAAGAGAGTGTTATCCCTCATTCTATAGACAGAGAATTGAAGCACACAGAGATAAGAGATTAGCCAAGGGTCATGCAAAACTGATAACTCAGATCTCTCAATCCAGGCCTTAAGGTCAAGCCCATCCTCCTGTCTAATGAGCTGTTACTGCAAAGCCTATCATTTGTTTTCYTAAACTGGGCTGCCAAACCAGACAGTTAAAACATACTTGAGACTTCAGTACTACAGAGCTATTTACTTAATAGTAGTTTTCCTAAAAAACCCACTACAGTATTATAAATAGAGCATAAAAATAGACCATTGAAAAGGARCCTTTGTTTGGTCAGCCCGAGTGTTGCATAGCACGCTATTCCTGTAATTTAAATGAATGGGATATTTGAACATGGCACTACAATGAATGAGGACTTCAAACAGAAAACAGGCTGTTCTTTTCAGCACTGGAGGTCAAGAATACATTGAGCTTACTTAGAGTTTTGTTCTTAAAGATGTATGTTTCACATCTGCCTTTTATATCAGCAGAAATTACATACCTACATATAAAGGAAAACATGGTAGCCCTTTCATTAGCACAACTAAAACAAACSTGAAAGTAAAACATACCCAAATTTTTAAGTCATTGCATTAGACTTGAAATGTCAACATTTTTTATAAAATATATGAAGATTTTCAAAGAGAGAAATGTCATGGTTTAAGTATAGCATTACATTTTTTTTTCTTATAACACATAGTTTCTAATAAATGAAAGAACAGCAATAAAAGAAACTGGATAGTGGAAATTTTCTAATCAGGGTCTATATGTAACCCTTTAAGAACTTGAAATCTTGATTGAATTAATACTGTCAGAGCTTAACAAGAGTTTTCAAATTTCTCTGTATATGAAAAAAATGGAAATAAAACATCAGACCCTCTTCTGGAGTTGTGTAAAGCCATCATAGAAAGATGGTCAAACTTACCTAAACCAACAAACAGTCCTGCAGGTAAACCTTTGGAGTCTTGGGGGGGAAAAAAAGCAGTTTCCCAAAGAGACTTTCTACCACTTATATATATATTTTTAGTTATTTATTTAACTTGGCTTTGGTATGTATCCTTGGCTATATCTGTTTAGAAGAACAGGTAAAGAATGAGGGAAAGCAAGAAAAGTGAAGMGTAGCCATGTAACAGTTATATCTTATAAATGAGTATATGGTTCTGTTGTGATACTGGGTATTTTATATAATCATAATTATTCAATTAACTTGGAAAAAAAATCATAATAAAAACAGTGTATCTATCAGAAAGCTAAATATGCATGTTCCTGCACAGAGGTAAAAATAAAACAGTGCCCTGTGGAGCCCATTGTCAGTCTACAGAATATTCTAAATGTCTGTTCTTTAAAGACATGCTGATACCATAAAATCTGCTGTGAAAAAGGCATTGATTGTGATCATTGATAGATATGTTTATCAACTTAGTGGTTAATTGTATATTTTGTAAAAAGACAGTATGCATTTCAAATAATATCTCATTTGAAATWAACTTTGTACACTCTTCAAAGTCTGTATTCTTCAGCTGTCAAAGTCAATAAATCTAAAAACTGAGACCTTATGTACTTTCCCTGTGGATTCATATARAATCAGTGTGTAAAATTTTTTTACTCAATTTCTGATACAAATAAATTATTGGTAATAATGAAAATTTTTTTCTGACACTTTCTGTCTTTCTTRAAGTGCAAAATTCTGATTAAAGTCAGATTTGCATTTGACTTCGTTGAAACTATCCATTTTCACTTGACGTGCATAGCATAAGGCTCGTGGTGAAAACAGCTTTTTATGGTAACAGTTTGATTCCATCTGTAAACATGAAGCATTTGGGCACGGGTGCTACAACAGCCAAACTGATGGATCTCTCACTGCATGGATGAGTGTGTGCTTAAAGGAAGGGAAGCATGCACGAATACAAATTGCTGACTCAAAGTCAGAATTGATGTTTGCATGGATGCAGTCTAACAAGGCTTGTTCCCAAGATWAAGACCTTAAATTCTGAAAGGCAAAACATGAGTTTCTAAAACTTTGAATCCTGGTTTTGAAGATAATTTTTATATAGGAAAAATGAAATTTAATTTGAAAGTATGTTTCATTAAGTCCTGTGACAGCAGGTCAGCAGGAAACGGAGGTAAGTGCAAGGCTTTGGTGAGAAACAGTAGTTTAGCGTGTTCCCAAAGGATAATAAACAATTCACCTCTTCCCTTTCCAGTATGGAAAGAAGGAAATTATAGGAGAATAAAGACTGGAAATATTTCCCTTACGCCACATACATATGCTATAAATATCTCAGTGTCTACACAAAGCCAAATTTTGCCAAGGGTCACATAAGATTTATATTGACATCAATCAGGAGAAAYATTAGTATGGCAAGTAAGTTTCAAATGTTTGACTATTATCAGTTGAGTACAGTTAGCCTACTGATCTCTCATCACTCCAACAGCCTTTCTCTTTCTTGCTAGTGATCAGCTGCAGAATATTTGTGCAAAGAAGGAAACACACCAACATCACAAACAAGACAATATGGCTTTTAGTTAGAAAGAATTGTCTAAAAGGTGAACTCATTCCAAAGCCGAAGGTGCTGTTCCTTCGGCTCCTGAGTTGCCTGTTAAGAGTGTTGTCTGTCCAAGTCTCTTGGGTCCTTGCTGCAAATTTGTTTTCTTAGATTAAGAATGACTTCTAGCAGAGCAAGCCTGCTTAACTGCACGTTAGTGTAGAACCTTTGAGCAGGAAAATTCTGTTAAAATCTTTTACAATCAGTGGTTTCCCTTGCATAGTGAAATATTAAAGTGTTTATATAAAATATCCACTGARCTATTCAGAAAGACAAAACAGAAATATCAACTGAGTTTTTTCCTCATGTAAGATGTGTACTCACAAGAGATCATCCCATCTTTTCATGTGTACAAAATATTAAGCACAGTTCAGCATTTCAGATGGAAATTATTAAAACCCCACAATGTGAACATTTTTGGCAACCCCAAATACATTTCTTAATTAGTATGAAATACTTCTTTTCTCAAACCTGAAAAACATATCTACTGGTTTTCTACAGAAATAAAAAGCTATCGGGGTAGCACTGAATCATAAAAAAGAGGATAAAATAACAGAATACATAATTTTTATTTAAGGTACACTTGTAACACATATTCGGAAACATTCCTTTGTTTTCATTGTCCTCTTGCTGCCCCAGTTGCCATCCAGTATACSTTACCGAGATGCAGATTCATTTCAGCAGCTGTAGTTACACAAAGAGCATCGCTTCAGCAGTTCAGAGTGACAGGTTTGCCACACCTCACCCGGGCAGGGCTGTGTTGGTGCTTAGCAAAGCGCTGCTTTGCAGCACAGCACGTGCCAACCCCTGCGCTCACAACGCGGTACTTTTTTACCCCCTGAAACTTGGACCCAATGCTTCAGTGCTTACTGCATGTACAGCACACTACGGATTTTACTTCAGGCAGTACCAGCCAGCCCCTRAACAGGTGCTGACACTGCAGGGACAGGCACCCAGGCTGCAACACTGSGGATGGACAGCACTGGCCACCCCAGCACCGAACCTGGCAACAGCAGAGAGGTGTCTGATAAGCAGGATACAGCATAACCACAACAATTAGGACTCATTGCTCAATTTAGCACTGCTGTGCTGTGGCATGTCAGACACAGCAAGGTCACAGCTGTGCTTCATCTCCCTTGCACAGCAGCAGACATTCACCCCTTTCATGCAGCATTTCAAACACCTGATTGTACACAGCCTCCCTGAGGAGCTGTGCAGGCACATGCTGTAGAGCAGCTTGGGCACAGGCAGGGGGCTGGCCAGGAGGAGGAAGGTGCCCAGGACCACAGCACCCAGCAACAGCACAGCAGCCAGCAACACCACACCTTGCACTGGGGCAGAACCAGGGGACCCAGAGGGCTGGGGAGTACTTCTGCCTCCAAACAGGGCCAAGGTTGGCCTTGAACCATCTGGCACAGACAAGGGGYTTGGGGCTGACACAAACCACAAGCACATCCTACTTGACAGCTCATTGTGGCTCTACCATGGCCAGAGGTTCAAGCATTCGGGGTGAGTAGTAAAGATTGCCAGCTTCTGGCTGGAGTCCACACAAATGTGAAAAGCCTCCACACTGCCCAAAGAAAAAGCCTAAAGATATAAGAAGTATGATAAAAATGGAAAAGTGGGGCAAGGGGTGGGTGGTTGTTAACAGTTATCAGTTGTTGYCACTTGTGTACTTAGGAAAGATAACAATTAAAGGGCAGATGATGTACATGTTTGCACACAGCAAGCCACACGTGCTTTTCTCTCCAGCTACCATGTTCCACAGAAAGCAACACTATTGGTTAATCTAAGGTTTATCTTAAGCCATCAAAGAGGAAAGAAGGAAGCAAAGCTGTTCTGCTGCACTTTGCAGCCTACTTCTCTATGTTTGAAAGGAACACAAGTAGCAGTCTGAAGCATGATGGAAAAAAACATTACCCAAAAAAGAGAATAAAACTAAACTTCAAAACAAGAGCACAGCTATCCTTGTTTGGCTAGTTTTTGCTAGTGCCAACACTRGTGTGAGAACTTCAATATAACTTCAGCACAGATTGCCTGTTGGAACCAGATGTACATGAGCTTAGAAACAACAGAACTCACACTCTTCCTTGGTTGCATTTATTGTGCATGAACTTCACAGTCATATTTTTACTGCTTTTCATAGAAATTATATAAATTGACATACACAATCACATCAAAACCTGAGTTCTAAAAACAARTAACTTTATTCCTTACAAGTATACTGTAAAATTCTGGCTGCATTTYCAAGAAACAACAGTTAAGGAGAACAATCTAGTGTTGGATAGCAGCAAACCCTCCGATATTCATTGTTTTTCTTTGAATGCGACAACCCCATATTCGTTGCACACTAAGCAATTTAGGTACTTATAAAGTTGTGCCCCAACACCAAAGTCRGATGAATTAATTTTCCTTTCTTATATCCAACAAGACCACTCCTTATGAGAGTCTTCTTCCCTGTTTTGATTAGTGATTACCCTATCCCCACTGAGGTATTAGCTTCTAAAACAATTCTTCATCTACATTGGTAGACAAAATAGTACCCAGAACAAAATGGTTCTTTCACCAGCCTTAATTCACCATAAATTAAAAACAAAAATTATTGTTTTCTAAAAGACTTTTCTGTCTTCTGCTGTTTTCCATTTCCCCACATACACCATTTCAACTTTCAAATCAAGATGCTGACATTTTTTGTGGGGCCAAAGTAAAGAGCAAGTATGTAACAGGCATTTTTCACATAATCCTTAAAAGCATTCAACACAAGTTAGTTACTAGATCAATGGAAAAGCTTATGCTCAAATATTTTTGCATCGTTAGTTCAATTGGCAGAGTAGGAACCTTGTTACTAGCTAACACAAACTCCTGGTAATGGGATAGTCACCTCCCCTGAGGATCCCTCTTGAGAGTTTTAAAGCCAGAATTTTGAACAATTTCTTATCATGGCATTGTTTTGTATCAAAAACTTCTATGTTTTGYAGTTTTAGAATACTCACTACTGTTTTATAACCACAAACTGGATGCCATGTTTCTCCATTTTCTTGACAAAGAAGAAAAGGAGAAACATCCAGAAAATAAGTATCTGTATCGGATTAGTGAAGTACACCACCTCTGTCTGTCCCTGAAGTGAAGGGAATCAGTGACAGAACACATTTAGTCTCAGCTACAGCAGTAGAAACTGCAAATACATCCCTTGCAATGTCAGATTTTTCTAGAGAACAAATTTACATTACAGAAATATAAAATACTTCGGTAGCCTGAAGCTTAAAGGTTACACAGCAGTTCAAAATAATAGCAACAAATGGGCAAAGTTAAACCATTAACTCAGGTCTAACTTTAACTTACGAGGAATTAAAAATCCTTGACACTGCAGAACTTTTATCCAGAACTGATGATTTGAAGACAGTCAGAGTGTCCAGTTGTGATATGTTTATGGTGTACGCAGAGTTTATCCCTCCAGCTTAACTTCTATTTCAAAACATGAAAGACAACTGAAGAAGAGTCACATCTGTACAAATCAGTCTGGATATTACGTACTTCATGCTCCCCTCCAGTGCTCCAGCAGCGGTTTTCCAAATGCTGTTAAGTTTTGATTTGCTGAGATGTTAATGCCAACAGTCTCTTGCTGAGCAGTGCATTGTGTCGCTGAAGATACTCTATTACATCTCCTTGCTTCTCAACTATCTCTTCTAAACTGGAATTTTCCCTTGAAGTAACAAAAGTAAATATGGGTTTCAGTACGTGACACCAGTGTYCTAATAAGTGAAATGTCAGAGCTAATTAACACATATTTAAACAGTTGTTTTCTTTAGCTTTACTTGTGCTGGGATCAACTAATTTTTGAGTGAAGAGGCAACCTACAATGTTTAACTCTATCTTGCATGAGAAGGCAGGAAGACAAAATCTGGCTGAACTTCATGCCATGTATATACAACTGAGTTACATATTTCCTGCTAGACAGGGTGAGGATCTTACTGTTTAAGAAACTGAGACAGACAACATACTAGAATTGTATTAAGAGCCACAGAACCTTTCTCACACACATTAGGAAACTTGTATTGAGCAAGCATAATATTGTTGTTCAGCTGTGGGAGATCATAAGCTGTTTAAGACAGAAATCTCTTGATTAACCTGGAGTAGCATACATATGCTTCTACATACAGCAACATCAGTCACATGCCATGGCAGCATCAGTAACAAAAAGCTGTGCTATTTAAGATCTACAACCTCGTGTACAGCTACCCTCCTCCTTGAAATACATCCAGCTTTCAGATATCCCTCATTTTAACTCTGATAGTAACACTGCAACATGTAAATAAAGCCCAATTAATCAAGAGGAAAAAAGTTAGTAAAAGTACAGAATTTTGTCATAGCTAATYGGGAATTTTTAAGATACAGTAAGATGAAGTACCAATGCCTGAGTGTCTACTCAGTCTACTCTTTCCTTACATTATTACATTATTTCTTCTCAGCTGACTTGAGAATCTGCCAACAGTATACTTGTGAGCATCTTAAGAATGGAGAAGGCTGTTCCTCAGCCTTACAGCATTTTTTTTGGAGGAACACTGCCTCTTTCATAGTTCTTAGAAAGTGCTGAGAAGGATTCTAAGTGGAAAAAAGCTTAGGTCCAATTAAAAACCTACTGTAGATAAACTGGAAAAAGTAAAGAACACAAGTTTTGTAAACAGAAAACTTGCAACCTTAACCAGTAATATGCACTACCAACTAAAGGCTCCTGATCAGTAGCTTAGTTTGCAGAGGTCATGATATTAAAAAACCATTCTTATAACAAGGTCAACTGAAGGGCTGACAGGATTCACTTTTCAATAGATGTTAACTCTCAAGGGAAGGAGAGTCAGAGTTGTATAGAGCTAAATTAACATAACAGTTTTGCAATCAGTTCTCACAGGAAGTTTGCACTCTAATCAAAAATAAGCAGAGTCTTTTCCTCAGCTGGTCATTGTTGTAGACACATTCCCTGGGCATTTAAGAATTTCTCAGGGGAAAAGATGAATGAGAAAGAAATTAGGTCCACCATGCAACCACCATGGTTTTTATATCAAAATGGAAGTCAGACATGGTATCAAAATTCAAGACAACTCTAAATCCTTCCTGTATCCTGGACACCAAGTCCAGGAAACTTCCAAGTTTCATAAAAGCATGTGCATGCTGCACTTGTGACATCAGGGGAAGTTCCCAAAATATTAGTCATCTCTCATTAGTCAACTTTTCATGAAGGCACCACATACAGAAGCAAGTCATAGTGCATYAGAAAATCTCCAATTAAATTCTTATACAGAAATCCATGTTACTTTCAATTACTAGCTTTTGTTAAGTCCTATCAGACTGATTTCAACCACAGAAACATGTTTGAGCAGTTGGAAAGTACACAAAAGGACAAACAAAAAGTCCCAGTGCTTGGGATAGTTTCAATTACTGTTGGACAGCTTCTATGTCTGAGACCTTCCTTATACCATAAGTGGCCTCTGCATCTTAAAAGTTCCTTCCCAAACTTAAACGCATTCCAAATCCATTGCTAGAATCTCATGTCCAACTGCTGGCACAGAATAACAAAGAACAGAATAACAAAGTTTTCTTTGTCTATCAACTGCTCACAATATATTTCCTTCCTTGAAAGAACTCAATGAAGTAGCTGTGCTTCTGTAGCTCTCCTTGAAACAACAGTATAAGACACTAGTATCTTTCCTCAAACTCCCATATAAAATYAACTGAACCAAATTAAGCACACTTATTAAAGATTCACACAACCAGCCATAAATGGTCCAATCACCTCCATCCCTATGTTTGAGGACTTCTGTATCATAGTAAATTGCCATTTACTATGCAAAAAGTRCAAGACTGTTGCATTTCATCTGTGCATCTACAATGGGAGGTTTATGCATAGAGTTTCCTTCASAAGTGTTATTCCTACCTCTAGTTTAGCTGGCAGGTTTAAGACTACATGGAARTCTACAGGAAATAATGCAATTACTTTAGTGTTACCTATATACCATGGCTGAACACAGCACAAAATGCATACAGATTTCTTACCTGAATCCAACTTCTGAGGTAATGTGACTAGGATAGGTGTACATCTTTTCTTCTTCAATTATGTCAGGTCTTGGCTTGGCACGATTGAAGTTGCTTATTTTCACTGCAACAAAGGTTTATGTTAGTTGGAAAGGGATAAAAATAAAGCTTTAACACCAGATTCTAAGGTATAAAAATCTGTAACAGATCACCTTAGGATAGGAAATGGAAGGACAACAAAGGAATTTGAGRAATGGGGAAGAGGGAAAGCAAAAGCAGAAACTATTTCTGCTCATTTCTGGAATGGCTTTAAGTCAGTGACAGTTTGGCAAGTTATTTTATTAATTAGTTTGTTGGGTTTTTTTTATTCCACTCAGTCCTGCTGCTTAATAAATCTGAATGGGGAAGCTTGAATGGACAGCTTAAGATCTACAAAGTTTAATTTGCCACTTAAGAAAGGGTGAAACCTTAATTGCTTTTTAGGGGGCATCAAGATTCAGTCTCCAAATTCAGGCCATAAATTAAGCAACATGCTATAAAAAGATCTGTGAGAAATTTTGTTACTAGTAGCTAGTTCAGAACTTCTACCTTAAGCTCTTCAATAAATACTAGTTTAACTAGACTAGCTGTAACGAAGCAGCAGCTTATTTGTCTGCTCAGACTAGGGCACACTTGCTACAGAAATACATTGTGAACCTTGCATTTTTAGCTATCAAACTCAGAAGTAATTCTTGGGCGCTTGTGAATAAAGTTTAAGGCTAAATTTAAAAGATGTAGAATGGGGATGGGTGGGAAAAGTTGCAGGCACCCTCTGTATTATTTCGAAAAGGAAGCTGAAAATATTTAAAGCCATTCAATGTCAGATCCTGATTCAGAGAAAGTATCAGGATATCCAGAGTATGCATTCGGGACTCTGCAGTTAGGGCTGCTTGTGAAACAATACATCTAATGCCACAAAAAACATTTCAGTCCAGCTCTGTGAGAAATCCACACYACTGCAGCACAGAAGGACTGTCCTTACAAGTCAGTACTACGATAGGGTTTATTACAGGCCACCCTGCTAAAACAATGCTAAGACCCTCCAGAGGTTAACTACRAGTTAGGCTCAAAGGTTAGTTATTTCTACGATGGTATTTCTCTACAAATAAAACCACAAAGGAATGGATGTGGAATTCTCAACATGTGTTGTTTGTGGGAATGTTGGTCTTTTATTCAAGTGATATTAGAAATATGTGAGAAAGTAATTAAATACATATATTTAGTAAGTCTTTTAAAGCTTTACTCCCTATCACAGCAGTAAAAAACTTAGAATAGTAAGCTGACATTTAGAGCTGCCTGTATTACACTTCACTCCATGCACTTTTACCTCACTTGAACGATTTATATATGTCAAGTCTATTACAGGTCAATCACAGCAATTCCTTGTAGATTTCTGAATGTCTGCCTCTGCATCCTACAGCTATACACACAATGCTGCATGGAGACAATTTTAAGAAAGGCAGTAGTCTTGTCATCCAATTCATAAACAGCTCCAACAAGCAARAGGAAACATCTAGAATTACAATCAGGTATTCCTGATTTGTGAGACAGTAATATTTAACAAAAGAAAGTCGGGTACATGAACCTTCTACAGATTAGCATTTATGTCTCATTCTAATAGTTAAGAATTAATTATTTCACTGKAAAGAAAGAATGTGTGAACTGGTGCYGCATTCTCTCCAAAATTTAGGAGTAACATGCTAATACAAAAAAAAAAAGGTGGGTCATTAGATTTTAGAGTAAATTTACTTTAGTCTCCCCATTGTTGCTCAGCTACATTAGCTGATGCTAYCTTATTAGTATCTGCTAAGTGTTTGCCTTGAAGATGGGAACTCTAAACCTAAGCAGAGGGCTGCCCTTAAAACTATACCATTAAAGAAGCTTCATGCTTCCATCCAGTCACACACCCTGCTCTGTGAGAAAAAAATCCATCTGAATGTCACTATTACTACAGATTCTCCAGGTATTTTCAAAATTGGCCAAATACATTTGTTTTGCTTCAGTACAGCCTTAATTTGATATTAAAACATCGAAAAACCTTAAAACCCACCACTACACACAAGAYAGACATGCATGCAGTCTCTCAGCTTACCACAAGCATTGGGATGGAAAGCAAGAAAACAAATTACACTACCCACTGGAAAAAGCAATCTAGGGTTTTCCTCATCTTGATCCCAAGTTAAGTCATATAAAACTTAACCCTACTTTTGTACAACAAGCTTTAGAGAATGAATATTACAYTGATGGGGGGCTGCTCAGGAGATAAGGTAGCTGTCGCAAAAAGATATTGCCCTACTTACTCCTTCCTAGCAAYGCAGCTCTTCCCCTTAGTTTCACGATTCACTGCACCCTTCTTCAAGCCTCTTTAAGCTGGAAAGCACAACACTGCACCCCACAACTTCCTTGTGTACACTGGTTAATGGATTTGAAGGTCACAGGAATTGGCACAGTACAAGTTAAGAAAGTTTGTCCTTTTGGCGACAAACAAGCAGAAAAATAGTCTGAGAGTTATAACAGAAATAAAGGTTCACACCTTGCTACTATGAAGGTCAATTTGCTTGCACTTATCCTTTTTGGTCAAGGTAAGAGACACACAATGTAGCTCTTGGAGCTCCAGCAGGCCTCAGGGCTAAAAGTAGCATTTCTCTGGAATTCCTGACATTCTATTACAGTTTTACAATTTATCTCCTATTTCCCGAGTTTCCCAGGAAAGTAAGTATGCTTATGCAAAGAAAGGATGATCTCCAGCATTCCTGGAATAGTTTCCTAGGACAGCCATGATTGCATTCCTTTATTGCTGCATTTATTCTTCCAGGGGACAGTCTACTTGAGCCATGCTAAGGGGGAAAGCTGACAAACCTGCAGCATTCAGGCCTCTGCACACTTGTAAGRACATAGTTTAGGGCTTGGACCTTATTTTTTGGTGCATTTTTGATGCTGTTGCAGAAGAGTCAAGAAAAAGATTTTATTTCCTACACGAAAAAGCTACACTTGGCAGTATTTCTCTGTGTGCCATTGCATTACTATGAACAGACCAAAGTTTTCTTTTAAGCATTTATTTATCAACATTTTAGATAGTTTTGCAAAGTTTAAAGGCAAGTGTTTTATCAAGTCTTTGTAAGTTACACCAAACCCAAGCAGATAACCTTACAAACCAACAGTGATAGCACAAAGCAAAGCCTCACAGTTTTTAATATAATCATAGATTTGAATTTTAATAATCACAGTTTCCAAAACCCATGCTTTGTAAAAATATTCATTAGAAGGAATCTTCCATTTTAGTATCAAAGAGAAACTGAAGCCTTTGGGGTGGGACCAAGGAAAGAGGAAGAGGCTGGATAAGGCACAGTCACAGATCAGGTATGCAAACCCCTCATGTAAAGCCCAGAGGCAGTTCTGACTAAGCCAGACAGCTCTTACTTCTTCACAGCTTGTGATGCATGCATTAGAGAAACATTGATAACACAGACAAACCCTTTCACAGGACACTTTTTGAAATAATTAGGCATTTATTGCCACTTCACTGGATTAACAGCTTCAAGATAACATGGAGCTTTCATTTAGCAGCACTTGGAACCAAATCAAGCCTGACAACCTTTCCYAATTTGTTTTGGCTTTGCCTCAGTTCTCCTTCTACAAGCAAAGAACCACAAGTACAGTATTCATAATGGCAGCTGAATACCTTGGGGTACCCCAAGTGAACTACTGTGAGGGCAAACAAAACAGTTGAGTACCAGCCATAATGAATCTCATAAAAGAAGGCAAAGTTTGTCTCTCTCACCTGTGTAAATCACTAAGCATGTCAGGGAACTAATCATCTCCAGGCTCAGGACTCCCAGGATAAGATACAGGTACACTTTACTGTGATCAGGAAACGAATGCTGCACCGACAGAATCAAGAGCAGGGCTGTATTACCTAGAAAACAAATGTTATATTTTACAGATTTAGTGATTTCATTAACTGCTGAAAATAAATTAATACTTTCTCACTCCCAGTAGCCGCTTCAGGCTGAACCATTTCAGTACCATTTCAGAAATGCTTTTCCATTTCATACCACATTTGGCCTTTTAGCTAATTTCCTCAGCCGTATACCTGCTGATAGTAAAATGCAGTTTCATTTCAGCATTTGACTGTAATGGTAGACAATTATAAGTTTTCTTACAGATTTTTCTGACTTAAAAAACAGAAGAGGAAGAAASACCCTTATGTACATGGACCTAAACAGTTTCTGTCTTTGTTGATGCTATCCATATTACCSATTCTTTCAGYACCTAAGTGATAAMATCAGTCAGCCCAACATGAGGGGGTATTCTCCTTCCAGTASTGGATTTAAAATATATTTAAATGAGGCTAACAGAGCAAAAAACCCCAAACACCTTCCTTTCAATGCCTACTGGCACAGGCTTCCACTTCCCCAGCTRTTATCTGAATACTTGCAAGTTACTGAAAGTTTAATTGAAATGARTACAATTAGTCAAAGAGAAAYACAGAGTTACASATGTCTTTACACACTCTTTTCTGATACTGAGTATGAAGTGTTCTCTTTCYTCCTGTAAAAGTGTTATAACCAGGTTCTAGATAAAGAACTAAATATATAAAGACCATTAAAATAGCTAGGGAACTAACTGTGCAGTTCTCTTTTCTACTGTGTCAGTCAAGTGAAGGAAGTGGTATCAGCAATCATTACCATGGCAGGAAGCTTGCAGTAATGGAAGAACTACCTTCTAAACATCCTTCAAAATTTCACAGCACACACCTGATTGCATCTGAACATTCACAAATGCCCACAGTGTCTAGTAGGGGAGAAGTGGGCTCCATCTAAGTCTGAAAGCAGGGCTAAGTATTGCAGATTACACTCCAATAGGCAGAAATAGTCCTCCATCATTAAGTCTGCTGCAGCCTGCTTTTGTCACTGGACTCCAAATACTTCTACATCTTCAGAGCTCTATCTAGTGGCCAGAGCCTGAAGTGTTGCACACTTACCAAGCTGACCAGCTCTTTCGGGAACGGTGTTGAAAGAAAGATAAGTTTTTATGTAAAAAAAGACCATTTAATTTATTAATTCTGGTGAAAAAAAAATCTACTCCAAGAGGAAAGTGGGATTTTAAGAGGCAAAAATACTTTAAAAACCATTGTGCCCTGTTACACTGGTATTCATGCAAAAATCCCCTCAAGTTAGATGGATTTTAGATTTGTTGAAGTGGTGACTTTGACTTCCAGTGTCACAGTTTAAAGGTTTTGAAGGAAAAAAGCCAAGTTTACTTAACCTGTGGAGTGTATCAGCAGTGGAAGCCTTTTTAGATGCCTTGTTGATCGATATATGGAGAAGTAACCTCTTCTTCTGACTCTGCTGTGGTGGTGCTGGACATAYCGTTCAAAAAAGACATGCAGAACCCACAGAATTACTTTTGCAATTATTATGACAGTCTGCACTTTAAGTGGGTGAGTGTAGTTTCCAGGGCACTTATCTTGGTTTGGATTGGGGTAAGAACAAAACATAGCTGCTAAAAATGCTAGAACAACAAAAGCAACCTGGAAGAGAAAGRAAGAGAGAAAAAAWTTTAMAGTTAMCATTGAAAAGTTAACATATGAAAAAACCCAAACCATAAAAACAGGATTATGTAATTCATTCATTATGCATTACTTTCTGAATTGATTTCATTGGAGTTGAGGTAACATACAAAGCATTAGACACTTGCTGCAACCACTACATGTCACTCTGGGAACATAMAGATGAATGAAATTGCAAAGTAGTAAGATTGACATGCAAGAGGGCAGCCAGTCTCCAGCAGAACAGAGCTCGTAACTGTCACCCTTCCCAGAATTTCTACTAAATCAGTTTCACCATTCCTCCAGTCTTCATAGTGAATCTATTTCATTTCTGGACCCTCCTTACTATCCCTTTTTACYTTAGGCAGTACTTGATTTATGCTCCTATAAAAGAGAAATCACATCTTTTTAGACTCATTCAATTAAACTTAATGCTGCTCAGTGGGACAGGCTCTTATCTTATTGGTACTGTCTGTGCTTCTTTAAATCAACATTCAACATTTCTTAAGTGAAAATCAATCCYTTACTACAGCCATTGAAGACCATCTCCAGGTTGACATTAGARAAGTGAATCATCACAGTAACTTAAAATGAATTATTAACACTGAGTAGGCATCTTTGCCAACTGGTAATCACTCTCCAGTATATTTGCCATCAGGTTTTTCCATTTTACCTTTTTACTTGTATCAGAGTGACCAGACAGATTGTCAGTCAGATTGCATATATAGTCAAATTGTATATATACTTATCCTTTCAGACTGCTGCCATTGTGCCATAACTTTTCCTGTCTCCTAGACTCCTCTCCAAATTTTCGGCATCAGCAGCGAGCATCAGCAATTTTTTGGCCAATTAGAAAGCAAAGCTGTGGATGCACATTACCTGTGGTGTATGCATACACACAGGACTTTCTTAATATTTATAGTTTTGTCACAGAAAATATTTGCTCTGTGTTCATTCAGTGAACAAGAATAATATTATACTTTCTTATCTTGGTTCATTCYACAGCACAGGAATATTTTTAAAACAGAACTGTAGAGAAAAACAACTCCCACCAACAAAGAAGTAAACTGAGAGCTTCTATAGACAAAACAAGAAAATCAAGTTGTCTGCAAGTTTCTAATAATTCTAATACACTTAGCTTAAAAAAGAAAGGTGTCAGATGTTTTGCATATCATATAATAACTGACAAAAACAGCCTATCAGAACTGAAGATGGAGCAAAGTACTCATTTGCTGTCTCCATTTCCATACTTAGTTCTATGCATATCTAAGATCCCACCAGGCCCTTTCCAACCTCTTGAACTTATTTTTCCTGTTTTTGTACTTTCTGAACATTCTTTACAGAAATTAACTTTTCAGAAYCATTTAATTATTCTTGAGACAAACTGCCCTTAGCTTCTTCTGGTTGTGACCAGAGTTAGGTAATTTGGGAGGGAGGAAGAAGGGGGAATAATYGTCACACAATCATCAATACGTAAAWGAGACATTACAGAGGACAGATAGRATAGAACACAGAAGGAAAAAAAAAACTCAAAGCAAAACAGGAGTGTATCCCACATTATCTGAGACCATTACTTCAAATGCAAATTAAATACCATGTTATGTTGAGATGGGTTAAGTAGATAGATGAAGTAGTTAAAAAGAGGAAGGTTTATAATTTGTTTATTATTTTACCCCCTCTTTTTCTCACAAAGCTAAGAATAACTCTACTATTTTGTTTGATCTGTTCACTGGTTGGTTTGCCATTTTTACAATAGTGACTCATTTAGTTCTACTCCTTCCAGGTGGTGGGAATGCATTTCAGCACAGAAAATGGCTATATTAAACTGATGYAAGCAGGACTCACCTACCTAGTATTACACCTCTACTAAACTACTACAGCAGTGTATACAAGAGGAAGCAGGAAGCTGGCATTTAGAGTGGTATTTATTAAACATGTTTTGTTTACATTGTAGGGCAGTTCAATTATAGGTGTCTCACCCCCTGCCTATTTTTACACRCAAAGAAGAAATTCTTATAAAGAGTAGTATTTAAGTTCAATTTTCTGTAGGTGCACACACACATAGGATTAAGGAAAGATTAATACAAAGAAATTATTCCTATCSTGTACACTTCACATTGCTCTCCAGCCTCCTGATGGGAAGCTTTCAGAAAAGCAAGGCTTGGCAAAAGGAAAGGCACYGAAAAATCCAGTCCCACCTCACTCCAGCATATCCTACTCACACTTTTCAGAATTGTATGTAACTAGGCAGCTGCACCTCAGCAGCTATTTTGCTACTTAATTCCATTTCTTGGCACAGGAAGGTGAAGAAGAAATACTCCCAAGTTACATACAAATTGCTTTAAAAATGCATTACAGCTCTACTGCATAATACTACGATGGCTTAACTTCTGCAGGACATTYACCCCTTTGGAAGGCTGTGCATCAGAAACTAACCTGGCTTCTCTCCACATTCTACAAGATTAGTGCACATTTGCAGAAGCATAGGGAAAGGAAAACCAATAAGCTTGTCTTCCCCATCCATCTTTTTAGTGAKAGAGACAGTGCCACTCAAGTTAGCAATTATAATGCTATTTTGCCAACAGAAAAGGATACGTCTACATTTTGTTCCAAGGACCAACTGGTCACTGAAGCAGGTTCAGCAATAACAGCGAGACTTAACCTCTAAAAATGTGTGTTGACAGAAGCCACAGAAGTTTTCCCTCTTCACCTACCCACACTTTTCTCCCTTTGCAGGAGAGAGGAAAATGTGGGGGAGAATAGGCGTCAGTTTCCTAGGATCTGAGTGACTGACATTTGGCTGCATCAGTTATAGTAGGTAGATAGTAAAGCCCCAAGGCTTGGCAGAGAAAGATTCACCGCTCTGTTACCAATAGCAGATCTCAAGTGTTTTCTAAAATAGAATGGCACAGAGTTCTGGTAGGGGAAGGGAATAACGCTGGATACGTGGTTTCYRYTGGGAATTTTGRTAGCCTATTCAGCAGAATAGCAGARGTCTTCCTTAAGTCTGACAGCCAGATGGGYATTTCTTGATACTACCACATRGCCCACAATACACCTTCTCCTAAAGKTAGAAGGCTAAAGCATATTGAACAACTTTACGCAGCTGCCCAAAGAGGGACCGTAGAGGTTGATATGTGCTTTTAAAGTCCTGGCAGACAGCATGTTTTCAAGAGCACTGGGCACAGTATTTTTTTGTTAGAGCTCAAATTAAGCTCTCAAATACCTTGTGTCACTGGTACTATAGAATCATAGAAGCAAAGTTAGAAAAGACCCTTAAGATCACCAAGTCCACCATTTACTTAACACTACCAAATCCACCATATCTCCAAGAGCCATGAAAGTATAATTTCAGTCAGATCTTGGGCTCAGAGCTCTCCAGCCTTCCTTCTTMATATCTGGTTGCCACACACAAGGAAGAACAAGCCTCTTCAGCTTATCAAGGAGAAATTGACTACTAGGCAGGACTCTACTTCTGTCTACCAGCACTATAAGTGCTTAGATACTGTTCAGTATTTGTGCTTTTTGCTCTTAAACCTCCAGAAGTGAGAAGCAGGAAATAATATGTGGATTAATGTATCTCTCCAGCCACTATCATGAAACACCCCCTAAGAAGTTTAACTTGACTTGTTTASTTACCTTCTCACTGAAATTAAGTTTGGTCTCAGAAGACATGACATTAAAATTATCTCAGCCCCCGATAACTACTTTAGCACTTCTACAGCAGTAATATTGTTTTTGAAGTACATTTCCAACAGCATGAAGAACTATTATTTAAAATGCTTTTCCTCCTAATAAGATGTGTCACAGTGCCAACAATCAGAATGAGAAGGCAGCAAGTATCTGACAGCACATACATTATCAGAATTTACTGGCAAAGGGGACCTCACTGGGTTGGAAGAACAGTGTATGCAATGCCACATCATAAGAATTCTCTCACCTGAACATTAAGGATTCAGAGGAGAGATAGCAAGTTTTCTCAAGGAAATCATGCTTCTTAAACTTACATGAATTAGCAACAGGAAATTGGCAAGGAGAACTGCTGGGATAGCATGAAATCTTGGCCTCAGCTGGGAATGCAATGTATGAGATGAAATGAGTGGTGCATCCAGTAGAGGATCATCTTCCAAACTCTGTGTTATTTCCAAGGAGCCCTGGAACAGAAGGGGAGGGCAAACATAGCAACAGGTAAGCTATAAAAGCAAAGTACAAAGGTTTAGGGATTTTCTGTTAGCAAATCAAGCCTTGAGAGGGGGAAAACACCCCATTAAGTTAATATCTTGAGACAAACTCTTAAACTCTAGGTAAACTCTCATCACATCTTTATGTGAGAACTCAGTCCCTGAGGAAYCCAATACTAATCTACATAGTATTTCACTGAGTCTTAGTATTCCTTAKTCTTCAGGAATTTCAGCCTTTAAAATATATTACAAGTATCTGRGCTTCAACTCTGAGAGATGTCAGAAGTATTAGTATATTTATAGGAAAAAGTAAAAAAATTACAAAATCTGTCTCACATACTTTACACAGGTTCTGCAAAATTCATTGTTCTTACTTCCGTCCAACTGCAGTTGGAGGCAACTACAAGCTGCAGTGTAACAGTAGCAGTTTTGAGTGTTTCAGCCACTGACACTACTGACATGTCAAAACACCTGCAGCAGTAACTAGAACTGAACTGGGCAAGGAAGAAGCAGTAATTCACAGAGGGAAGAAGATGCTACTAAGAGCTGAGCAAGACATTCTCTGCCTACACTAGAGAGAATGCAGCCAGCCCTTGTCATGTTGGAGCCAATTATTAGGTCTTTGACTTCACCTTCAGCTCAAATATACTGCCTTTTACTGAGTAGAAGGTAAAACTAAGTATGGGTGGAGCGAAAACCCTCGGGCAAGGAACTTGCCYCAGAGCTATGCATCCTTGCTCCTTTCAGGCCAGGATAACATCACCAAATACATCTTAAGTGGAACATGCACAGGCTATGATGGCCAAAACTGCTAGTTCCTCTCTTAGCATCCTGTTAYGTCCCTAGCCTCAGAATATAAAGCAACTCAATATTTCCATGCAAGTTTTGACTGCTCTCCTCAGCCACAGCCCAGAACAAGAAGACAAAAGCCAGATCCCATTTCACTCCAGCCTTCTGAATATTCAGACATACCAGGGYTCACTGGGTTTTACTGTTTTTTAAACTTCTTTGCCATGACAGAAAGCAGCATAAGCCTCAGAACAAATGAGGCATAGACACTAGCACAGGAAGAGAAGGATTAGACCTAGGTTTATACTTCATGGTAATGAGGACAATGTAGATTGGCCCCTCAGTATTATTTCACCTGCAGGCAACTGCCTATAGTGAAGGAAGTAGGTAGGCATCAAGGGTTATTTCAGTCAACAATAATTTTTATTTTAGAACCACAAACACTACACTTGCGCTACCACAGAGGAGTGTGAACAGACCTCCCTCAGCTATTTGATACCTTTTAATTAATCCAGTCTTTGACTGTAAAGGACCCTTACTGAAATACCTGCTTAGTAAGATGACCTTTTACTGCACACCTAAATGTCTACAAACTGCACTCCTCTCATGTCACTGATGGCAAATCCAGAAGCAAGAGAGCACAAGTGTCCTCTCTTCCTCATTTGCCTGTTTTCACAACCCAGGTATAATTTTAAGCTCTGAAAGCAAGGACCAACACTCCAGCAGGCAAGGCATCTTGTCTTATTCTTTAGATTACACATCTGTAAAAAATTCATTACTGTGAGGGTGGAGAGACACTGGAACATSCTGCCCAGTAAAGATATGGATGCGCCATTTCTGTAAGTGTTCAAGGCCAGACTGCATGGGGTTTTGAGCAAGCTGGTGTAGGGAAAKGTGTTCCTGCCCATGGCAGGGGGGTTGGAAATAGATCTTTAAAGACCCTTCAAGCCAAACTATTCTATGACCACAGAATCAATAGCAGGGTTAACAGCTCACATCTCCCACAAACACAGCAATTCYCCTTCAGACAGTATCCTTCATCTCATGGGAACAAATGATTCACCATTTCTGCAATACCATGAGAGATCAGGACACTCCTTCATAGACAAAGCTTTATCAGAGCTTTGAACATGTARACTGGCTCTATAAGACTGGCTACAATCCATCTTCGCATCCTAAACTACAGCTACTATTAGGAAGCAATAGATGACACAATCTCTTCAAGTAGACATTATTACAGACAACAGGGAGAAGAAGGGAGTTAAAGCATGTGATATGATGATCCCATGCAGTCAATCTGGGACTAAGTGTCCTAGAGCAAACACGGATTTAATTTCATTAAGATGAGCCAAAACCACAGCTGTCGAAAGCCAAAATGCCTTAAATCCGGCCCTGCTTGGCACTGCTGCCCGGCAAAGGTTAAAGCTTCAGCCTCTTGGCTCCCTGATCCACCACCAACATGTGACCACTTCCACAGCCGCTCAGCACCAGGAGGATGGCAGGCAGAAACAAGCCAGAGCCAGCAAGCCTTGCCCACGCAGGCTTCCAGCTGGGGCGGTGATAAACATTCAAACAAAAACGCCGTGGTCATGCCAGCCAACAGCACAGAATCCAGAGATGGCACTGACAGGATCCGCCTGGAGAAGAACGACCCAGAAAAACCAAGGAGCTACACGAGCAGTAGAAAACAATTTCGATTAGAAACAAGTCCAGGCCCAAACGCCTCGGGGATTTTTCAAGCCCGGCTGGAGAAGGGCAGCACGGGGAGCGAGGGGCCGCGGCGGCCTCCTCACTTCCGAAAGGGCCACTGGGGAGGCGCCTGGGCCGGCGGTTCCCCCGGAAGAAATAGATAAAGATTCAGGCGCCCGGGACAGAAAACAGCCAGGAAGGGGCGGAAAGAAGAGACGGCACGGAACACGAGGCGCTCGCCCGCCGCGCCCACCCTCAGCGGCAGCCCGGCCGCTCACCCGGGCGGGGCCCCAGGCCGCGGCCCCGCTCCCGCTCCCGCCCGCCGCGCTCACGTTGTCCAAGTCGTGCCGCCGCCTCCCCGCCGTCAGCGCCATCGCYGCCGCTCGCCTCGGCCGCCCCGTTGGTGTTTAATGGGCGCCCCCCGCCCGGCCCTGCCGCCGGC
>NW_026623241.1:529833-539585 GCF_030028575.1 Malurus melanocephalus | reverse complement strand
CCAGCACCGCCCCAGCACCGCCCCAGCACCGCCCCAGCACCGCCCCAGCACCGCCCCAGCACCGCCCCAGCACCGCCCCGGGGCGCGGCCCTGCCGGCGGAGGCGCCTCGGCCGCGGGCGGGGCTGGGCATGCAGCTGGGCTGGCACTGGGCTCCGCTCCCGTTCCGCCCCCCGGCACAGCTCCGTGCCCCCAGCCTGTCCTGGGGAGCCGCGGTGTCCYGTGGCTTGCTCCGTGCAGCTCTCTCGACAGCCCGCGGCTGAATTCAAAACGGGGCYCAGTAGCAGCAGCTCCGGGCTGGTGTCCCATGGGAGGGGAAAGCACCCCAGCAGCAATGGATGGCCAAAGTGAGGGGGTGAAGGCAGCCTAGTGTTGCTGTCAGCTTGTAGTGCAGAGTATTCTCCCATCTTCAGTTTGTCTTGCAGGGGCTTCTTGAGGAAAGGATGGAGATTGTGCAGCTACTTGCTATTTGCAGTGGAACTGGTTGCCCCTTTCAGATCACAGAAAGTCTTAGCATGCACAAGGCACTTTATAAATTTTTTAAGGTATTTCTGGCCCAGTTGTATATTTTGTGAAGAAACCCCTTTTCTTTAAAACGTGTGCTATTTCGTTTTATAACCCTTTGTGATCACATTAAGACAGACTGGCCACTCAGTGTYCGGCCTAGTCATTTCATGGATCTCTGTCTCACTGACATTGACAGCCTTGTCAATGTCAATTTTGGGTGTTCCTCAAGCACTTAGTTGTGCTGAGTTATTCTTTGGTAATCTTTGTTAGCCTCTCTGTCATTTTTCAGCTATGATCTCTCTGAAATGGGAAGGAGCAAAATGACACAGTGTCCAAGCATGTGCAAAATATGAATTTCCAAAGCATCATATTTATTACCTGTTGTGTGCTCTGTTCACATGCTAATGTTTCTTAACCTTCTGTTCTATATGAACATACCTTAATTTTCAACTAATGCTAGTGAGGATTCTGAAGATGATCAAAACCATATGGGGGCCTAAAAGACATGCAAGATTGTATCCTCTCCAGATTGTAATTGTTCTACCTGTACTATTTAAGAAAAGGCAGGCCTGTCACCCTGAACAACTGCAGTGGCTCTGCCTCTCTTGAAAGTATGTCAAAGTGCAAAGGGGTAARACCTGCTCTTGAAATATGAGCTTCTTCGAAGAAGTTCCAAGTTTCTGTGACTTTTCTTGGRTATCTTTTGCTAGAAAAAAATGCTCAACTGAAACCTCCCACCCAGAGCTTTTACATTCATCACTTGCATTCATTTGTTCTTGTTTTACACAGATATACACATTTAATGAACTGGACAACTATCTTATATTGAAAAGAAGCCTTAAACTTGCTGGTTTCACTAAGATAAAAGTCCAGCTCCTGTGATAAGACCATGCTCTGTTCCAGTATCTCAGTCTAAGTGCTCCTTTCCCCTTTTCCTTATTGTGCTTCCACATTTTTCCTTCCTGACAAAAACACAAATGCTACTGATCAGCTAACAGAGGACAAAGTTTTCAGTGACAGCGAAGTGAGGCCACAATTGGCTGCTCAAGTAATAAGTGTTACTTTTGYTASGTGTTCTGCCTTGCCAAGTWGGTATCYTAGCAGGTGTGCTCAACATTTACACAGTTCTAACAATCATCAGAGATTAAGGGTGCTTCAAYAGATCAGTCTACAACTTGATTGTGYAATTTTTACAAAGGTGCTGTGTGACTGCCAGAACTTCCCATTCCTTTGCATGACTATACAACTTACCAGCACAGGGCTTTGCCTGAGCTTTTCCTCAGCCTGAAAAGCATGAGGTCGTTACCTTAAGTAAAGAGTATCAGTGTCTGTTCTGGAATAACCAGAAATGCTTGTGTGTAGTACCTAGACCCAAGTGTAGTGTGTAGTACCAAGACCTAGCCAAGAAGCTAATAACAGTGTCAGCTAATGACAATGGCTAGAATTTTTTTTTTACTATGAATATATATAATTTATATTGATTAAAAGTATTTTATAGCCATTTATTAAAAAAAATAATTAAAGAGCATGAATTTTTAAAAAATAATTAAAAAAAATCCCAAAAACCCCTGACCAATAGTCTTACAAAAATTCACATATCATCTCATATTGCTTAGCCACTATTGTTTTCATTTATGACAAACAGCACATTTGTTTTTCTTGTGTCCTCACATTTTGTTGGCTTCTTTACACACTTGCTAACGAATGTACACACTGTTGTGTCCTTTAATCAGAAGGGTTTGGGTTCTGAATTTGGCAAGGAAAATATTTGAGGGGAAACAGTAGAGAGGAAGGAGATTTAAAGGAAAAAATGAAAGGATTTAGAACARTTGTTCAAAGTGTTAGGAACCAGGAAAGCTAAAGTCAGGGATTTGATTCATCACWTGGATACATAAGGTCAAGCAACTACCTTTTTSATCAGCATAATAATTTGGGTTGTGGAAGTACTCCCCGTTCTGCTGCYTTTTTCCATAAAATACTATAGGTTAGTTGTAATCTTGGTTTTAGCCTTTTTTTTGTCAACTATTTAATACATGGTAACAAYATAGTGCTATTTAAAAAGTGAACACAATTGCTGCTAGGTAGTTGCCATTTCTCTGTRCTTGTTCAAAGATAATTTTCTAATAATCTCTGTTTATTCAGAGTTTTAGAAATTTGGTCTAATGCATAATCYTTTACTACAAAGTGCTGTATATTTACAAAACATCTATATTCAATGACTTGCATACATATACATTGTGTGTGTGACACATGCCATTAGAGAAGAGTTTAAAATAAAATCACAAGAACAAATTCTTCTAACCTAAATTTTAGAATCCTAAAGTCCCAGTCAGTTTACATTTATTAGCACTCATTTGAACAGGTATAATTTAATATCTAATTGTAAGCCTTGTTTCTRCTGAATGGAAAAGTAAGAGTTCTCAATGGATTACTGAAGAGCACAGTTGGGGGAAAAATTACAAGTTTAAATATTTTAAGTGCATAAATATTTACTGAATACACCACCAGTTAACATACTTAGAAATATATGACTGCCAGTTTCAACTTGTTTTCCTAAAACATGACATGTATGTAATCTTTATAGTAGTAGTCTACTCTTGTTCTTACTAGATCACCCAATAYTTGTTTTGGTTTYGATACATAATTTTAATTACTAGATSCACAGTATTTTTTTATAGTGAGAGGTTTTAGTGATATCGTTAGGTTTTAATGAAGTAAGAGTCTCTTCTGCTCAATTCCTGTTCCAACCTCTGTCAAATTTTGGAAACGTCATTTTAGTGCACACAGCTTGGAAGTCTGTCTCCTGAAGGATGATCYGATGCTGGGTAGTCTATAACAGATGATAAATATAGGGCTTGTTCTTAAGTTATTTCCACTGCAACTACATCAGTAACAATGAAGGTGCCTGATAAGGGTAAGATAAAAAGACATGGAATGGCCCAACAATGCTATGGTGCCCATAGGGAAAGCTCTAGTAGACATAAGATATCCAAGATTAAATGCTCTACTTTGGCATTACCTTTGCTATATCAGTAATGATTACAATATTTGGGGACTAGCTGTCATAACTGTATCCTCACAAAGAGGCATAATATCTACTTTTCTTCCACTCAGTTTCATTTAAAATTTGGCATGAATGGAAACAGGATTGGGCACAAAACTTTTTCACATTAAACTATAAGATGTAATTATTTTTACTTTTTCTTATTCATACTACAAGTACAATTAATACTTAACTGTATTCWGCTCTATGTAAAGAATACAGTCTCTGCTCTGAGAATATGGGGTTGTGACAGAACCCAGCATTACTAAAAATACAAATGGGAAGTGAGAAGGTAAAAATAACAGTACAAAATTTTATTTGCATGAATTGGTGGTAATAGTCCTGAAAGCCATACTGCAGTAAGTGCAGCCAGTCTGTATTCTAGCCTCAGATTACAGACACTTCAGAAGCACTCATTTTATTTCAGGCTTCTGTAAGTTTTTTAAAACCCGTGGAGGTTAAAAAAACCAGTTCACTGCTGAATATGTTTAATACACAAGAACCTTTCACTCCATGTATAGTTTCAGATTTTCACATCATGCAAGTGTAAACTTTTTGTGTTGAGTAGCACAGGTCTATTTATATACAGTAATCATGTAATCAAAACCTGACACTTCCTATGCAGCTTTTGCTTCGTAAGTAAAATGGCCATTAAAAATTTTCTGGCCTGTAAATGAAAGCTATTGAAAAGAGAAGAGCGTTAACACTGGTATTGATAAAAATCTCTTTCAGCCTTTCAGCAACTACAAATACAAATTTTAATGCTGGAGGCTTAGTGTGGCCATGGGTCACTTCAGCTAATCTATTAGTACAAATCATTTGGCAAAATGTCTTACATGTCCATTATGAAATCCAGAGATAGGACTGATGAAAACAGGTAGATAATACAGCTATAGAGAGAGAATTTGGACTGCTTTATGCAGATGAGACAAAGAGTGAATTAACAGAAAAGAGAAAAAGTGTGACAAATAGAATGGGCACTCTTGATTACTTTTTAAAATTTTACTGATTTCCTGGATATATAAAAAAGCAAATAAATTGAGGTTAAAGAAAGGCGATGATTGTCAATWTCATATCTATTTTTAGAAATATACACTGGAAGTAAAAAAGTTCAGAATTAAGTATCACAATGTATCTTATTTTGTGCTTAAGATGAGTTTGAGAGTTTTAAATGCTGTTCAGTGCTTGAGCAAATGGCTAATTTGCAGGGTGAAAAGTACTCCTTCTGCAAAGTAGTTTTCTTCACTTTATTCTGATTTTTCAAAAATACATTTCTGTTTAAATTCTGTAATAAAGCTGTCACTATATGATAAGCATTTATTTCAACTATGTAAAGGGAAACAGAGCTTTTTCTGAAAATATTTGAGTTTAGGTTACATACGTTCTAGGGTGATTTTCATTAAAAAAGAGGAATGTTTTCCATAAATACCTCAAGAAAACTACTATAAAATTGAAATAAAGAGAGAAGATGAAATTTCAGGGAGAGATTCGGACTTTTTTACCCTCATAGTTTTTTCTCATTTTTCTGAATAGTTTGTCTGAAAATCTTAAAATGTTTATGTGAACTAACATTTCAGGCCGTATGGTTAAATATTAACATTCCAATAAGTGTTATTCTGAATATTTTAATTTCTGAAGTTACCTATTTTTTTACCTCAGTATATTAGGCCAGATCCCAATGTTCTTTTGCATAGGAATACTGGTAAGAGACTGTTCTTGATACCAGTGAAAATTCTACTCTAGGAACACCATAATAAACTACTGCTTGTACCAGAATCATTGGACTAAACATTTTCATAYCTTTGACTTAAATTTCCCCTTCATTTTTTTTTCAATTTACTATGAGTCCAATTTTAATAGACATTCTGCATAGTTACAAGTACTGATCCTGAGCTATTTCCTTAACCAATGAGTTTGCAGAAAGACTTCTAGTCTTTCTTACACACACAGAAAAGGTTATTCCAAATGAAGATTTACTCAGTTTGTAGACCAGTTGCATGATGAGCTTTTCTGTGAACAACATCTCTGCAGAATTACGTGCAGTAACTAGATCTATGTGATTGTTATTGCTATGCCTCCCTGAATATAATGTTTTAATATTTTAATGTCTTTGATTTCATTGCCTCTTTGTACAACCTAAGAATCTGTACAATTTATGAGGTAGATCCCACTTACTTCTTCCCAGCCTACAGCATTTTTAATTTTCACAGAATGTCCCCTCAAGCGCTGCAGACTCTACAAATATTATTCCTCCTGTCTTGTTTATATGCATACGAAACAGTAAATATTCAGATTGATCCCTTCAGCATACTATTTCACTTTTCACAGTGTAAAGTGCTCCCAATTACTGTTTTTAGGTAAGCTCACAATGAGCATGACTACAAGGAATTTATGATTTTAACTGTTGGTTTGCAATAGGCCAAACCTCGATACCCAAGACTATTGAAATGAGTCAGTATCTCTGTCTGCTTGTGCATTCAGGAAGCACTAGATGGCGGTACATCTGTTGTTTAAATGTAATTTCAATTAATGAGCTGTAGCCGTTTTCTTCTGAGAAAGGGGCGGGTTGGTTGACTGACTGACCTCGTGAGGACTGTCTCACAATATTGCTGTTAGAGGGGGAAATACGATGGAGGAAAAATACACGGACTTTGACAGGCTTGCATCTAACACATACAGTATTATACCATACAGTCATTATCATGAAGAAAATGACTTTTGCTTCATTTTTCAAGAACACAATGTTTTGACAAGTTGAACAAATATGACAGAACATAATAATAAACCAAACTTTTTTTCTACCGTCTTATAAATAAAAAGAATCAGGAAAAAACCCAATAACACAATGTTTGCTAAAACCAGAATGTTGCAAATAAGCCTTTTTTTTTTTTTTTTTTTTTTTTTTTCCGATGCAGGCTGTACAAAAAAATGGTGCAGAACTTATTTCAATAAATATAATTCTTTGTTGGGGTGAAGCTCTTCATCAGCTTTGCACAATGCTGATTGGGATGGTCCAACTCTTCCCAAGACATCCTTGCTGCAGGTTTCTCCTTTGCATCATGTTTAAGTGAAAGGTGAAATCTGATCATTTTTGATGGGCTTTCTTCTGGTTTGTCTGACTCAGTCCCTGACTGCCTTATCCAGTGTAAAGGAAGCAACACAAATCTGCAGGTATGAGAGTCRAGGTTGGACTACCCCTTTCACAGTCATCTCAGGGATACACAGTATGTGAAATCCAAACCTTTGCAGAACTGGTCCTTAGATCTCTCATCAAGATATCTACTTTGCATCTTTCTAGCTTGCAGTACAAATATGAATCATAGCCATGACCTACATTTGCTTTGATTTGTAACTCTTACTTGAGCTAGGACTTCCTTTTGGAAGCTGTAATCTAGAAGGGAACACAGCACTGACCACAGGGACCTGGCTTCTCCATCAAATAGAATTCAAAAGCATCACAYCATTTGCTTTCTATGTGGCCCTTCTTTTCCAGAAATATGATTAGAGTAATTAAAAGTCTGTTTATTAGACGCTGTGTCATATCAAGTCTTTTTGGAAATTATACTATCTGGTTTTGAATACTGAAAAAACAATTCTTACTTACTAATTTTCACCATCATTTTAAGGTCCATGAATTTTACAGAATAAATCTTATCCCTTCACCTATTTTCATTAAGTATGTGTCATTCTCAGTGTTCCAGCAATTGCTCACATAGGAGAATAATGCTAGAAAAGACTAAATATTTTAATCCTTAATTGTACTAATGCTTAATTGYATTTAACTGATTTTGGTCACAATACAATTTCTCTTTGATAGCAGCTGCTTTGCTATTCCTTATTTCACAATCCCAATTTACATGTTTTATGTTTTTTTCTCTCTGCCTACTCTCCAGTACATATTCCTCTGCAATCTGGTCCCTTTCTCAGTCTGCTGCATGCACTTTCTTGCATTTCCTTTTCACATTACTTTTCAGTGTAATTTTTCTCAACTGCATTCATAGTCCACCACTCAATAGCTCTCAGAAACAYTAAATATTCCATGCTTCTGAAGCAAGAAAAATATTAATCATCCACTAGAGTGAGGCCTTTAAGATTAGGCAGTGATGGATTAATGCTGATACTAGTGCTAGTGTCTTAGACAAAACAATGTAGTAGTAGCTGATGTCTGTGTTAAACTCAAGTTCTGTCAAGAATTCCACAAAGGTCCTTGTGGATTTGTTTAGACACAGGTGCCTGTGCCTAGGCTGTATAACGACCTGCTGCTGGATGATAATGTTACTGGGGGTGAAATGCACAGGGGAAAAAATGCATGTGTGCCCTCACRTATTTGGGATAAATGCATACTTATTTTTACATTTACTGTTGATAAACAGTTCTGCCCTTTTTGMATGGGGCAGAGTCTGCAGCTGCCTAGGTCCTTGCAGGACCTATATGCAAAGGGTGTACAAAATCCCTCAACTTGTGGACTAATTCACAAGTTTTCAATAATCTCATGTGGACCCTTTAATACAACACAGTACAATTCATTTATGTCTCATGGATCAGTAGAAATTGGGATCCTTGTCTGACAAAGTGACTTGTTCAGGAGTTTACTCTAAATTATAGAAACCTGGAAGTGTGATGTGACAGTCATCATCAACTCTCAGATCTACCCAGACCACATCTGCTTATGAACTCAAACCTTGGTCATGCTAAGCTACGTGGAGACAGATGAATTTTAAACCTCCATTTCAGAGAGCATTATTGCTRCCTGGCTCCTTTGGAGCAGACTTACGTGCAAGCAGGTTTTGTTGTGTATTTAAATCTCTAAAAAGTACCTTGTCTTCTCCAATACAACATAGAGGCAAATCTAGTTGTCTCTTGAGAGGACACAAATTCAACAGTTACAAAGCACAGACTTCATAAAAACAGGCACTGCCAATTGTGATTATTTAATTTAGAAAAACCCCAGTGGAAACCCATTGAAAAAATTTTGAAGCGTTCCCAAATCAAACATCACAGTGTAGTGAAAGAGGATTGGTAAACTGAGAAAACAAAAGTGACATTTTCCAGATGAGTATTATTGTAGATTTGAAAAAATGAAAATAACAGATTAAAATACATTTAGTTTTAATAGCCAGTGATTTTATTAGCGAATGCTTTATGTATCCACCTATATTCTTYACCCAAAATACACCTGCCATTTTGTTTTGCCTCCTACTTGAAATATGATGTCCTCAAACTCTTCTCACTCTTAGAAACATAGTATTGGTCAGTTACTAGTAGATTTATTAGTTTAGAGATACTATTCCAATTTAAAATCTCTTACTCCAGTGAAGCATTTCAATTTTACTGACACTATCAGATTTAAATACCTGAATTGTGTTCAGATTGCTATACCCACTTTCCCCTTCACAATCTTCAAAGAATTGGAAGTAATTTACAGAGGTTTAAGTACACTAAATTCTTCCCTAATGTCCCAAGCCAGATGGCGCTAAATGTAGTRTTCTTGATCACTGCTTGAATTAGTGCTGTTTACAAAGACACGTTTGAAATAGATCTCTGCTCATTTTTCCTTTTGTCATTTTGCATCACAGAGGCTACTTCAGCAAACATTGAAAAACACAAGTACTTAATGATCAACGTCAGCAACGTTTGCAAAAGACAGGACGACAGCTGTTTTGAGTGGCAGTGCTCCTGCTGGACTTGATGAAATAAAAGCCGATGAGATACAGCAGGTCACAGTGAACTATACACCTATACACCTCCCCTGTCCCGATGTACTTTTGCTCTTCCTTTCGGCCCCTGCTCGAGCTGAAACCACCAGCATGAGCTGTATCGGGCCAGCTCCTTGGATAGCCTGTGAAGATGCCCRTGTCACTCATGGCGTGCACCTGCTGGTGGATTTTCTCACTGAGGAGACCTGGGACCGGCTTAATTTTCCCTGGGACTGAGCACCGGTGTGTCCCCACGGGAGCGCCCCAAGCCATGCTCCCTGGTGCTGAGGGCACCCCGACCCGGGCGCTCCGCAGGCAGCTCGGGGATGTCATTGTCCGGCCCTGCCCTGAGCACCGCTTTTCTGGGGAGCGGGAGACACGCACTTGAGCGCCGCATCCCGGCTCATCCCCCTCGAAGGCCACGCTTTTCCAGCACAGGGCAGCAGCGCCTCAGCCTCCTCTTCCTAAACTCGCTGCGATGGGGCTGCTACACTTCCCGGGCGGGAGG
>NW_026623241.1:503667-529623 GCF_030028575.1 Malurus melanocephalus | reverse complement strand
GTTGCACGGAGGAAGCCCGAGCGGAGCCGCGATGGAGATGCTGCTGCCGCCAGTGTGAGTGCGGCGGCGGCGGGGCGGGCGGGGAGGCAGGCGGGCGCCCGGAGCCCGCCGGGACGGCGGTGCGGAGCGGAGCGGAGCGGAGCGCTGTGCGGTCCGTGGGCTGGGGCGGCGGGGCGGGCCCGATCGCGCAGCAKCGAGCGGAGGTGCCGCGGCTCTCCGCAGCCCGGCCGGCCCCGCCGGGCCCCTCGGCACAGGGGGGAAGCGGTGCCCGCGGACAGGGGACGCTCGGAACCGGCCGCGGGGTAGCGCCGGCGGGAGGATCGTGTCGGCGACCTGGTGGCGGAACCGGTGCCCGGGGCTCCCCTGGCCAGCGCGGCCGCCCGGCGTTCGGAGATGCCCGGTTGTGCCGCTGCGGGTGCCGGCCGCGGGCATCGTGCGGCGGGGGGAGCGGGCTCTGGGCTCCCGCGGGCGGGCAGCGCTGCCGGCACCCCCGCYCCGCCGCCTTCCCCTGTGCCTTCCAGCCTGCGGGGACAGGCGGGCTTTTTCTCCCTCCTCCCCCTCACTCCTTCTGCTTCCTCCATATGTGGTCCCAAATTACTCCTTGTTTGACTCAGCAGTCGTGCTTATCTCACACCCGGTTTTCTGGTTATTTAGTTAAGCATCTTTTTTGGTGGTAGTGCCCAGGCAGTGCTCCCCATGCAACCATCTCCAGCTGCCCCTCAGCTGGGCTCGATCCTTCCACACGCTGCAGTTCAGTGCAACTTCATCCTATGCCTTCGGGAGGTAGATTTCAGGCACGCTGTGGGTGAGGTTCTTGAGAACAAACCGAGAGAAACCACTTGCAGACAGCTCTGACCCAAGTAGTGAAACGGTAAGGGAGATTCCAGTACTTCAGGCCGACTGGCAGTTCCCAAAACAGAAGGCGTATGACTGATGGTTTTATAGGCTTCATTACCTTAAAACAAAGTCATCCTTTGTGACAAACTAATGAAACTTCAGCAAATTAATTTACGCTTCACGAGAACTTTTCCATCTAATCCAGATTGCTTGGCAGCTCTTTACAGACAGCTGTGATCGCTTTTTTCCTTTGCATAGTTATGTTTGATGTGTATGTAGCCACTATACGAATGCAGATCAACAGACATCAGTATTGCTTTGGGATGCAGAAAACTGCAATAAAAGTGTTCTGTCTTGGACTTGATTAGTCAGTGGTGTAATTAAAAATTTGGTCTCTTCCTCATAGTCCTTTGTTTTGAATGTTTTCTATATTTTTTAAAATATATTTTAAATATATAAAATATATATATAATATAAAAATATATATATAATATAAAATATATATTTTTCTATATTTTTTAAAATTCTGATCACTACATTCTTGCATAGTAGAAAAGTAGCATTCAGTCTAAAGGTGTTTTCTAGATAGAATGTCTTTTTATTACCTCTATGAAGTGGTGTATAATGTAACTTGTTTAAGGGTTTTGGTTTTTTTTTTTTTATTGATGCAGAATTCCTCTCTGTTATTTGTCCCTTTTCAGTAAGGAATTGTATAATTTTCAAAATTGTTCATGGAACTTGTAATTCGTAYCAGTCTCATGGTACACTGTAGTAAGTTGGTAGTAGTTAGAGTTCTGTGGATGGATGTTACTTTGTTAGCCAYGGTGTTATGGATGTATGTTACTTTGTTAGCCAATGTTTTATGGGAGACTTCTTACATTCCTTTGTTGCTTGATACAATTTTGCATGGTTTTGCTCCAAAATTCTGTGGCTGATTTTGGAATAATGAAAAATAAAGCCTGCTACTTGGCTTTGCATATGTTGCTTGTGTGCAGAACATAGAGTTCTAGGTTAAAATCTTAAATTATCRTTGGATTTTTTTTAAAACTTCTTTAGGCATGCCAAATTAAAAAGTTTCAGGTGTAGTAGAAGAGAGGTTGCAATTATGTGAGTCACTGAATATGTTCAACTTGACTGTGCTTACCGAATGCTAGTAAGGTTTAATTTTCATTTGAAATCACATCTTTGATGTACCAAGGTTTGTGGCCCCACCAAGTGATTTCAGTGCCTTTGCTTATTTCCAGCTTCAGGTTGGTTCAGAAATACAGTTACAATACTGTAGAATAAAGCATCATTGATGCTAAGCATTTTCTAAGTGCTGCAGCAACACAGTTTGCTTTGTAAGAACAACACTGTGATTGTAAACTCAGTGAGCAAATTCATTGGTTTGGTTTGGCATGAAAAACCCACTTACTGTTTGGACAGTCTGAGTGACTGAGGAGTGTATATGATAATTTTTCTAGAGAAGTTAGTTAGTCTATAGAACTGGGTATTTCTTACCAAAAGAATTAATTGTAGTTAGAGGTAGTGATTTTTTACCCTACTTAGTTCTCTCACTATTTGGAGTAGGRTTTTGAGAATAAAGAAAAATTAAGAGGCTGGTCACTTATGTACATTATGCTTTTCAAAACATTGAGTGAATCTAAAAAACGACCCAGTTTTTGTCAGTCATCCATATCTTATGCTGCTGCTGGGGAAAGCCTGGATAATTACAGTMCTCACTGTGTGTTCTTCCTGTCAGAGGTGAGCTAGGAACTATGTGAAGCAGTAAGTGAGGTCCTGCTAGAAGTGCAGAGAGGGGCTCTTACCTGACACTCAGTGAAGGCGTTAACAGACTGCGGTCATGGTTGCTRCATTCTGCCATTGATCTGTATGGGCACAAGGTGAAAAGTTTAGCCAAAACTCTMATTCTGCCCTCACTTCAGAGCTTATCGGAAATATTCTACTATATTTCTCCTAAATAAAATAATATTCACAAAACCAGAACATATCTTCACATTTTCTTTAGTGGAGATTATTGTTGGCTTCTGTCAATGGCTAGTGTTATTCACCAGCTTACTCCTTCCACACAAATTCTACCTGTTCCTCAAAACTGTTGGTAATCGGGAAACCAAAACTGCTTGGAGTAAAGAAGTTTCAAGTGCAAATCTTCTCCCCAAGATGATGGTGAACTAAGTAAGAAGTGACAGCACTAGAGATTAGACAGAAGTATTAACTGTGGTTTTTTTCTTCGTTCTTTCCAGATGTACCAAACTTTGCCATCAGAAGCCCTTGGATCTGAAAGATGATAACACCGAAATTCACTGTCCTATTACAGTAAATCCATGGCACATGAAGAAAGCTTTTAAAGTTATGAATGAATTAAGAAGGTATTACTTCGCTGTGTACATCTGCCTGAAGTCCGTAGTCCATTTTTACTTTCATTCGCATTTGTTAATGATAAAAATAGTTTGTTTATTAAGAACATGCAATTTTAAAATTATAGCTGATGAGAAGGATTAAATATACAATGAGGTGATAGCTGAATGATAGCCATGACAATAGCTGAAATGTATGCACTATGCTAGTTCCATGAGACCTGAAAAGTACTTACAGGTTGTATTTGAGGAGTTACAGCTATTGATCCTGTCTTGTATGTAGTTGATCCTGGATAAATGTAAGATGACTCTTTTGTTTAGCATTAGGCTCTTTGTGTGCCTGTTTTTGATTTTCGTGGTAGGCTTGTGTGCCTGTTGTTTTCATGARCCAGAAAAACGTTGACATTTTCTAGTCTGGAGACATAAGTCACCATATAAACCAACTGACTGTATATTTTCTTAGTTATCATTTGCTTGGCCCCCTGCGAGAAATTGATGAACTTGCAAATCAAATGAAAAGTTAAAAGTAACTTTTCTGAATAAAGTTCTGTAAGACTTTGAGGGATACTACCATCAGTTTCACCAAATCTGGGAGGCTGGTGCTGATGGTGTTCTTAGCATCCATATTGATTTATATTTTACATATGAGTAGGTGAAGTGATGTTGAAAACTGTGACAGCTGGTAATTAGAGCTCACAACTGAGTTCTGAAAATCAGGACTCACAGCTATCACTGACAGTAATTCAGCTTTATAACTAACACCAACAATGGAGAAATTAAATACATAAAAATACTTCTCCAGCAGAGACAGTACTGGAGGCAGTAAAAATCCTGTAGTTCTTTGTAATTTCCCATATAAAATGAAAAATTGGAGATGCTCCACCAAAAAGAAACACAGCAACTGATACCCTTTTAATGTATGTGCCTCTGCATTTGACCTTTGCCATTCCATAGAGGTAAATCTTTAAAACTATGTGCTGGATAGACTGACACTTGTTGCTTCACCYGACATGCCCTTGGCTCTTTCACATGTCCCAGTTACCAGATTCGGTGTCTCAAGAAGCCTAACAGWGCCTGGCTAGAGCCAGTAGCAATGACTTCCTAAGGATGAGCTAGAGTTTACATGGAGAAAGTTTCCCACAAGGAATCTTATGATAGTTTCAGAAGTCAGAAACCTTGCCTGCATTTTGTTGTGTTGCAAGTAAAAGATATACTGTCTTCCAGCAGAGTGCATTTTTGAAGCCCATGGATTATTTTCAGAATACACTTTAGTTTCCATGGTTACTTAAATTCAAATTGCTGTAGAAGCAATTTGAGCAATTTTGTCTTGCATGTATAAATACTTAAAGTTTGAACAGGAGCTGTGCCATATAACCTTAACTAGTTCTCATTTAATAAGGTAGTTGTTGCAGCATTGTTTGCAATTTAATGATTACGATTTAAGCTTTTAAGATGGTAAGTGGTAAATAAATAAAATTATAAATATTTCTAGTTGCATTCATTTGTTTGAAATAATAAGCAGAAATATCTTAAAAAAGTTTCAGACTTCATTGCTCTAAACAAAGATCTAATATTGAATAAATTCCATTTTTACTAGAAACAACTTTTAAAATGTAGTCAGTCTCAGTTCTTTTTATTAGTGTAGCACAAACAGGTATTTGCCAGAGGTATACAGTCTGAGAATTGAATAGCTAGTGAAAAAAAAAAAACTTGCTTAAACATCTAAATAAATCTGATTTTGAATGCTTACGTCTGTGTGTTTATATTAAATTTTTGGCTTCTCTCAAGTCACCTGGCTCTAGTAGCTCTTAAAAGATTTTTAATGTGCTTTCAAATTATGCCAAATTTGACCAATTTTGTCCTTTGTATTTTTTGTCATTTCATTGCTCACCATCACCTCAACACTGAGTAGGGAGCTCATTAGAATAGCTAATTAGTTCTTGACACATGACAAAATTACACTCTGATGCCTGTCTTTTCACTTTATTATGATTTGCTTTTTTATCACAATGGAATTTGATGTTCCCTATATTGGTTAAAATTCTCATTCTTGCAAACAAGATGGGGGTAATGAACTTTATATGAACCAATGAAGAATAGCCTGCAAGCTGGTAAACAATTGTTCAGTTATTCCTAAATGTATACTTTCTTGCCCCCTATTTCCCATTTTCTAYACCATGACCGTGTATTCCCTCGTGTATTCTGGTCACTGAGTCACTCTATACAAGCAAATTAGTGCAATACCACTTCAGAACATAACCTTTCTTAAAATAAATTGATGCACCCTCATGAAATGAAAGTGCTAAGTTGCTGTGGATGGCACAAGATGCTTGCAGCAGAGTACATGATTAAGTTTGTATGCTCGTTTATTTAGCTTGTCAGTTTTGTAATAATGCAGAGCATATTCATTCATGTAATGCAGTTCCAGACTGGAGATGTTACTGTGTCTGTACATGTGCAATGTAATTAGTTAATCCTAGTTGTGCACTGTTGTAATTCTGTTGTTATCTTTAGTATTTCTGTGCAACTAAGCATAAAACTTTCTGTTCCTGTAACCAGGATAAGTGCAGGTATCTGATAAAGCTGGGTATCTGGTGCCCTTTCATGTGTAGCTTTCTGTTTCCATTTTTTTATAATAAATGTAATGGTTGTTTCAAGGTCCTCTGAATTGTGTGTTTCATCTGGTATGAATCATTATCTTGTACATATTTTTGATAATAAGCATATTGCAGGCTAAACTTAGGAGATTTAGATAGTTGCTGTAGCTATTAAGAGCTGAAAGTAGAAAGAGAATGTTATGACAGGATTGCAATATGRCCCCAAAGGCTAGTTGTGGCCACCACAGTTTTTGGGGTGTGACCTCCTCAAAGTCACCTTACTTGAGTATGGGCTTATAAAAATTGGATGACTGAAGACCTCAGAGGTCACAGAGGTTTTTTTTGGACTGAGGTGAATATCTGAGCAGTTTGGCTGAGAGCTCTAGTTCTGTCCAAGCAAAATGCAACTACTCACCTTTGCTACAACTTTGCTACAACTCAGTGGTAGTTGTAAACTATCTAAAAAYCTTTAATATGTGTTCAGGAAAGGTAAAAATTTATCTTTTTGGAAGTACTGAGAATAGAAGTCACTGGATTGGTGTACAGCTCTAGCTCCATCCCTAAGGAGTGTGTTAGGTCATACTTTTCCCTCCCTCTGTTGCTGTGGCTCTGAGTTTTGTGGATTGCATGCTACCTCCACAGGGACAGTGTTAGCATGAGCAGGAAATAAAAGGCTGTAACTATGGCTATTTAGATGCTGAGAAATTGCAGACTTCTGATGTTGTGATGTGTTTTCTTCCCCCGCTTCAGACTAGAAAATTGTATTACGAGGAATACATGTTATGGGTTTAAGTGGAAGAGGTATAGCCAATAGCTGTAAACTGCATTAGAAACACCTGTGCTAGGAACAGTTATAAATGAAATGTTACTTTATTGCAAATGAACAGGGAGGAAATATGGATTACAGTCACAAAGGACAATAATGCAAGTAGGAGTAATGAAGATGCAAAGTCAGGCAAGATACGAAGTTAACATAAATTCTAAACTGCTCAGAGTGGAAGGAATAATTGCTATTGTGTACATGGACTGAATTTGAAAAATGCTTGGAAAACAGTGAATAAGAGTGAGTAGTAGATTTGAACAATTAAGTAGGCATGATTTTGCAGCATAATGTGACACAGGCATCTCAGTTGAAGTTTGGGTTCTTTGTTGTCTGTAAAACCTTGTTTCTTACGTATTTTTTTTAGTGCTTGTGTATAATTGAATTCTGTTTTTGTCTATCATGGTTGTTCAAAGGGGCCCAGACTTCCAGAAAGAGTGTTTATAAATTGGGCTGATACAAATTGTGGTTATTCASCGCAGAAGACTTCTGTGCAAGGAATCACAGTTCAGTTGTCTGATGTTTAGAAAGTTTTGTGTACCCAAGCACCATCCGTAATCTGATTGAGTAATAGTCATGTGGTTGTGTAACACATTTAAAAACAGTGTTTCATCAACATTGCCTGCCTGTTTCAATTACATGGGAAAAGAAATTGTGTGTGATATATTATACTTTTCTGTTGTAGTTCACTTATGTGAAATTGCCTTCTCTGATATTTCTAAATAGTCAAAACTTGCTGTGTGATGTGACGATAGTAGCTGAAGACATGGAAATTGCAGCGCATAGAGTTGTGTTAGCCGCCTGCAGCCCCTACTTCCATGCCATGTTTACAGGTACCAATATTTCAATACTTACTATGTTGTAATCCAGCCTAACTGTATAAAGCACCAAATTTCGTGGCTTTTGGTTTTTAGGGTCTAATTTGATTTTTAGAGAAACCAATAGGAATATTTGGGATTCTTAATGATTATTTTAGCTTTTGCAGTCTAAGGACATAACTTAACCTTTGTTAGCATGATGAATACTTTTTAAAGCCTCCTGAATTAAAAAACAAATTAGATGTTAAATAAACCAGGAATAGTCAGGTCATTATACCCTTTAATCCTCTAGTAATCTCAGTCATCTAAAAGATGGTTAAAATAACTTTCATGTGAATTTTGGAGCAAATTATGTCCTTTAACAACTACTGCTGCTGTGTTCTTCAGACCAAGAGTGCTCCAGGCTGTTAGTAGATATGAAAGCTTTCTGTGGCTTTGGCAGCCTATAGCTGGAGTACATGTTTTAGTATTTTTAGGGTAATTCTCCATGACATATGTACTCTGCATCATTGCCACTACTTTTCTGTACAGGCTTGATTCTAATTCTGCTCACTCCATGCTGGCCAAGTTACTGCTTTACTGTTAAAGCAGGAATGCTGAGGGCTTGCAAGGCTAAGATGGGTTCAGGTTCACAGGAGCCTTCACCTGAAATTACTGTGCTATGGATTTCATTCCATCGTGATTATAAACCACATTGAAATAATGTGAAATTCAGTGTCAAAATAAGAATGCTACTAAATGCATGTTAAAATTCAGAGGTTTTGTCTATTCCTCCTCAAATCTCATGCCAGCCATGTAGTTAATGCCAGCTGTGTGAAATTAAAAGACCTCTCTGCAAAGCATTGCTTCTGACCACCGCCTCAGATGGAGGTAGAAGTATCTCTTGGCCTGCCCATATGCAAACAGACTGGTGTTTTAAAAACTTTAATGCAACAAGATGGATGAAATTTGAAATACTGTTGTGTTCTGGGGAAGCAGCTGGTAATTCTTGATTTTATATGCAAATATTTTGACATAATCAAGGCTAGAAGTAGAGTCACTTCTACTGCAATGCTTTAAAGTTGCTTGTAAAATTAAATATCTATTCCTCAAGTGCTTCTTAAAGTTTGCATTAGTGGTTGAGACAAACATTCTGGGTGATTGATACATTTTTTCTTAATTTTTACTGCTGTTCATAAAATTAGAATGAAAAAAGCTTCTTCTACAGTTCTTTTTTATCACCTTAGTGATAGTAGAGAAATGTAAACCTCTTTTATTAGTTCTGTATTAAAGATTAACTGTTATTGTGTGTCACATTGAAAATACTCTTTACTCAAGAGTATAGCTTTTTATTATGCTTTCTGTGGTTAAGACATTTCTGCTTGCCCTGACTGCCCTTTCTTTGAAGAAGTTTATTACCCATTCAGAGTGCCAGTGCAGCAGTGTCTGTGGCTGCTTTCCAGATAGAATTACTGAAATCTTCTCTTCTCTTGCTTCAGTCCCTTTTAATTTTTTTTTACTTTTTTATACTTTTAAATTTAGGTGCTCTTTAACCCCCARTGGTGCAGGAGATGGGAACGCTTACTTGAGTAATGGGTGTGAAGTGTTTAGCTGATACATCTGTGTTGAGGTTTGTGTAGTTGGTGAACCAAATTGGTAGGAGCTTAAATAGAATTCAGCTGTGGCTTTAGGAGTTATCAACAGATTTTATACTTTGCTTRTAGTATGCTTACAGTACAGCCTAGCTGTGGTATTGGTGCAATTCAGCCTTCCCCACACAAAAAAATCCTGAAGTTCATTGTCATTGTTCTCTCCATGAGGCCTGGAATTCACACTTCTTAGGTGGATTTTTATTCTCATCTAGTAATCTGTAAATTCAAATAARTAAATTTGATCCCTTAATCAGCCACAACCAAATGGAAAAGTATCTTATTCYGTCCAGAATAAAACAGTGAATAAAAAGACAGTAAAAAAAATTGCACTCTTTTGCTTAGGGTTACTTCTTGACTAGAAACTAGAAGCTTATATTTAGACATGTGTTTGCAGGTTGATTCCATCATTCTCTGAGTCATTAAGTATTATTGCAATGCAGGCTGGGATATGGTATTAACTGGGTTCAAACTCTCTGCCTGTTGTTTTTTTTCTTCCCCTTTTCTCCATTTGTATTTGTAATGGCAGCCCCAATAAATATCAGGAAAGAAAAAGTTACTGTGTTTTAAAGTTACAAAATATAATAAGTTAGTAACATTTATCCAGTGGAGAGAGTGGAGAACAAAGTTGCTACTGTTTAGTCTATGAATATTCSTTTCTTCTTATACAGTGGAATTACTTTGAAATATGATTTAAATCTACTTAAATGTTTAGAGGAATTGATTATGAAACATGAGAGAAGGGACTCTTCAGTGGTCATAGGGCCTGACTTCAGACAAGGGCGACCTGAGTTTAATTTTCTTTTCTATGATGGCAGTTATCCTTAGGGATTTACCTGCTCTCTTTGTTTCCATTCTCAATTTGTAAAATTCTTGGGTAAAAAAAAAAAAAAAAAAAAAAAAAGCCTTCTTTGCAATACTTTGTGACAAACCACATATGCTTTTTAGGTAACCTCTTTAATATCTTTAAGTCAGCTGGTGCTTTGCTGTTGCTGCTTGGGAGGCTGGATCAGTTCAGTGTTTTCTTTCTGTTCACAATATGCTTTCCTGTCATTAAGAACTCTGTGGAGACATGATGGTGCTGCATCCCAGTCATAAACTGAGTTTTTCAGGTTGAATTCTAGACTGAGATTGCCTACTGACTGCATCTATTTCCTCTGTATGATCTATCAAACAGATTTAGATTGATCAAGAATTATAGTAAGATTGCATGTCTGTTTCACATGAAATTTGGAAGTAAGTATTTTTGGGGTTATTTTTGTTGGGTGTTTTTTGTTGTTGKTGGTGGTGTGGGGCTTATTGTTTTGGTTTGGGGTTTTTTTTTTCTTGTTTAGCGTTTTTTATTTTTATATTCTGGGCTTGGTTGTTAAACCGAGAAGGTACCTATCCATGACTCTAAAAGCCTTGACAGAAAATCTGAAAACAAACCTAATGTGCTTGCAGAATATCAAAATCTGCTCTCCCACACACACAATTTTCCCAAAGGACCACCTCCACAGCAGCTTGCATAATAAATAAGTTGCAGCTTACATGCTCTGAAGATCAATAGGTTTAATCTGTGTCAAACTAGAAGCAGAAACTTGGAATACAGGGCCCTGGAGTCATCCTTCAAAGGTGTAGGGAGATGCTTCAGAAAGACAGGTGAAAGGAGAAAGTTCTATGGGGGCTGGATTTTGCTGTTTTTTATGCAGGTAGATGGTCTTTTGAACTTCCTGCCGTTTAAAGAGTTGACTTGCAATGCTATTCTTTATCCTTCAGCTCAAAAAAAAAAAAAAAAGGCATGAATAATGGTAACAGATTTCTCAGCGATGATCCTTTTACCAAAAGCACAGGGTAAAATGCAGTGTTTAACACCAACCCTAGAGACAAGAGGGTGACAATGAAAATGTGTATGACTTCCTTAGAAAATATCAGTAATGATTAGTATGTTCTTCTTCAATTCCCCATCCTGTTGTATACATTAAATTTATTGTATCACCAATACCCTTATCTCTAGGCACCTATGCCTAAGGGAAAGAAATGATATCTAACACAGAAATGCAAGAAACTAATGTATTCAAAGATTGGGATATACTCTTCCAAAGTCAAATTTTATATACCTTCCAACACAACTTTTGTAGTTCATGTTCTGTTTTTCAGTTAAAATCAGTGCAAGAGGTTTTAAAGGTCTCAGATTACCTGATCTGGAAGTCATGAAGAAGGTTATAKTCATTACTTCAAAATATGTCTTTGGGTAATTTTTTCAGCCATAAAGAAAATGTTGCATTTTGAGAAACATCATATTTTGGAAGGTGGAAGTTATTTTGCAGGCCTTTCTATGAAGATGGTTGGTGGCATATGGCCAACATGTCAGCCTCCACAAAATGAGATCCAGCAAGTTTTCCCTTGCTTACCATTTTATCTTAGCTTGAGTTTGAGCTGTTAAATTGGATCTGTAAAAGAGGTGAAATCACTAAGGGAATAATAAGTAGGCAAGCAAAGAAATATGTATGTTAATTCTTCTGTGAGGATTTAACTTTTYTTACTTAAATAAATTTACTCCAGACCAAGTTTGGTATATTCCTTCAATTAAGAAATTAATAAATCCAGAGTATTTTAATAGCTTGCTTTGCCAGCAAAATGTTTTTGTATGGATTTGAAGAGTCTTATTTAGGCCTGATAACATTATTTTCCAGATATTGTACGCTGAAAAAAGTAGGTCACCTGCACTGAAAAGTATTAACCCAGGTAGCATTTGCCTGATGGTAACAACAAAATCTTCCTTCCTCACTGGAGGAAGGAAGGAARGAAAGAAATTGAATTATTTTTATTAAAGTTGTTTTACTATCACAACTGTTCATACACAAAATTTCTGCTGCTATTAAACTTCTACATTCATGCTGTGTTTCTATCTTATTTACTTGACTAATAAACTGTATTTGTAGGTGAGATGAGTGAAAGCCGAGCAAAAAAAGTTCGAATAAAGGAAGTTGATGGTTGGACTCTAAGGATGCTTATTGATTATATTTACACTGCTGAAATTCAAGTTACAGAAGAAAATGTGCAGGTAAGAGAATATTCCTAGTATTTTCTACTACAAATGAGATGCAATGCGCCGTCATTTATTTTGCCAGTGTGGTTCAGCTCTGACATGGGAAATCTCATCTGCAAACTGGAATTTTTTTCAGACCTCGTGCTTACAAAGCAAGTAGTCATGCTGTTAAAATTCTGGGTCAAATTCAAAGACAATTCAAGTAAATGAAGATTTAGTTGACTTACGTAATGCCATAAAATTAGATGGTCTAATGCCTAAAATTAATGCTGTCAGCCACCTCTCTACCACCCCTTCTCTAATATTTAAGTGCAATTTACATAGACAATGTTGATCTGTTCCTAAATGTGATACCATGTTGTCCAGTTAAGCTGTCCTATTTTTTTTTTTTTTTGCCTGTTAGCCTGCAGAAGAAAGTACTTTTTCCTGCTTAATATCTGTAACTTGCCAGTGGCCAACTGTGCAGAAATTTTTAGCTACTGCTTTTTTTTTTTTTTTAACTTAATTAAATCAGCCAATATCTATCATGAAGGTTTTGTCCATCCCACACAGAGCTAATCAGYTTTTCCAATTGGCTGTACCTTAAGATGAAGCTTCAATTGGAATAAAACAATCACAAGGTTTTAATATTTTCTAACCACAAACACTTAAGATGGACAGAGTAGATTTTGCTTCCAGTAGCTTTTGAGATTTATTGTAGAGGTTTGATAAATTTAGATAGTTGCATAAGGGGTGATAAATTTAATTCTCTTGTTTTCCTTTGTACTGTTATACTCTTCTTATCACTCTTGCCCATGCCAAATAATTGGTTATTAGCAGTTATTTTGCTGCTTCAKCAGGGTGCAAAACCATGTTGCTGTATTTGGTGTTAAAAACTTGTGTTGCAATTWAAAAATTATGTATTCTGAAATTAATTACTTTTATTGGGCATTAGGCTGAAATTATTGTTTTTTATTGGCTGCTGAATCTGAGAGAGACACTGCTTCTTTTAGCTGTGCTTGATTGAATATTTCTTGAAATGAGAAATACTGCCATCTTGAAACAAAACATCCTACTACTAAACCATTTCTTAGGTCGTATCGTAAGTCATTTAATTCTACAAGATTAATTTCTTGTCTTTCTTAAGGACTTGTTTCTTAAAAATCTTCTTTCTTAAGGAATTGTTCTGGTCTGATGGTGAATGTACATAGTGAAAAAAATGACTGAAATTCTGTTGTATTTTACCGATCTGGTGGTTGCCCAAATCTCTGTATYGCTATGGAAGACCTTGAGCAAATCCAGAGCTGTCAGAGATTCCCTAGCAGACCTCTTACTGTTCGATCATGCTGGCTTTTTATCCTTAAAGCAGAATATTCTGTCTTGCTGACAGAGCTTAATGGCCCTAATTTTGTACATTCAAACCATAACATCAGAGTGGATTTAACTGGCAGCCCCACTGTGTTTTGGCTGTGGGTGCTGCCTAGGAGGAGGCATTATYACCCATCCTTGGCTCTGCTGACTCTTCCATGTTTATGGGGAGCACAAACATTACATTTCTTCCTCATACAAGTTGAAGGCCAAAAATCCACAGGTTTAAAGCTCATGAGTCTGATAGGGCTTTAATTTTCRTGGCTTCAGGTTATCAGAAGATAGATATCTGATTGTGTTGGGGATGTTAGTGTTAATAATACAGCTTGGTAAGTGATATTACAAGTTTGTGGTTACTTGAGTACTTGAGACCAAASTTGGGCTTCTAATTTGGGTTTTGATTTGTTTCCAGTATAGTTGCACTTTAATGCTGAAGGTGAATATACTTSTAATATAACTGTATTGAATGTAAACTTATTCTCACTTTGTCATTTTCATCCTTTTTTGCATTATTATAATTAGATGTGTAGYGTTTATTTTCATTACAGCAGAAATAAACACTGTGTCTAAAAATAAATATGCTGATGACAAGTTCTTTTCCTTATATTTGAAAGTCAAGGTAGGAAAACTGTTGCAGTGACTTTCTGGAAGCCTAGAAACCTAGTGCAGATTGTCAGGCCTTAGTTAAAACTGTGTTCTCTCCATAAGCGTGTTGCATGCTCTTGAGATTAATTCTAACTCTCCATTTCTTGACCCAGAAGGTATTGTAAAATTTTGGTAATGGTTAGGAATTTATCTTGTAGGAATACAGAACCATGAAAATCTAAGATGCCATGTAATTTCATGTTACTTTAAAAATATTTTTTATATTTGGACTAATATGCTGAACTGGAGCATTAGCTTCTAGGTAGGTGGTTATGATTCTTATTCTGATACCCTTTATGGGATTTCATATCATTCCATCTCTTCAGGTTATACATAGTAAGAATAGGTATTGAATTAATTTCTAATATGTGATGCAGTGTTTGAAGAGGATGTTCAAGCTTCATGTTTAAGTAATGTAGAATTGCTAAGTAATTCTTRGTATTAAAATAGCTGCATTGTATATTTATGAAAACTAATTATACAGGAATGCATAATCGTAGCCCAGTTCACTGGGCTTTCTCAAGGGGCAGGTTAACTATGAGCTGCTTTCCTTAGGCTCTTACTTGATCTAGATGTGGACATGACAGTGCTTCCTGACTTGCTTTTGCAGCTTCTCAGTAAGAGTTGTCAGTTTTTTTCTCCCCCTGACCTGTTCTCACTTAGGTATGATTTTGGGCAGGTGTGGAGGTAGAAAAATCAGGTGTAAGTCAATGATTGAACAGAAAACCACCTTCATTTAGCCCATAAACTATCAACATGGAAGGCCCTCATCATGGGCTATTATCACTACATGAGTTAAATACAAAAGAACTTTTTTTCTCTTCTTAAGTTTTTGGTTCAATAGGTTCCCCCCAGTCTGCAACAATGAGACAGCTGGTATATGAATGTGTACATTCTTTAAGTGTTTGTCCTTCATTTAGAACAAGTTACTTTATAATTCATCTCTAGTGGCACTCACTTTGCATAATGCCATGACATGTTTCTGCTGTATTTACATATTATATCATGTTTTTCTGCATTCTTAACACTCTGCTCTTCCCTTTATTTATTTATTTTTTTTAAAGGAATGAAATTAAATGTCAGACTTAATGCAATATCTGCATTCTTCATATTTTAAGAAGGGAACATCCAGGTTAATGTTTTCAGAAGGCAAATCAACTTTCTTGCATATCAAATTCTTTTGATATCCATATAGGTATTAACTTCATGCAGTGCACCATGTGGGAGAGTTGGTTACTATAAGAAGCTCATGCGTGAGTAACTCTCCCACACTATGCGTATGCATTGCAGCCCCATTTTAGTCAGCTGTGCACCTCAGGCCTCTCCTGAGCACAAATATATCAGAGGAGAAATTCCTGCAGTTGTTGGTGGGCTGTGGGTTTGTTAYGGGCTTTAGAGGTCAGCCTGATACAGGCTGAGTGGAATGTGGTTTGAATAGACACCAGAGTTAGTTGATTGGGTTCCCTTCTGATTTCCTGCTATAATTCTCTGCTCCTTTAATTGTTCTGATGCAACTATTTGCTGGACTGTTTTATAAAGCAGGTCATTGAACTTAAAAAAAATCCTATCCAACAACATAACACTGTGTATCTCCACTTYGACCCTGCATGGGTTTTTGAGTTATTCTTAACTTGGATTGTGGGCCTATCAGTTGCTGTTTTCACCTAATACTTGGGGTTAGTGTACTGAAGTGTAGGAACATACACCTTTGTTGGGAGTAGATGTTTCCCTGTGASCTGGGGAAAGCATTGCATGTAGCTTCACTTTGCTGCAGCTGCTATCTTGCTTTTGTTCTTCTTTTGAGCGTACGAGAGACAGTAGAAGAAAAAATCACAAAAAAATACATTTTTACAATTGTATAACTCTGTCCCAGCATATTTTTTCCTCTAAAGAATTTTGTTAGGTACAACAAACATGAAGTCCAGAATCCTGAATAGGGTCCTTTTTAAGATGTATCATTTTTTGTCTTCATTCTCTGGAATTATTCAAGAACAATGTTTGCATAGTAATAAGCATATTATGAACAGACAGTATGTATGCATTTTTTCTTTGTAACTCCTACTGTTCACTCAGATTGCCATAAAAAGTTCAACAGACACACTTCTATTTGTATGGTGTCATAGGGTGTGGGCATAAGAGTTCACAGTACATTTGATTTAAGCTGCTGTCAAAACAAAGTTCGAAAAAGCAGCTGATTTCCCCAAGAAAGCCTCAAAATAATATCTTCATGTTGTCCCAGCTATTTACTAAGATAGTCATTCTACAGTACCATGTTTGGTAGTACAGGCTTTGACTATAAATGCCGCACATCATCACCTCTAGGGTCTACTGGTTGATCAGCTTTGCGGGATTGTTGGATCCTGAAAAATCCTCTATGTTGACAATGAACAGATACTTCACACCAAAACCCAGAGAAGTCTCACAGTTTAAGAAAACAGATGTGTGCTTTTTAAGATTGTCAGCTACTGAATTATATTTGTGGCATGACCCAACCCTTGCGGGTCATGCCATAAGTTGGACTGAGGGTATGTTAAAGGAACACAAAGAAGAAGTAATGTGATGTTAAAGGTAATAGCATAAAAGATAATTGCTRCTGAACTCTGAAGTGAAACAGTGACTCAATGTATCTAGGCTTGGCAGACCATATTTAACTAACAGTGGAAACTTGATAAAAATCCTTAGGTGGTTCATTCCAGCTGCTTTAATAGTTTTTTTTTTTTTAGTTCAAAAGGTAGATAGTATCTGACTTAAATGTTCCTGGTCTGTATTAGGTTAATWACTGGTACTTCTGTTTCTGGTAAAGCAACTTGTCACTAGTTTTGCTGTAACAATCTTACRTATTGAATGACTGTTCTTATTCATAAACTTTTATTTTTTTTCTTTAGGCTAAACATCATAGGCTTTTCTTTGGAGACCATAGTTTCTAAAGCTTTTACCATTCTTCTTGAACTTCCAGACTCTGCCTTTTACCCATATCTACATATTTAACATTGGCCAAAATTAGTCCATTAAGGCCTTGTTACTGCAGGCAAGAGTGTAACTATTATCTTGTGAATAAAAAGTACCATGTTTGATTCTTTATTCCATCAATTTTCCRGTAACACGACATTAATTCTAGTAGTCTCTTTATGCTTATGCTGGTAGAGAGAGTAAGAATGAGAACATGAAATTCGAAGTCATCATACAGTGGGCGAAAGAAATTGTGGCACCTCTTCATTTGGGTACGGATTTGTTGTTTAAAGTATTTATGCTTATTAACATAATACTTCCAGTGAACCAAAACCGCAAGCAGTGGAAGTCATCATCTGGTTTAATAGTAATAGAATGTCTTTCAGTAAGTTTATGGGCAAGATTTCACACCAGAAACTATATGTTAGGAAGAGATGCCAATTTGCAAGTCTTTTTCCAGAATACAACCACATGTTAAAATTAGTTTAAATTAAAAATGTAAATAAATTATTTTAATTTTGGAGAAATGTTCAATTATATTTCAAAATTCACCAATAAAWAACCGGAATGGTCTACTGAAAATCTTGTAAAATTATATCTGATTTAGAGGTGGGAGGACAGCGAAAAACAAAGACGTGTACGAGAAATTTTAAAACGGAAAGAAAAACGTAAACTATACTGAAGAGAGCATTACACAAAATACAATGCAAAGTAATGGATCGTGTACTATCCATACATACACAAGACTTGGGTATGTTGAGGAGGACAAAAAAACCMAAAAAACCCAACAAACCAGCAAGGAATAGATACTAAAACTTYGTAAATTCAGTAAAACTATGTGTCATCAATAAGATGAAGTCCATGTAAACATAGAGTCTGCATTTACCATGCCTAATCTTCACTGGTTACCAATTTAAAGGCAAAAATGAAATTCTGTGCAGCATGAAGCATTCCTTATTTGCACTTCTGCTAAGCATTAGAATAAACTCAGCTAAAAATACCCAGAATAAATTGTTATATTGTAATTAGCATTGGTCTGCTTTTGATGAAYCCTGTGTAGTTTTATGTGAGTAGACGTGAAATGACCTGTTCAGGGGCTACCAGTTTGTTCTGAAACTTGTATGACCAGACTGTCAGATTTGGTAACAGACTTGTTTTTTTCCTCATGCCTGTGTCTCATGATGGTTTCAGAGTCTCTCCTTCAGTACYAGTTCAACTAAGGGTCAGGTCCACCAGTTCCCAGGAGTTTAATTTAAAAGGGAGTTCAGGATTATGATGGAATATTCATTTTAGAAACTTAAACATGTTGCACGTCAACTGAAYGACAGCAACTAGTTGTGTGTGCCTTTAGTGTGAGGAAAACACGCAGTGATTTAGTACAAGCTGGTTTATAAGACTTACCTCTTTATTTAGTGTTTGCCACAGTCTTTGAGCACTTACACGATCAAATTAATAGAGGTTACATTCCAGTGATCTTCAGAGCCACTATCTTTCTATCTTAGCTGAGAGTCCAGTTACTCCTGGGAATATTGTGATGTCTCTCAGGGTTTATCCTTGAAAGCAAGTGTTTTGTGTATATAAACAGGTGACTAAACTAAGTGTCTCTGTATGAGTTAGCAACACTGTGATGTGTGAAGAGCATAAAGCATGTGTTTTGAAACTTGTTTCATTTTAAGCATKTGTTTTGAAACCAGTTTCATTTTAGATATCTAACTTGGAATGTTTTTCAAGAGTTTGTGAGGCCTGCCAATAAAGTACACCTTCGAACACTTTTCCTTTATTGGATCAAAAGGTGTCACTCCTCTTTCAAAGGGGTATRTCCAAAGGGGTATATTTTCTTTATGAATATAGGAAATTTTCTGTGATAATTGGGGTAGATTTTTCCTGTTTAGAATCCAAGGCTAACTGTTCTTTACAAATTGTGRTTGGGCATTGTAAGAGGAGGGAGTTGAATTCAGTACTTGAACAGACCTGCATTCTGTGTCTTGGAGGTATGCCTGCTGCTGTGTAAGTGGGTGGAAGAGATAAAAGAAATATTTATTCAACTGAACTGAATCCTGTGAAGCTTTCACTAAATCTTATAATGCAGTAGGTGCTATTTCAAATATAAAATACATATTTTATATATGAGAGAAGGTAGTGCTGAAATTGCTTATACGGGAAATGGCTGTTCTTCAGAGAACCTAAGAAAGAGATGTCTGGAAAAAAATGCCRCACTTAGAAACCTAAAGGGGGCAGGAAGGGAATAAATTTGATCTTGATGCATTTACAGATGTGCCTCTAGCCACTTCTTTAAAAACCTTTTGGTAATCATGGAAAGTGAAACAGCTTAATAAAAGTATATCTTGAGAAGAGTGAGTGCTAGGTAAGCTGGATCTAGGCAATTAYATCCCTATTGGTCATGATTAGCACCTTGGAGGTCACCAAGAGACCACAGAAACTTAATATATGYCCAGTACCTCCCCAATCATGCACTCTACTGAAATACAGAGCTCCTMAAGAAGAGTTAATTCTAAATTAAAAACTGCAGCAATTGCTGAGCAGTTTTCAAATAGGTGGTGGTGTTCTAGACAGTGCAGTTTGCTGTTGACAGCATCGGTCATGGTAGCAGTTTTTCTAGCTAGAAGCAGTCCCAGCATTCTAGCAGATGCAAGTAACTTAATAAAACTATTACTRGTGTACCACAGGTTAATGTTGGTGAAGTTTGCTGACTGCTTGTTGATAAAGGGCTTTTATTTACTTGCATTTGCCTCTATTTACTAACCACAGTTTCCTGATGACAGCTTTTAAAAATCATCACCATGTTATTTATTAATTGAATACCATTTCAAGGTATACTTTAAGCCGTGGATTGTCATTATGGCTGTCCCTGTCCTGTGCTCCACTCCCCAATGGTTYTTTGTACAATTTCCTCTTGCATCTCCACAATGCCTAGACAGTCACTTCATCTTGGTTTAGCAYCCATAGTCTTTTCCTGCAGTTCATGGGTGCTTACATGTTAGGTGCTGGAGACAGTGTTGGACCATGTGAGTGTTCTTCTGAGCTGATTTATTTCTAAAATCTGCATGCTTCTAAAGAAGAATGCATTTGGGTCAGATAAGACCTATCCCGTTGAAGATAACAGTGACACTTACTTTGTTTTAGGTTATTTTTTTTCTTTCTAGGGAGGAATTTTTAAAATAAATGAGTGTAAGTTGTTTCTCTTATTGTCCCTTAAAAAGTGGAGCAATATTGCACTGATTTGACTTTACATGAAAGTTTATAAATATTGTTGATAGCATCTTTGGAGGTGAATTCTGTGAATTTCTTTTTCCCGTGACATAAATTTAACKTGCCAGAAATTTTCATCAAAGTATCCCAATACAGCACATGTTCTTTTAGACAGACTAGTAGGCCAAATCTTCATTAAAACTGTATAGCTATCTTTTAAGCTGTTCATATAGTTTTATTTTTCTCAGCAGATCCTGAATTCTGATTTCCAAATAATCTCCCATAAACTTAATATTGTGGCCAGATTTGGCTTCCTGCCTTCAATATATGATGAGTAAGRTGCTAATTATTGAAACCTGAGGTGACAGGTTACAATTCTGTTTATTTCTGAGATAATTAAAATATTTGTCATGGGCTTTGGTTCCCTTATCTGCTATAGCCTAGCTTTTTCTATACTCAGATTAATCTTGAAACCACCTTATTTCTACCATCATATTTAATTTTACTATCACTTTTTGCTTCGCCTTCATGAAAACCCAAARTGTTCTGTCCATAAACTCACTTTTTCTTTCTTAATCGGTTTCAGGCAAGTGCCTGGAATTCTTGACAGCATTTTCTTTCACAAAAAAAAAGGTTTATGTAATAGAGCTATTTGAGTGTCAAAAACTATTGGTGGTTGGTGATCTTATTTCCCTGACACAGATATTATTAAAGCATTTGGAGGAGATGGAGTTCTTTATTGGATCATCTTATAGAGCCTTAAAAATAAAAAGCCGTTGGCCTTTGCCCATCTCCATCATGGCTGCTGTGGCATAAACACTAAATTTTGAATGCTTTGACAAATTCTGAAGTTGTATTCAGAGTTTCAGGTTAAAATGTTTTTATAAAATCTTTTAGGTGCATCCTAATGACTTCATGATTAAAACAGGATTAAGTGATGTTTTTAAATTCTGATGTGTGTTGAAACCACTCTTTACATGGTAAATCTAAACTTTCACTTTTATTCTTTTATGACTGCACCGTTCTAATAATATTAGGGGCTTGCTGACACTGCAGAGAGGTACTTAARTCCCAGCTGACATGAGTTTCATTACAAGCCTTATTCACAGAAACATGTTTAAGTCTTACTGGTCAAAAGCTTCATGTTGGACTAAACAGCCTTACAGTGTGCTCTTTGACTGTGTGCTGGAAGGGTACCACTGTATTTTGCTATTGTATGTATTTTATACTTGGTGCTTCAAGCAACCATCTGGTTATCTCCTTTTGACCTATTTTTGTATTTATGACAACAGCTTTGAGGATTTTAATAATATGAGGGCACAACTAATATGTGGCATAGCTGGAGGAGAGACAGTGGCACACTTCTTGAATTTATATGCATTGTAAGACATGTCAGGCAACAGTAAATGATCTCATTTTTCCAGTGAAATAATCCTAGTAGGCATTCTTCACTTGCTTATATGTGCCTGCCTGTCAGGAGAATGAGTGTAGGAGGGAAGGGAAAAGAGGAGCGCGATCTTTTCAYAGGCATATTTTATTACTAATATAAGCTTTGTTAATTTGCACTTTAAATGAATAAGCTTCACGTAAGAACTGCTCACCAAGATACTAAGCAAACAGCTTTGTAGGGAAATTTCATGTTTTCTTCTCTGACAGTTTTTAAATGCATTTTAAATGTATTTTTCTCCATTTTTTTCAAAACACATCTTTTGTGATTTTGGCTATTATACATGTGCAAAGTAGAACTGCCTGTTTTTKGGGGACACAGTATTATTATGTGCACTGCAGAATAGCTATGGTTGCTATGTTGTCACTCCCCTTTCTATGTTTGTTTTTAACTGCGAAACTGGGGTTTTGATGTGGCTGAAGATGCATTCCAAAGCCTCACACTTATTTGATAGATGTTTGATGCTCTCTTAAAGGATTTCCTTTTCTGATGTGGCTTGCTTGGTGGTATGTGACAGGAGGAAATCACACTGTGTGCTCAGCGTGAGGAAAGCGTTAAGGCTGCTGAAACTGGTAGCCTGATAACAACTAGGTGGCTGCAGCTCCTTATCTCCCAATTCCAGCTTGGCAGTGAGGCTGAGCATGTCTTTACAGTAGGTGCATGCACAATCACACGTGTATGGTACACACAACCAGCCCCATGGATTAATGCAGGCAGAAACACTCGCCTGATGTCTCAGTTCTCTCTTGAGCTGGGCTCTCTTCCTAAAGAGACTCTTGGGACATGTCTATGCAATATCTTTTGTATTGTTAAGCCAAACTGAATAAATACAATTCATACTACTTCATTTAGGGATAAAATTCTCGCCTGTATCCTCCCCTGGGTTATAGAGGACAGTGAAGTTCATGAGGTAAGTAGCAAAAGGAGTTTGCAGAGAAAGCAACTGCTGTGTCTACACAGCTATAGCTATGGTTAAGGCAGAGGGGAAAAAAAACGCAGGACCACCTGGGCCAGGAGAAGCAGATGTTGCACAGATATGGGAAATACTCTGTCCTGGGGTATTCACATTTTTATGTTCCTGCCTTTTTTTTTCTTTCCCTTCTGCAGATATCTTGGTTATTTCTTTCTGTCCTCCAAATGACGGGTTTTTTTTGGTTTTTTTTTTTTTTTTTTTTTTTTTTTTTTTTTTTTGCGCGTGGGAATCCCAGAACTTTAATTAAGGAAACTGAATAGACAGAAGGGTATGAGCCTTGTAAGAATGAAAAAATACCTGAATGGACATCTGAGCTGTTGTACACTGGCTTGTAGATGCCAAAGGGAAATACATAAGGGAGAAACAGAACTGAGAATGAGTACCAGAGAAAAAATTTATCTAAAATGTGGATCAAAAGGTATGAGGAGTGAATGAAAATTGTCCCCAGGCTTTAAAAGACTGTCTTGGACTATCAAGTGCCAGTGTGTTTTGGAGGCAGAGAGTCATACTTCTGAGAGAGAGAGGCTGTTGTTTTTGGGGACTGATTCACGGATTTTCCCTTTTTCAAAATCTTTGAACCTTCAGAAGATGTTTGGGTGTTCTGGTTTTTGTGTTTTGGTTTTGGTTTGTTTTTTTTTGTGGGAGGAGGAAGGTGGGCTGAGGTTTATGAAACCGCTTGTTTCTGCTTATTTGGAAGAGAGACTTGTGGGCAAAGGCGGTGAAGAGGCTTATAGCTTGGCTATGTCAGCATGGTCTAAGCAAGAGCCAGGGAATGAATCAGAAACTCTTGGAGGAGGTGATGGGGTGAGAGAGAAGTGGGGTTGAGGCAAGAGTGTGTTGCAGAAGAGATACTGATCTGTAATCCTGCACTTCAGAGGCATGTGATTCTGATTACTGTGGGAGGTGAATGGGAAGTCACCGAGGGATTTAAACAGGCATGTTTAATTTAAATGATAAAAAGAATAAAACACTTTTACTCAGCACTGCAGCTCTAAATATAACATCTGTTCATTTCCTGCATATTGTTTTTTTAATGAGTGATTTAGGAGAGCATGTGGGCTGTCAGAGCCATGCATGAGAAAGGTGCCAAAAACTAATTAAGGTAGAAAGTCCCAGTTACGCCAACAGACTGTGCAAGGTACATCCTCTTACAGGTCAAGGATAGGCTTAGAGAAAGGGTCAAAAGATGAAGCACAAAAGCAAATGAATAAAAACATCCAATCACTTGAGCAAATAGGATTTTACAGACATATCTTTGAAAATAATTCTTGCATACCCACAGAAAAGAAACTTTTCAAAGTGAGGTGGCTGAGATTGTATGGAAATGTTCTCTATATGGCTATTCCTTGGAATTTCAGCTAATATTTTAWTAAATCGCCGCAATGTCTTTAATAATCCTGAGCATTATAGAGTATCAAGGATTTGGATTTTGTTAGTGGCAGGTGGCATAAAGAAAGTTCAAACTTTCCATGTTTCAGAATTCTATTTATGAGTTGTGCATAGCTACTAAAAACCTGCTATAATTCTTTGAGTGGTCCAGGAAAAAAACATAACAAAGGCTTTTGAAAGTCATGTCAGTTATAGTCCCTCCTAAATTGTCATATGATGAATAATAAATAGATCAAAGATCCCTAGGGAGAAAAGTAACAAATAGGAATAAATAGTTTGGTTTCGTATCAAAGTGATTGTAATGTGTTACAGGCTTCCTAAGGACCTATTTCTTTTAGTTTTAGAAAGTAGGTAACAAAAGATGTAGGTGATGAACTGGTTTAAGGATTTTTTCAAGATCAGACAAAAATAGAAAATCTCACTGCTTTCTAGCTAAGCTAGATGTCAGGCTAGCATGATCACAGACCAAATTTAATGTTGGAAAGTGTAAAGTAATGCATGAAAAGAAAAAAAATTGAATTACTCCTACGTATTGCTATGTTTTACATTAACAGCTTTTTCTGGTATAGAATAACATACTGTAGTCACCTTAGAAAAACTTATACTATTGTAAAATAGCGTCTCTAAAAGGCAGCATAAAAAATGGCACAGCAGTATCTGTCTGTCATTGTATAAATCTGCATTATCACCTGTAATGTTGTTGGATGGTCTAAAATATGATAGGAATAGCATGCTTTGGGGAAAAGCTTAAAGCCATTAAAGGCATGGAAAAGCTATCATTTGAGAGAGGAAGGGAATTTAGGCCTTTTCTAGGTTGACTGTGAGATCATTAAAGTGGGACTCTTATTTTTCTTCCAGAGCTTAATTGTTTCAAAGACTCCACACACRCTTGTACAGGGTAAAAGGGTGAGTTACTAACTAATGCTAAAAGATAATAATTTTTGATTCAGCATACCTACAGAGAAGCCCACAAGAACATATATGTGCATAGATACTGTTATTATGTTTAGAGTGGGTGCCTAAATGAATAGAACACTATTTACATTGCTGCAAAATGCACAAGTGCAGCTGCCTAGGATGCACAGTGCTGCTTTCTAGCTGTGCTGGTTGGTTTGGAGATGATTACCCGTGAACCTTGGCTTACCATTAGATAGGCTGTGTTTCAAAGCAGGTATTTTCACCTCTAGGTTTCCCTCCCTAATTCGATGAGAGCATATGAGGTCCAGATCTGGGTTGAGCTCACCTGTTCTACTTTTCTCCATCCTAGATTTCTTTTTCCCCTTTTCCTCAGAAGAGGGGGAGGACAGGGAAAGGGAAGGTGCTGGTGCAAGCAGAGAAGTGCTGTGAAGCTTTATTTCAGTAAATACTGGCTTTAACCACATACTAGGAAGGGATGGAGGGCCTAACAGATTCTGTCTTGAGCCAGATGCCAAAATTGCTTCCAGTGTGACTCAGACTCTGGAGGACATCCCTTGCTGGTTGTAGCAGAGCTAGACAAAAAATGTTCTAACAAAGGCAAAATTTTTGCCATTTCCTTCTGCAGAAGAAAAATGAGATTTTTTTTTTTTTCATTTTTTCTTCATGTAGCTGGCTAGGGAAGCACATTGGTTTTTCTGGTTAAAGTGCCTGGATTTCCCTTATTATTTAGACAYTTATCTGGAAAAGTGTGAAGTTCTAGACTAGGCTAGAAAATATGGTTAACTCTTTGTTTTATGGGCCAGTAAGGATTGGGATTCCATTGAGAGGTATTACAGCAACAAGCTCTAAGTATAATGTGGCCTAAAAGGGTTTATGGACTTGAATAGACTATTTAACCAGAGAAGATGTGGCTGCCGCACCCCTGGAAGTGTTCAAGGCCAGGTTGGTTGGGGCTGTGAGCAACCAGGTCTAATAGAAGGTGTCCCTGCC
>NW_026623241.1:289092-503572 GCF_030028575.1 Malurus melanocephalus | reverse complement strand
AGAGAGAAAATGAGAAAAAAAGGGTATCATAAATAATGACCATAAGGTAGATTAGAAGTAATCAGGACTGACATCACAAGTTTTCTGGTTCTGAAACATCTTGCCTTGCTAGGATGTGGTTGCCCCTTAGCTAAACATTAATAATTAAGGTGTGTAAACTGCMTTCTCAGACTGAAAGTTTGTATAACTTTTGTGAGTCTTTGAAATCGTCACACTGCTAGTCTGTGTTAGAGACTATTCTGTGTCAAGTAGGATGAAAGCAGCTACTTTTTTCTCAACTACGACCTTTACTGTAGGCATCCGTGTCTCTAATTCTCTGTGTGATCATAAAGCTCCCTGTGGCAAAACCTGAAAAGTAGCACTTGCCAACATAAAGCACAGAGGTTGTTTGCTCAAATGAATGCCTGTGTGCTTGTCCACCTCTCTGTGAAATTCAAGGTGCTTATTAYGAGTAAATTAAGTTACTTAAAGACACTCTACACTTGACCTCTCTTATTTGCAAGTAGGTTCAGGAGGATGCTGCAACACATAAGATGGAATTTTGGAAGTGGAATCAGAGCTTCCTTGAAAATGTTTCTGTTTTCCAGACATTGGTCATGTTTGAAATCATGAAATATATGTACTAAACCTTTATCTGAAAAGAGAAATCAAATGGAAAGCTGAAGATGCTATTTTCTTTGGAAAGGCTGGCTCTACATACCTGTATTTTTTAAGCACAACATCTTGATTAAAGCATTCATGAAATTTGTCACTAAGCCTAATGCCTTTTTTTTTTTTTTGAGGAAGTCCTCTGTGACATTTCTAGAATATAATTATGGTCTGTTGTAGGAAATTGAATGATAAGTAAAAGATTATCTTAATAAACTACAAAAACATAATTATAATGGTAAAAGCTTGAAGTAATCAAATGCRTTTTGAGTCCACTGAAGGACCATTTGCTGCTTATTAGATGTTAATCTTGACATAATTTTTTTATTGAAGATAAGCACCACACAGAGAAATCATTTCTACTTCATGCTATTTCTGTTGTMCTTAATTCTTGGTTTTGCATTACTTTAACACTTGGTAGGATAGATGCATCTTCTGTACCAATAGTAAAACAGAGGTTTACAACCTACTACCCCAGTTATATTGCTATTTRTTTCCTGCCCAGGTTTAGGATTTTGTAAATGATATGTCACGCCCTCTCTTTTAAATTGCCGGAAAATGCTCAGTTATACTAGGACAACAAACCTGGCTTGTTACTAGTCAGTCTGTAACCTACCAAAAACTCCAGCAAACCAACAATTCTTTTTTTCTTTCCTCCTCCCTCCCCCCGCCTCTTCGAAGGTTTTTGTTGGATACTTTAGGAAACAGCAAATGAACATTTAAAATCTTTTGTCAACCCTTTATTATTCAGTTTTAGGCAATCCTTTAAAAATCGTTCCATCATAGTAATGTTTGGCATCCCCAAAGTCCTTGTGAGTGTCAGAGGGGTCTGAGGCTGAGGGTGGTGTGGTGCTGGAGGTGTGRGATGCTGCAGTTCAGTCCTGCAGCTGAAGCTCACGGAAAGCTCCGAGCGTCAGCTGATGCAGCGATTCTTTATGTGGGTCAGCTTTTACAGAAAGCAAGCAGACCATGGAGTGCGAGTTACGTTATCCTGCCTCCTTAAATCTTTTCAGATGCTTCTAATCCTTTTGCAGAGGAGCTATGTTATATGATTTCACTGGGTAACACTTCAGCTTCCATAATTAAARAACAAATTGTCCAGTTCCTGAATGACACAATATCAGAAGTGGCTTTGTTCAGACTTGAGTTTGTCTCATTTAAATTATGCYGTCCCTTAGAAAATATGAAGGTGTTTTTATGCAGCTGTGTAATCTTCTAAACACTGAATTGATTAAAGTGTGATGAAGGATTCTGAGCTTTCATTTTAGATGACTTCCTCTGCACATACTTAAATTCAGGGGCCAAACTTCAAGAATCTTGTTCCTATCAAATAAAAATGTCTACTTTTTTTTCACTGAAAAAAAAATCTAAAATTTGAACTAAAATTATTTTAGGTTCAAGATGTGTCACTTCAAGTGAGAGGATGTTTCATTTCTATTGCCGTTACCTTTTGAGAGAAGAAAAGGATATGAAAGGCTAAGCTTCTGACTGTTAACAAAAATAACCATCAGACTAGGTGTCAATCTGTCTCTCTTTTGTGAAAGCTTATGCCAAAATGCACTGGTAGTTAAGGCACTGTTCTGGTAAAGAAAATGTAGGAGAATCCTGAAGCCAAGCAAGACTGCATGTAGACCAGATGAACACCACTCATTATGGTGTTTTATTTGAATAAGTGGCTCTTCTATTATTTCATTTGCTTCATGAATCTTGTTTCTGCACTCCTGCAACCACTAATTACATCCCAAATCTCTCCCTTACCTCTCCCCTTCAGAAAAAAACCCCAAGAAAACAACAAAAAAACCACCTCTGTAGCTGATGTTTTAATTAATAATTAGTAGTTCATTCAGACTAATCTTCTAAGATGGTATCTCTTCAAAAGCTGCTTTTTGAGTGAATTGGTTACTTCCTATCAATTGCATGTCACTAAATGAAGTGGGCTCTTAAGTACAGATTATGATGCAGGTTAAAAAGCAGATATGTAAAACAGTTACTTTTTCTATATATTCCATTTTAATCTGTCACACTGATTTCCAAGTTGGGAGCTGCTTAAAATTTTTAAATGTCAATCATTTAAAATATTAAATTTTCATGATTATTTAATTATTTTCTACTGAAGTGGTGCTCTTTCAATTTATGTCTAGTACAAAGGGTATGTGAAGGAATAGAACTGTTTCGTGATTAGCAGGACAATACCTTCTTGTGCTACTAGGAAACTGCCACCTGCACCTGACTTTAGTTGCACGAGGCTCATTAGGCTAAAGGAAAAATTGATACATCCATGTCTTCATTGTGCAATAGCCTTGAGAATGTTAGGATATCCAGAAGGTGTACTTCATAAGATTTGTGAGATCGTGTTCTAAACTTGCAGCTCATGCACATCTTTAACCCCAGTGCAGCCTCTTATTTTGGTATTTTAACACTGGAACACTGCACTTAATATGCACATGTGTTCATGCAGAAATTCAAACAGGGTTGAATTTTCCAAAATTGAAACTTCCACTTTTTATCCCACAGATGCCTTAAAATATTTGTGTCTATTTTAGTGTTTTTGTATGCATATTCCTAAATAGCRTAATTTAAATGCTGTGCTGAATGATTTCACTAGAATTTAGACTACACTTCAGTTACAAACCACAGTTTTAATTACAGCACAGATGCATATAGATGAGGAAAAAATAAGATAATTTCAATTATCTTTAACCATTATGTAATTTTCCTTCTTCCCTATGTTATGATAATGTAAACAACAAACAAAGGAGTTTAGTTTGCTGAAATGGTTWTTTAAAATTTAGAAATAAATGTTAAACCTTAATCTGTTTCCTTAAGATCTTTTATTACAGGCATTAACATAACTGCTGTTTTCTGAAATTTATTTCATTTTAATGTGGTAACTGAAAATACACAGTTTCTATGATTAGCAAGGATGTGACTTACTCTTCTGTGTGCTTCTGTTTTATTGTAGTGTGTTCGGATTGTCATGCATCTGCTTTCCTAGATTAGTGTCTTTCCTGATGTTACAGATGTGTTTTCTTTCCTCTCCATGCAGTAAAGAATGGAATTTTTCTATTTTCGACAGCACATTATTCAATTCTCTTSGCATACACTGCTCTGATTTTTATTGGCTTACTTACTTGAAAAGTGTTTCAGTGTTCTGAGAAATTTTGGGTTTATTTATGTTGTGGGATCTTGCTTTCAAAAACTGTGATATGATCTTTCRCTATTTTCATATTGACATGATACTGATCTTAATGTGATTTTGGTGGGTGTCAATTTGAATTAAGATATATATTTCTGGCAGAAATTATAAGAAGAATCCAAGAAATTTAAAAACAGTGGAGGTGAAAATATTGCATTAAGCATCTTCTTATGTCAGCTATCACTKTGTGGTCAGTCTATGAGAACCTTATGGTACAAAATGGAGTGCAAAGAGGACAGCTTAGACARATATAAAATTACTGGATCAAATTGATTTAAATCAACAGGCAGAAAGCTTTAATCAATTTGAATTTTGCTTTTCAGTGAGTTTTTTTTAAAGCAGGTTGAGGGGCTGAAAATTCACTGAATTTTTAGTATCTCCCAGGTATGGAGATTCTACAGCTGATTGGGGCAACCTCTTCTGGGGCTTAACCAGCCTCACRATTTAAAAAATACCCAACAAAACACAGCACAAAACAGAAAAAAACCAACCTAATTCCATTTTTTTCCAGTCTGATTTTCCTGTGTTTCTACTTTTCCTTATCCTACTGCGATGCATCTTCAAGAAGAGTCTGGCTTATTCTTCTCTACCCTCACATTAGGTAGCTGTGGATTGTAATAAAGTCTCCCTTTTTTTTCTTTTATGACTGAACAAACTCAATTTTCTTAGCTTCTCCTTGTAATATCACTTGCTCCAGCCCTGTGATCATCTTGGTGGCTCTTTCCACTGGATTTGTTCTCCCATTCTCAACTAGCAGTACACACTTGTGTGTTCAGGAAGTGGCACCGACCAAGGGGCTGTGCCTGTCAGGTCATCTAGCAGCCCTTAGGCAGGATGAGCACCCTTGTCTGGTATGGAGGCACTCCAGGACAGCTGCTCTGACCAGCTTCTTCTGGATAGTCCAGAAGGGGGGTCTAATATTTGACATGAAAACTACTCTTTGGAGGATACTTGGTTCTACATGGTGATATGGTTTGATTTAGTAGAGACATGCTGCCATATGCTGAAATCACAACACAAACATGATACAGCAGCTGAAATATACATTTGGGTCACCATTCCCATTGGTGATCTTCATATGCCACTGTCAGGATGGTGGGCATCTCTAGTTCACCAGGAAGGAATATGTGAGCTAGAGCCATCTCAAGCCTGTTGCTCTCGTGAGAACCCCTGGTGCTTTTTCAGTTTTACACATTCTGTGTGACTGAGCCGTCAGGTCACACAGGTCACACAGGTACTTCTCCCCCTGCTGGCCTGGCTACCTGGGGAAGACCTTTTAGGCTATTAATTATTTTAGAAAAGGCTGTTTGCATAACCTGATAGCTTACTGTACAGCCACCTATCTAAAGCAAAAGTTACCCTGCAGTCCCCCTTATGTGGGGATAAGTTTGACTTCCTTTCTGCCACTTGACGCTCATTGTTCCATTTCTTCCCTGAGTTCATAACTCTTGCCCATCTCCTCTCAGCCTTCTTCCCTTGTGGAGGTTTTTTCATCAGTCAGGCAGGCTGGATCTCCTTGGGACTGTTGTAAATGTGCTGATGGGCCACAGGTACCTGGAGYAGCCTGTACCAGCTGCTCCTCACTTCAAAGCTCAGCACACATGTTTTGGTCACATGAGTTGAATGTGTCCAGCTGCACAAAGATGAACACAGTCATATAATGCTGTCAGGAAAAAAAAAGAAGGAGAAAAGCTGCAGGAATAATTAATTGTTATTAATTGACCTGAAGGGCCACAAGAGAGAGCAGGAGCCTCAGATACAGGCTGATGATCTCATTGAGTTATCGTGAAAGGCTTGAATCTACTCCAGTGAAAATGTGGACCCAAGTTTCAGGCCTTAAGTGGGTSCCTTCTGATTGTGCAGGTGACCTTGCTTGTTATTTTAAAACAAGCACTTGCACCTGGTCACAGTCCTTTTTGTCTTGGTGGGGCTGGAAAGATGTATTTGGCATGGTGGGTACACAGAGGTTTGGGAATAGAGATGTCACTGCGGAAGGAAAACCAAAAAGAAATAACCAGGGAAGAGTCTTCATAGGCTCGTGAGGGTTAAATCATTTGCTCTAGAAAATCCAGCAGTCATTCCGAGATTCATCACCACAATTTTGACACAAAGAAGGAGAATACTTAATTTCTTAATTGCCATCAGTAATAATAATCTGTTCAGTTTTCTTTGATTATATTAAAAAATAGCCATGATGAGAATACATTTTCATAGAACAAGCAATCAGAGATTTTTTTTCACCTCTGCATTTCTTGCGGTACAAAGCAGTATGCGCATTACAGTATTTTTGATCTTTAAAGGAAAGTTATGATACCCTCTACTGGCTATTTTTGGAAATAAATCTGAGCTATAACTGACCAGTTTAGAGACAGCAGCAGTTAAACTTAATCTGTACTGCAGTTTTAATGTAGTCTTTTTTTTTCTTCTTCTTCTTCTTATGGATTTGTGAGGAGTTTGGGTTGTTTTGGTATTTCTTCCCTCTTTAGTCCTGTCCCTGGTTTCAGCAGAGTGACTCTGACTGTGATGGAACTGTATTTTTGAAAGCAGTTTGTTATGGCTTTCAGACCAACAGTTCTATAGGTACAAAKGAAAATAGCTAGATGTTATCACAGCTCTTGTTGCCTAGTAACCAAAGCCCAATGTATAATTCAACAAGATAAATTTGATGCACTTTGCCTCTCTTTTCCCTTTTTGTAGCAGAATGCAAAATACATTTAGATGTGAATATTTTGTTTTCTGGTAACTAAAATGTATTGAAATCTCTCATTTTGTAAACTCAGTTACAATGATCTGAGAACTGATGAAGATTTCCCATAAAGAAGAATGGTCTGGTTCTTGTAACATTCCTGTACTGTTCATATAAGTATGCCAGCATGACTGTGCATACAAAAATTATTTTTTCCATGCCATCCTCAAATTTCACCTTTCCGCTTTGTATTCTGATTTGATGATGATTTTACATATTTTTCTACTAAATCCATTTATGCAGTCAGGGATTGTTCTCAGAATTATTTGCTCAACTATGCTGATAACATGCCTAATATTATCTAGGACTCTCCTTGAATTAGTTACTGAATTTGTGAGCAGGTGTGAAATGTTTGCTTCATTGGCACAAGTTGTGTAAATAAACACTTGTACATTTCTAGCATTGATTTTTGCTTTGTAAGCTAATGATTATATCTTATCATAGAATTAACTATCAAATGAATTTATTTACTCACTGTTGTAACTAATCATACTTCAGTTCTGGTAATATAAATTGTATTAGTAACATTGTCTTAACATTTACATAAACATATGCTAAAATAGTATAAGTTCACTGTACTGTTGCAACCTTGTACTTAACAACCTTTAACTTACTAAATTTSTTTTGAATTGTGTGGCACCTACTTTTATGCTTATTACATGCAGATCTTCTTCACTTACTTTATTGACTTATTTAATATTTTCAAGAATTATCTAAGATTTAAACTAATTTTTAACTATTTTGCCTAGCAATACTGTGTATCTCAGTGCAATCACATTTGTGTCTTTTCTTCATTTCTTTTTCATTAACACTTGATATTCAAATCAAACTCTTGTTAGATGTATGATCTTTCATTTTTCCTGTCTATACTGATTGCGGGACATGCCTGAATTATCATTCTTCTACGAAGGTCACAGATTTCTGTGGAGGCTGAATTCTGTACTTACTGGAATCACTTGCATAAAGATGCTTATTTTTGATGCTAAGAAAAAGATGGTACAGTGTCCAATGCTTCCATACAAATGACATTTACATATCTATCATAGTCTAGGAAACCTTCTTTTAAAGGAATACCTAACATTAAAGGCTTGGAAATTAGATGTAATTATGGAGTGCTGGGAACAGTAGGAAGGGAATTTGTGGATGAATATTGGGAAGAGTTTAGATAAAGTGTGAGAGTTATAGTTTGTGGAATGATTTCCCCAGTGAACAAGATAATAGAGATATTGATTGTTACTTGAAGTATCTTTGTGGAATGATTTCCCCAGTGAACAAGATCATAGAGATGTTGATTGTTACTTGAAGTATCTTTCGGTAGGTAAAGTCATGCTCATGTTGGGTTTTAACTTCTTCAGTTGCCTAATGCTAAAATYTTCCTGTCTGTTTTAGTCTTGTTTTTTTATTGGTTTATTTTGTTTTCTTAATATTGACAATACTCTTGTATAAGCTCAGAACTGAACTGGGACATTAACCAACTGTTTCTTCTTAACAGGTACTGCTCCCAGCAGCTGGTCTCTTGCAACTGCAGGATGTGAAAAGGACTTGCTGTGAGTTCTTGGAATCCCAACTTCATCCTATCAACTGCCTGGGGATTCGTGCTTTTGCTGACATGCATGCATGCACAGATCTCCTGAGCAAGGCCAACACATATGCAGGCAAGTTATCATTAGCAGAGCACTCAGCTGGATATCTGTCAGTGTGGGTGGGTTCCCTGCCACCCAACCCCATCCAGAAGAGAGCAAATTTTATCCAGGATATTGCAGACATGTATCTCCTGATGAAACAGGAGATTTGATATGAATGTCTTCAAGAGAAACAAAATGTGCTGGCTGGACCATAGTTGTATTTAAGCTGAGTGGAGTAGCATCTTCACAGACTGTTGTGACTCTGCAGGGTCCAAGCCATTTGTAATCCAGAAACAAGTTCCCTGTTTAAATTTCTTCACTGTCACTTAGGGGAGGAAATCAGGAAAGAAGAATTAAAAATCTGACAACTACCACAAGTCAAAGGATGTAGGAATTACATGGGGGAAGAAATAAGAAAAAGGCATTGGGAGGAGGTGTAGCCCCTGAACTGCACAGGCAAAGAAGAAAGAAATGTAATGTTGGGTATTATGTTATCAACTTACCTTCTGAAAATCCTGCTCATCTACCCCAAGACTTGAAATTTCCTACTATAAAGGAAATAGTCTTATTCTACTACCTTGACATAGTGTAGACAGAAGTGCACCTTCTAAATAACAATACAGTTCAACCAATAAAATTCTATTTTCTATGTAGAGAACTTGCCATTGGATCTTTATATGTTTTTTCAGAAAAAAATGTTTATGGACTTTTTTATTACTCAAAGTACGTTATTATGGTGTGCATGTATGCCTAACACATTGAAGACTGTGTTATTCATATTTGTAAGCGGATTGGTCCATGTCAAGTCTTAATATTTTGAAAATTAGGTTCTCATTTTGCTTGCTGTTAATAAGAAAAAAAATGGGTTCTGTGGTGAAGTAACTGTAGTGATGTAATTGGGAATAGCAGGAAAAAAAATTCTCTTTTTCTTGGTGCCTGTGAGGCCTCAGAGACGAGTGCTGAACCACACTTTAAGATAGATGCAAACAGGCTGAAGTGAATCCAAGGAAGTCTAACATGAACATTAGTAAACAGACAGATCTGTGACAATGACAGTGAGGATGAGAGTCCTCTCAGTCAGTAAACTAAAATGTTGGGAGGATGAGAAGGAATTGAAATCTTCTTGTGCATAAAAATGACTGAGAGTGAGTAAGCTTAACTTGCGAGATATTTTTAAAGTAATTTCAGATATTAAGGGAAAAATGTAACTCTAAAAGTAACAGAGATCAGACAAGCTGATTGTCAAATGGCTTACTATGGTCTTTCCATTGTTAGGCAGCTGTAAGAAAACAGGGGAATCTAACTTCTRATTCAAGTTGATTCAAATCATGTACATGTGCAAAACTAGTTGAGTTGAAGTCCTTTTAAGCTTATGCTTTTATGAATCTGCAAATAATTTTTTTTCTTTAATATTCCAAATACATTTTTTGCTGTTGGAAGCTGATATACATGTAGTTTCAGAAAGTATATTACTGAATTGGTAATTTTTCTGGATTATGTATTATAAATACTGGATGAAAACCTTGTTTGACTGCTTTTGATGCCAAAAAAGGTTGCAAAATGTAACTGACAAAAACCAAAACAAAATATTGTAAAAGCTTGTACATTTGTAGCATGGCATTATATCCAAAACTAAGGCTTTTAATTTRTTTAAGGAGCAATGATCTTCTTTTGTGTGTAGAGTGTCTTGGTGTTTTGATGCTGGAGTTGAGCCTGAACATACAATACTAAGGAATTTCTTCTTAGCAAAATTGGCAAAATTTTTGTGTAAGTTTTTTGTGTGAAAAAACCTCCTGTTTTATAAGGTTTAACTTATTAACCAGTGAAACAGTATACTTTGATTAGAGCTTTGGTTGTAAGTGTTCAGAGTGTAAGACAAATTAGCTTGTAAATTGAGAAGTCATGGGTTGTCAGAGGTTGAGGGTGACTTTCAGATATGCTTCCTTATGTGCAACTTGCACTGTCTGCCCAGTCACAGATCATTTCTTGTCTTTTCAGTTGTCTATTGTATGTCTCATTTCTACTCAGGTTTAGAAAAACTGAATTGCTTTCCATTTTGTCATCTGTCCCTTCTCCCTGCCTTCCCCTCATGGTGATTTGAGTGTTCTCCCAGTCATTCCGGTTTGTAAACTTGAGAACTTGAACTCTCCTTGGCCATTTTCTCCAAAGTACCCAGWTGCGTGTTGCTCTGTTTTGTTTCCTCCCTCCCTACCAAATCTGCTCTACATTTCTGTTTGCTGCAATTAAATCCATCTCTGCCATAATTTCCTCTCTGTTTGCTAAGGTTATTTTACTACTTTTGCAATGTTCCTTTTCCTCCTGGATCAAACTCCAGCCTYCCATCCTTGGGTTTTTCAGTTCAGCACAATTTCCTCACGTAAATGCTTTATTTCATCTGTCCCTCTCACTACTATTTTCGTGCTTGGTACCAACCTTCTCTTTCGTCTGTAACYAAACCACCTTCCATTTCTGTCAAATTCCCTCCAGAAGCTTCCTTTATTGTCATCATATTCTTGGAGTACTGCTGACCTGTATGACAAGCTGCCAGCTCAACTCCTGCTGTGTATTCACTCTACCTGTGGGGTGGATTTTAAAGCACTGCACATGCTGTTCTTACTCTTGAGATAAATATGCTGTRTATAGTCAGGGTGCACAGTCAGGTCCCCTCTCTGCACTGCCTTCCTTAATCCATAGCACTGACAGGCTGAGAATAAGAGCAATACTTAAGAATTAAAATTTAAATGCCCTGAAAAGGCTGTAGAAGAAATACATATGACTGCATTGCTTTTTRTAACTTTCCTGAAATGTACAGTGACCAATTAGCATCATTAACAATTAGTACAGAGTTAAAATCGAAAATTTTCTTGAAATAGAGCACTAAGTGCTTCAACTCACATGTCCAAATAATAGGCTTTTTATTACTTCAGTAAATTTAGACCTCAGAAAGGCAAGGACTTTGATGAACGCTTTCAATCATCTTCATTCCTAGAAATTCTGTTTTCTGGTACAGATTTTTTTAAAACTTGAGGGAGATTACAGTATTTCTATCAAGAATGATTGATGTATCAATTAAAAAAATTCAAAAGCTTTTCAGTTTGTTTTTGAAAGACCTAGCTTTTGTAATGCGTACCTTACTCAAGAAGCTGTGATGTGTWCATGACTGAATGACTGTGATATTTCTATTTAGACATCTGTGAAAAAAGTTTTAATTAAATCCTGTCCTCTTTGAGTAATACAATATCAAATCCAGAAAGTTGCTATCTTTTTTACCTTTTGTGCAACAGGAAGCAAGACACAAATTTAGTAATTAATGTTCAGATATTTATTGTTTCAGGGAACACATTTTGAACAGCTGTTGCTTAATTTTGAGTTTCAAATTATTTTTTCCAAATTCTGTTCTGACTGCGCCTTAGTTACTTCTAAAATGAACCTCCTAACAACTTCTTTGTTCAGTTTAGTAGTTGAAGCTATAATCTATTTATATAGATTACTTTCTAGAAATATAAATTCTAAGACCCAGGCAAAACCCTGCGTGCAGAATTAGTTAAATGTTTTTTGAGAGCACAGGAACTGTGTCCACCTGATAACTCTCCTTCCCTGGGCCGTTTTGTTCAGGCATCCTTTGCTGTGCTCAGAGAGTCTYTGCAAGCAGGATACAGGCAAGTGCAAAGAGGAGGGAAGCTATTTGTTGGTCCTAGTTGGGACATGCAAGATATTAGGTTGAGCAYCAGAATGCTCAGTATCCTGATAAAAGGATTCGGGGGCAAGCATTGGCCTTCATCCCTCCTTGGAATTGGCTGATCATTAGTCTTACTGAATTTCTGTCTGCCAAAACCCTGACTTTCTTTCATACAGTTTYAAACCTTTTCAGGTCAATGTTCTTCCTCTTGAATTTTCAGGCTACTTATTGCTTGTATTTCAGCCATCATGGCTTCTTTTTTCCCTCTGTTCTTATCTCAAATGGCTCTTCGTACTTGTACTTTGTCACAGCTTTCTTACAACTGGAAAAAATTTTCTCAAAAGTCTGAGCCAAAAATACATGGCTGTGCCATTTCAGAGTTAAGCCTTGTATCACATGCAGCTTAACTCCCAGGGCACACATTTTGGGATTAATGTTCCAGAAACTAGAAAGAGTACAGAAGAGGATTATTATAAAATGAAAAGCATTTTGATTTTTAATTTCTCCCAGTCTTTATTTTGGTTACACTTACTATTTTATATTTAGGAAAAAGAGGCAGTGAAATAGTTTTGCTAATAGACAATGATAACATAAAAATACGTGGATGCCAATGGTTCAGAAGTTATTAGAAAAGTGAAACTCTCAAACTTCCAGTGGGAACGAGAATATCYATTAAAATTAGAGCTTCCTAATTCCTATGATGGCTTGGTCATTCTCTAGCAGAGTGTGAGATTTCTAGAAGAGTCATTTACATGTACCTGTGATGCCTATAGAGTGATCTGAAAATAGTGGACAATTGGTACAGGTTACTTGGAATGAGCCTGTGTTGCAATTAAACATCAAGATGCCACCTGTTGTCATGATGTTTCAGAAAGCAATCCTGCTCTGAGTCTTGTTACATTTGGAGGCTGTGTACACCTGAGGCCTCTCATCCTTCTTGTGCGAGATTCTTAGGAAGAGATGTGGCATGAACACTGCTAGTCTGTCCTCAGTTTTAGTCTGGGATATGTCTTACGTAGTGTTATAGGATGTTCACAAAATAACATTTTTTCCTGGGAAAATGGTGCCCTATGTAATTGTTGTAATGTTATGTACAACCTGAAGATGAATTGGTAAAGCCTTTTAATGAAGAGGGGTGTGCCATCATGGACCAAAGAGACCCTAGCTCAGGTCCTGACATATTTCTGAGTTTTAACCAGAGAATAATAATGTATTTCACTCACCACATAGGGCAGTATGGACTTTGGATGACCTGTGGCAGAGGTGTCCTTTGAGGCTTGACACAGTGAACCTTTTTGGCTTTTAGCATTGTGCTGGCATGTTGAAGATTCTTTTGTTAGGGCATGGTAGCACATGTGTGATGCAGGGATTGCTGCATTGTACTTGACTGTGGGATAAMAGCATTCTTGATTCTGGTGCTCTTAAAACTCGAGGCCTGGCAAGACTTGGAAGCTTGCATGTCTTCTGTGGACTGTTCTTGTGTGCATCCGTATGCCTGGGATGGAGAGGATGTAGTTGTCACAATCTTTCCTACTATTCTATTCTGAGTAGCAACGTCTGTTGCTATGCTGCTGTTGCCTTGGCTGTTGTGAATTTCAGTGTTCTAAAAAGCAGTTATTTAAGCATAAAATTGACAAATAAATAAGATTTCTTTTTGAAAAAATGTGATTCTGCAGTGTTTAGCTACTCCTGGTTCTCCAACTGGCAGAGTTTGTGTCTATCCCTCTGGACAATGCTGGGGCTCCTCTTTGACCAGTGCCTTAAAATAGGCCATTAGCAAAGACCTTTTGTCCCAAGCAAAAAAACAAAGAAAAAAAAATCACAATGTGACATTGTGAAGTGAAGTTGTGATTTTAAAAGCTGGAATTATTTCTAATGTTTTTGTTTCATCTGCTTGAGAAACTGTCAGTTTTCTTTTAAATGACCATAAGGCTTAGATCTTTCCAAGCTCCCATGCTGTGCATTGCTCTAAAACAATAGATTATCAGTTCACAAACAACTGGAAACAGAAAGTGCTGGGATGCTGCAGCTGGTTTTGTAGCATTATCACATTGAAAGGTGCAGGTACTCCATTTAGGTTTTAAAAAATATCATCAGTTGTTTTGTGGAATATAAATAGTTGTTCCAAACTGACAAAAAGATACTTACAAATGTATTTGGTTGTGATATTTTGTTTCACACATAAATATTTGTTCAATTACTGTCACAAAAAGATCTAGAGAATATGAGCAGGTTTTTCCTTTTTCCAGTTGCAGACTCTGGCACTGATTATCTGTGGCAGTTTTTTTCCATACACATTAATGTGGCTTTGGGACGATCTGTTCTGACTGTAGGTATATAAATGAGTGAAAAAGTGTGAATTAATCCATAAATGTTGAAAGCATAGAATGTCCTGTGCAGATTTCAGATGTAGCTTTCCCTCCTATGTAAGTGAAAAGTATGAAGTTAATGTCAATATCTGTATGGCCAGATTGTGTGCTTTTTGGATAGARGAGGTGTCAAGTGCTTTTGGCTGCATGTGCATGTGTAATACACAGCTCCAGACTCATAGCAACAAATACCAAAAAGGGGTACATTTGCAGCTCCTATTTTCTTACTATGCTCTGCATGCTGGCATTGTTTATTGTACTGACCAACATTTTGTTACTAGCCCCTTTCCTGTTGTTAAAAACATCTTTTAGTTTGTCCCATCCTGCTGGCACAGGGTAGACAAGGACAGATATTTAGCTATTCAGATAGAAACTGACTCAGTTGCAAAAATGTGAAAATCTGTTTTTCATATGCAATTGGAACAGATATTTTAGAAATGTCCTAAAATGGATTTTTTTTTTTAAGACAGAGTTTAGTCTTGATAATAAAGAAGTAGGACTCTACTTGCTTAGGAAGTGGGAATTTAGAAGCCAAGCCTCTGCAGCTCCTAAGCCAGCTTGTTTCCAGGCTGCCAGACTCTGGAGCCAGCTGGCTTCAATTTCTGGGTAAAGAGGCAAGAAATGGGGCAGAATTCCAGTACAAATTTGTCAAAGTTGCATACTGTGTGGAAAATTCTGATTTGAGAAAAATAATTACTTTATTCTCTCATGGAAACTTCCATCTGGGATGTTCTCTCTCTTTGCTTCTTTAAGGGATGTTCATAAAGAAAGAAGTAAGCTCTCTAATGCAATAAATAGAAAACAAGCTAATTTGAGTTTTTACAGGAGACAGATGCATTAAATGTTCAATCATTTAATCATAAATTTCATCATGTTTGATTTTAATATCTCCAGATTGTTGAAGCTTTCAGGATGTGAGCAGTAATATGAGATAATACAAATCCTAACCCAGAAGGCAAAATAATCCAGACACTCAGTACTATTTTTCTCTCATCGTTATTGGGAAAAGAGGATCTAAGTGTGATTTCTTGAAATTTTAGTATTGAATTGTGTTATTTTGAAGATGCTGATACCCTTCTTGCTAAAAGGATGCAAAAACTTTGAATTTCATAAGCATAATTTTTATATAAAAGAAAGCCTTCTATCTTCAACACTAGAACCAGCATTACATAAATTGCCATTGATGGATTTAATTGATTTTACATTTCCTTGTTTTTTTTCAGTTTATAAATTTTTAAAATAATCCATTTATTTGTAATTGCAATTGGCTTCTGCCCAAATGTTATCTTTCCATCAGGGTTACAATGGTCTCCTAGACAACAAGAGATCTAATTCTAATGAGACAAGTAATTTCACTGTACCTCTTTTATGTTGACTAAAATTTATACAGAAATCTCCTCTATTTCTTTTTTTGTTTGTAATTCATTCAGTTGAGGATTTGTAGCTGTTGACTGAATGGTTTGCTTTAGTTTCTCCCTTTTTCACTCCTCTTGTACTTGTGCTTTGTTTTATGCCTTAAGAGGGTGACATACATTCAAACAGTTCTTGTTCAAGTATTGTTTATTTTTTGTTTATCTTCTATAGTTCTCTTTCTAGCATGAAAACAGGAAAATTCTCAACTTTTAACTCTCCTGGTTTAGAGGCTGCATCTCTTCCTGTTTAGTGCATGACATAAATATAAAACAACTTTTAAAAAGCAAGACTTTTATATAGGAGTCTATAAATCAACCAAGTATTTGAAATATATCCCATTGGATGCGATCCACTATTGCATTGTATTTCTCCAGGAAAGATGAACAATGCTTCAGCACCTCAGATTTGTTTGAGATTTGGATGTGTGTTGCTTCCCCTTTCTGCTTGCTTCTGAACTCAACTTCTCAGTACAGTCAGGCATACTGGTCTGTGACAGTCACCYGAAATTTTGGATTTTATTGTAAAACTATAATTTTATAAGTTTATTGTAATCTATGCAAATTGCCTTTCTCAAAATTACTGTTTGCAAACAGTAAAACATATCAGATATTTATCTCAGTAAGCATACTTCAGAAAATTCTACTTYAGCTTGAGAAACTGCATATGTATTAACTGAATATAACTGAAACTGCATATAACTGAAAAGCAAGCAGTTATAAAAATATTTGTAAAGACTGGAAAAGTACCAGCATTCATACAAAAATTAATAGTATTTTCTCTCAACCTTCCTTTCCTATTGCCTGAAGTACTGCAGAAAATACAACCTGTCCATCATAAGAGAATGCTGCAGAATTAGAGGGACTTGTACTGATGATGACTGCATCCAAAAAAAAGCTGTTGTACCCTGCAAAGTTGAACTGAAAAATTWGACTTCCTGAGCATTCAGCATTCTTTAACTTTTTTTAAATGCTTAGACAAAGTTCTCAAATATGGAGTCATAGTTATAGTAGTATTTGTTGAGTGATAGAAAAGGCTGGAAAATGTTCTTTAGTTTGAGTATGTTTGCTGGCCTCTTTTAAATTTATTCTAATTTTGAGAGAATTCTTAAGTTCTTAGTAACAGCTGTCCCTTCTACTTCTAACTTCTGTTAAGAATAGCAGAAGAAGGGAGAAAATAATTTAACTGAATGGAACTTCTTTTTAAGAAACASAATGCCATAAAAAGCAAATTTAAGGAAGGGAGAGGGCAGCTGAAAGACAGCTTGAAAACATTACATTTTTTCAGTTTTATTTAAGGTTGAGGTTTAAAAAAAATAGGAAAAATACATACCTTCTGCACGTTGTAGAGATTGCAATATGCAATATTTTTATGACCTTGGAGAAGCTCAGAGAGATGCAACATGACTTTTTTGACACTGCTGGTTGATTCTAATGAGCAACCATTGTTCATGTCCAGCTACAAGTTTAAAACATGCTTGTCAACAACATAGAGATAATGGAGRCTCTGGAGTCTTTTTTCTGTGTTTTTGTGTACAAATTTAGCTCAATGAGACTTAAGTAATTCTCAAGGACAAGTACTGAGATGAAGCAAGCATCTGAAAATTGCTATAATGCTTTTAGTATAATGTGTTTAATGTTCAATATTTCAGTTAAAGAATCTTTAAATATAAAAGCTATTTGTGAGCCCAAGCTTTAGCCTACAGAAGAGGTTTCAAGTCAATTGCTAGTATTGCTTCTAGATAGGGTAAAATACTATGTATATTGAAGACTTTTCTTCTGCTTTCCTCTGCTGCTTTAATRCTCATTATACACATGTTGCACTGTATTTTAGTGTATTTCTTTTCCTCCAAACAGAACAGCACTTTTCCGATGTTGTACTTAGTGAAGAATACCTCAATCTTGGTGTAGAGCAGGTGTGCAGTCTTATATCCAGTGACAAACTCACAATTKCCTCAGAGGAGAAGGTAAGACAACCTGTATCCCATTATTCTTTTTATCCTTTTATGTGAAAGGGCAAGCTTGCTCATAATTGATCTTATACACTTTTTTGGATGTGTTCTGTTACCTTARTGAAATTAGGCATGTATTGTGCTCAAGTTTAAGGGACTTTTCCCAAAAGTGTTGTCAGTCTGATGCTGAAAATTAGTTTCAACTCTTAAAAGTCCTAAAACTGTATTAACTCATATTACCCTTTGTTCTTTGGGGGAAAAAAAGCTGAAAAACAAAACCACATTAAATGGAAATTCCTTCTAATCTTCAAGCAGAACAAACAGAACAGATGCTGAGTCACATACACAGGACTTTGATTTACCAAGGGATAAATAACTCAAAGTTTGAAGAGCAATTATATGCCATTTGCTAACTTTAACATCAGCAGTCCCACAAAGGTATTAAATCTCTGTATGTATGTGTGAGCTGTTCAGCCTAACTGAACAAATGTGGGTTGCAGAGGAGRTGACTAGGCAGCTTGGTATTACCTAGCCTGAGTTTAATGTGTATTGGCTCAGATTTAGCTTAGATTTCAATCTTTTAAAGCCATTTTTGAAACCTTCAGTGAGCCCAGGTCAWCTCTGTAAACCTCTATTGGTTTTCATGTTGTGGGTGTATTCATTTTGAGCTTTTTAAAATTCAGTTATGATCTATTTGAAATAAGTTGTTTTTCTTTTTTCAAAGGACCATATAGTTGTACTCAARTGAAGCTAAATTGTGTTCAAAAGCATTCATTTGTGCAGTCAGGTAGTGTTTCATGTTAAAACCCTTTTGAAACTTTGAATCTAAGAACCATCTGCTTAACAGCAACTAGCAAAGCCATGTTGTTGTTCCTGTAATAACCCGAAGGTCTGGTTCTATCACTTAGATACATGTGGTGCTGCTTTTGTTGAGTATAATTAAGGTTTTAATGCTCTAATGACTGATGAGCTACTGTGCAATGGAGGCAAAMCCATGCTTAGGATCACTTCCCCATGTAAGACTCAGAGATCATAAGTCATTTGAATGGTGATGTGGCAGGTCAGTTCTCCAAGAAAGGAAGAAAATTATGAGCACAGTAATATTCCTGCTGCTGTGTTGTTTCTTTGTCTAATTTTCAGTATCACTGAAGTCACTGTGTGTGTTTTGTCAATGTAGCACAGCTAGCCTTGAAACACCAGTAGAGGAGTAGATATATAAAGAGACCAGATAATGCAAATTCATAATTTTGTAGTTGATAAATATGCTGTCATCTGTTCTTATGTTAGGAGTTTTAGTATAAGCAAGACTGTTTTTGGAGACACACTGATGTTTTCCTGCTTATGAACTTGTAAGTCAAGGCACTTGATTTGTTTGTTTTTTGGAAGGTTTTTGAAGCAGTGATAGCCTGGGTAAACCATGACAAAGATGTAAGGCAGGAGTTAATGGCACGTCTGATGGAGCACGTTCGGCTGCCTTTGCTTTCCCGCGAGTATTTAGTTCAGGTAAGCAATAAGGAATACTAATTATTCTGCATGTAGCATTTCTGTTCATTATTTTAATACCAGATAGATAATTTTAAATTTAAACAGTGTCATGTAGTATGTTAGTRATGACAGAAGTAAACGAACAACCACTGCCTCATAATCATGTGCACAAACACACTGAGGTGAGGAATTGCCACGTAGAGCATGACTTGCACAAGTAATTTTTCTGTTTGGCTGACTGYGTGTCATACCACACTAGGAATTTGATCAATGTAATTCGCTGACATCAGGCTAGGTTTCATTGKTAATACGATCTTTGATAAAGGATTTGTTTTCCTTAGTGAATTTTCAACTTCAGAATTATATCTATTGTTTAAGCTGATTAGGGATTAATGACAAAGGAAACGTTCTTTTACCTGGTTGAAATAAAATACATTTTTTTCAAATTTTATAACTCATTTAGATATTTTGCTGTCAGGTAAATATTTAAGATTGACAATATGARTTCAGTATTAACATTGGTTAGTAGGTATTAGTAGTAGGTTGGTAGGTGTTTATTTTAAAAATTGTGGTTTTGTAATACAATTCTCCACTTTGTGTGGATTGTTTTGGGTGGAATTTGGGGTTTTTTTTGTGTTCTGTTGTGGTTTTTATTGTTCTGGGGTGGTTTATTAGTTTGTTAAACTATTCTTCACTACTGCCCTCTTAAAATGTTTTGTACTGTCTGTATTTTAAAATCAAGAAATTATGCCCAGCTGGAAGAAAAGGGATTTACCTTGCCTAACATGGTTTCTGCCACTTGCTAATTAACAATCAGCATCTTCTGATTTTTTTTTTTTTTTTTAGTGACTGCACATTTCAACACAAATTTGTGTCCTCCTGGTTAAAAATAATCTTAAAAATTAGATTAATCTCCATTTGTGTGATAGATCATAGGCTTTATTACACTTTGGATTGTGATTTGTGTTTTACTTCTTTAACATGCTCAGACCTTGATTAAACTTCTATTAATAAACAGAGAGTTGAAGAGGAAATATTGGTTAAGAACAGCAGTGCTTGTAAAGATTACCTCATTGAAGCTATGAAGTATCACYTGYTACCGACTGAGCAGCGAGCATTGATGAAAAGCACACGAACAAAATTGAGAACACCCGCTAGCCTTCCAAAAGTAAGACCCTTATTTTTCCCATGTATTTACTATTTCAATCTTCATTTCAAAAGCTTTCATGAAAGCATGGCTGTCTCTTGGGATATTGCTGTAAAAAATTGTAGCAGAACTGTATATCACAAAAATATAACAAGTGATTACCTTTACATTCCATACTACTTATGATATAGGTGGTTTGGCTTCCCATCTACACAGAACATCACCACTAACTGCCCTTCCAGAAAACATTTTTTAATAAAGTGCTTCAGCTTTTGAGAATTACACATTTATTGAGAAATAAGCCTGTTGGAAGAAAAAAAAAAAAAACCAAGCCCTAAAAAAACCCCAAAGCAAACAAAGAATGACTGAAGCTTCTGAGTTGACACTTTTTATTCTATCTTTAGTCCACTTTAGCAAAAAATGAACACTAGATACTTCCTCCTTTACAGGGAAGTAAAAAAGTTTTCTCATAGTACTATTGTGACAACTGCAATAACAGAATAGGTAATTCAATTCAGCAGATTTAGCACATTTATCTTAGAAGAACAAGATAAGGGTGTTACGTGATGGATGGTCACAGTTCCATTACACATAATAGACACCACATTCTCATACTTGAAATCACAGTAGGATTTGATGATATAGCAGGATCTACTTCTTTCATGAGAGCTTTACCAAGATTCTGATTGCTTCCTGCTTTTCTACCCCTGGTATTTCCYCTGGACACAATAAATATGAATTACATTTGTTTTAAACAAAGCCTAACAATTAATTTTGCCGGGTTTGCAAGATTCAAATTTCTAACTTAGCAGTTATTTTTACTTTACTTATTTCTTTTACAGAAGCTTGCTTTATTTCTTAACACTTTTTTGATCTTTCAGGTGCTCTCATGTATGCAAATAACTAACACTTCTTATTATCTCCCTGTTAGTTGATGATGGTAGTTGGGGGCCAGGCACCAAAGGCAATTCGCAGTGTTGAATGCTATGATTTTAAAGAAGAACGCTGGCATCAGGTAGCAGAATTGCCTTCCAGAAGATGTAGAGCAGGTAAGGATGCCTCATTTTTTGTTGAGGTTGGTAATGCTTCAGAATTTAGGCATCTACATAAAGTATTGTATATTCTTTGGAACACTATTTGAAATATTTATCTGAGAAGAGCTAAATGTTGACTTCCCTGATCATTTGAATTACTTGCTAATCTGAAATGATATAACTGATAAATTGTGCTTAATTTGTGCTTCAGTTTGTAATCTGTAGGATGAACTGTTTATTACCTCCCACAGAAACAAGGGATAAATAAATTTAAATATWAATGCATTGTAATAATAACTAATTTTGCTATTAAAATACCTTATTATTGAGGTAATTATTAATTATTATTAAATGAAATAAAGAATGTGAAGAAGTGATGGTCCACTATTAAAAACATGAAAATACTATATTAAAGCAGCTGAGTGATTCAGGCATGAAAAGATTCAGCAAGCATGGTATTCAGAAATGTTGTTGCTATTAGTAACAAAAAGTGTCAGAAATTCTAGAGCTTAATCTGAAGGAAGTGTGGTTCTAGGACATTGTCGAAAGCATGACAAGCATAGTGAGTACTGTAATATGTGTCAAGTATCTGTGTACTTAGGACAGTACAGAATACAGTTAATTGACAGAGAGACTGAAACACTCATTTTTCTTGCCCATTTCCCTGCTCTAGGAATGGTGTACATGGGAGGCATGGTTTACGCTGTTGGTGGTTTCAATGGCTCTTTGAGGGTTCGTACAGTAGATTCCTATGATCCAGTGAAGGACCAGTGGACAAGTGTTGCTAACATGCAAGACAGGAGAAGCACACTGGGAGCAGCAGTATTAAATGGCCTTCTTTACGCTGTGGGAGGATTTGATGGGAGTACAGGTATGTTTGCCTTAGACACTTCTGAATACCTTTGACTGCTCTTAACATAATTGTATCAAATCTGARTGTCTCTTTTTGCTGGTACTTTTGGTGAAACGAAGCATGAGGGTAGCTTGGCATCTTGTGATGTGGAAYATGCTTAAGTGGTCACATTCCTCTACTTGAAAAGTGGACTGTTTTCTCCTTTCTAAAAGTTCAGGCTTAATGACTAGTCAACTTCTGCTAAGTTCCCTTTCAGTATTCGTTCTATAGTCAGAGTCCTTAACTTGTGGAAGATGTGAACAGAAAAATTACCGAGTCTGTTTTATTCTGTTTGGATAGGARATTTATTTCTGCATTTTCACGTAGTGTGAGTAAGATTATAAATATTTTTTTTCTGACCTGTGAGAAGGCTTTAGACATACACTGGTCATTCTCTTCTCCAATGCACTGAACAATTAGTGCAGAGGTGATCCTTTTGCTGAAGAACTATTATAAGAAGCATATGTAGGAGAAAATGTGTGACTTAATTACAAACAAAGGGAAAAAAATCCAGTGAAGAATTTTTTACAGTTCCACAAAGGTTTTCAGTAACTTGCCCATTTTCAGATACAAAGAATGGGTTGACTGAAATTGCCTGTCTAAAGGAGATCAGTTGCACTTTTTGTTCAGTAATTAACAGTCCTTAAAATGAAATACTTTGAATTTTCAGATATGAAGAGTTTCCTGAAAGCTAGRCAGTATGTTGCACCTAAATTTATAGAGAAAATGTTATGTTATCTTCATAGGTTTGTCATCAGTCGAAGTTTACAACTTAAAGACAAACGAGTGGTTTCATGTAGCTCCAATGAACACAAGAAGAAGTAGTGTTGGCGTAGGTGTTGTTGGAGGTAAGTTGACATGTGATATTAAAAAGAACGAAGGGAAATGCAATCATTTACCCTGCTAGCTTTTCTTACTTTTGAAAACATGTTTTATGTTTTTGCTCAGCCTTGTAATTCAAATGGTATGAGCAATCTGTAATCATTCTACGTGGGTTTTACCAGTTTTTAGCATAGTAGTTTTTAAATGTTTTTCAGAGCTTCAGCTGTGCCTGAGGCTAACTGAGGAAAAGCTTGCTAAGCTCTAGGTTCAGTATGTCAGCAAAGTCAGAGAGCTGACRTTAATAGCTTATCGTTTGGTCTTTAGTGATGTAGCACTGCTGTATTGTCAGCTCTGTTATCTGTGGCTGACTTTGCTGGCTGCATGCTGGGGACAATCCCAAGGACAGTGCCAGGAAAACTGCTGACTTTCCAGTCAGCTTGGTGGTGAACAGCCTGAACGTCACTTACAGAATGAAGGCCTGGCCTGATTCTTGGTCTTAAAACAGTTTTAGGTGTGTGCATGTTTTTTAACTGCATAGGAACCACTGCTCTTTCTAATCGGAAAATGTGGACTGTACAAGTAATTTTCATCTAMATTTCTGATATTTCTAGGAAGTCTATTGGTGAGCTTCATGTATTGACCGTAGTTGAATTAGCTTGCTTTTGCCTGTGTGCCAATCCCTGTGTGAGCTCTAGAAACCAGCAGGTTCCTTTGGTTGTCCTTTGCCCTCCTAGGTAAGCTGTATGCTGTTGGTGGCTAYGATGGAGCATCACGGCAGTGCCTTAGTTCAGTAGAATGCTATGATGCCAATTCAAACGAGTGGAGCTATGTCGCAGAAATGAGCACGAGACGGAGCGGAGCAGGTGAGTGGGCAAGGGTCGCCTGTCCTGGTAAAGATGAAAACCTGTGGGTTTAAAATGTACCTAAAATACAAAAGGTAAGCTGAAGTCTGAATCTGTTGGAATGTGCTAGTCCCAGGTGGCTGATACACAGCACGTTATGAAAACAAAACTGTTCTACAGAGTAAGGTTTACTGTTKTAATAGTAAATATCTCCCTTTTTTTTCATACTTTCATATTCCTCCTCTTCCCACAACTTCCGATGGTTTTTAACAGACTATTACTCATGGATTGTAATAATCACTATCACCTCAATTCTGAAGTATCAAAATCTATACAGCAAGGATGAAAAAAAGTCTTTTTGCAAAGATCTCTTTGCCAGTTAGGGCTGATTATTCTAACAGCATTTTCAGGTTGAGTTTATGTGTGAGCTCTGATTAGGTTTCCACCTCTTTGGAGGACTTGTTCTGCATTCTGATTCACTGCAGGAAATTTTGTCCTTGTTCATTCTTAAGTTTGTATTACTGGTTTCATCCTATTACTTCCACTTATGTACCCTTTATTTCACCTTCAGTAATTCTTCTCATCACCTGGTGTTTACATCCTCTGTACATGTACAGCCTACTACTTGTTATCCTTCCTTATCATTTAGCCAAGGTATATCCACTGATTTCTGTATAATCTTAAAAATCCCTTTTTTCTTTTTTTTGGGGTGGGTTTTCTTTTCCTTCTTGCAATTCTGAGTATGTATATTTCTMTTTAAAGATATCAAAAGTGACTGTGGTATTCCACTTTTGTTTAATGAAATGATGCTTCCACAGCTCCAAATTGACATTAGCATTTCCATTATCTATTTATATTATGGACTTGAATCTCATTTACTGTTCACTGTCGTCTATTTGTCTTTTGGTATTTCAGGTTTTTTCAACTCACAGAAGTTGTTTTATTTCTCTAGATGCGTTCCCATGGACTTTATCAAGTCAAATTCCATGATATTATTTTCTACATTTATTTTTTAGTAGTGAAGTTCACTTTTATGCAAAGTACTTAATCRTGGTTTTTAGCAACACCCTTCAAGTATCTACTGGTGATTGCATTAATTCTTCACAATGGGAAGAGATATTGCTACAAATAAATTTGGATGGACTTCTAGTACACTCAGCATATGATTAACAGTTATCCCAACTTTCCATCCTACCTTCCATTATTCTTTGTTAACTCTGAACAGTTTTTTACCAGTATAATGATGTTTAAATTAAGTTCAAATAATTTCAAAACAAATCTATCAAAGTACTAAATTCATTACTAAAATTAAGKGTATGTGATACTTCCATTATATTCTTATAAAATCAGCAAGCTGATAACTCTTATTATTAAAAGTCATGTTTTGATTGTGCTTCTAAACTAAAACTATGATGTTAATGAAGGAAACATGATACATTATACCTGAAGAAACACAGTTGTCTTGTGAAACTTCTAGTAACTCAGTCTGTGCATCTTGGTAGTAAATTCTGGACTAAAAACTGGACAGAGTTACAGTAAGGGTACCAGAAAATATTCTTATCTAATATTTGGCAAATTTTGAGGAAAATATTTGTATGAAATGGGCAAGTTGCTAGTATCATTATAAAGATGATACAACCAAATAGTGTTGGTGGGTTATAACAAAGCTTCATTTTGCAGTCTGCCTGCACACACATTTTGTTTCAGTGCTTAGGATTTATTTTTTGATACTCTGTTTTGCAAACTGTTGTGCTTGTAGCCTATTTATACAGTAGATGTTTTCAGATTTTTCTTAATGTTGAATTTTTTCTACAACTCTGAAATTTAGCTGCTTAACTATACTAACCACTGGGAACTTCCTGCCCCTCTTCTCTCTCCCCTTGTCCCTGTGTTTGCTTACTCAACTCTCTTCTGCCTTTTACCTTGTCCACTAATTAAAAAAATGGAGAGGAAAATGAAATGTAGACAGTTATTTGAGATTCACATAATTGTTGGTTATTAAAATAACCAACATTCTTCTGTGCCACTCTGTTAAACACATGGAAAATTATATTTTTGCATGGCAGAGGAGTGGGTGGTGATGTGAAAATTGTGGCTGTTCATTAAGCTTGGCTGTATAGGCCAAATATCCAAACCCACCAGAACTGTTTCAACTGGCAATCAGTCCTGGTGGTGTTATGGGGGCTAACTGAAGAGAGTTTTGTTCCTGTATTAAACTTTTGGATGTTTGGTCATCTCAAGGAACTTAAGCTCGTCTCTTCTGTTCCTACTGCTTCAGCTTCATTCAAAAGCAACTTTTCAGAGGTTAACCCTCAGTTACTCTTCTTTAGTACCCACTGCTTCTCAGTTGATCAATACGGGGACAGATCTGTTTCCAGCAACATATTGGGATGAGGAACTTCAGATCCAGATATAGGCCATTTGGGAGGGCTGAGAGATATAAGACAGGGTCCTGAAAAATGGGCAGGAAAGAAAAATAACAAAGAAAGGAGAACTCAGAAGACGGCAACCAGAGGACACAGACGGAAGGAGCAAGAAATAAGGTAGGACCTGGATACTGGGTGTGGGATTAAGGGTAAATGAAGCRCCATGGAGGAATGGAGGACATTATTAAAAATAAGGAGCTATGAAAGAAAAGAATGGCACTGTGGCAGAGGGAAAACTACACACTGAATAGGAAGGCCAGTAACTATACTGAAAGCATGGGTGGGGGGATTTATATCACATCACATATTTAAACWGAGAATCATAGCACTCCCAGCTCTGCAATGTTTAATTCCACAAAAGATGAATGTTACACTATCCTGTCTAACAAAGTGTGATCAGAGTGGGAGAAAGAAAAGTCATATTGTTCTGTGGCATGATGCCTAGAAATAATAGCAATAAAAGAAGAATTAAATTAACTGGGAAGGTTATGGGAAAATGTTAGTAGTGAATATCACTGATAAAGCACTAAATAGCAGGATTTATAAGTATCCCATCAAGAAGCTATTTTTCAGATTTACAGTACGAGTTAGCTTCCATGTTTCCTTCCTCTCTTCCTTTATTAAAATCAGTCTCTTTAATAAGAAAATTTAGTCATTTCAGCAAGAGTCGTTTCTCTCCACATTTAGGAATGGCTCTTAAATACAAAATTAATTATATTTTTTCAAAGATATTTCAGCTGGTTATTAAGGTCTTGGGGTTCTCTTTTTTTTCCTTTTTATTTTTAACCTCAATTTTTTTTTCTTATCTGACTTACCTTATTTTTTGTATTCATATTTGTTGTTTCCCCTTAAAAAAGATTTTAAGTGGTTCCCTTTAGAAGCTGCATTTGCAAATCTATATCTCAGCTCTGAGTTTCATTGTCTTAAATGTGGCATTTATTAGATTTCCCAGTATACTTTCTTAGAATTGCTTTCTTAGTTGTCTTTATGGTCCATCACTCAGAAGCTTTAATGCAAAAAACCCTCCTACGTTTCTGAAATCTATTATGTTTGGATTCTAATAATGCATTATAAAGGGAGGAATAAATAAAAAGGTCTTTGTTTCTGTCCCCATTTCCATCTTTTTAGTATGTGTGCGCAAAAAGCAAGTASATAGAACTAGTTTTACTCACTCCTTCATTTCAAGCTCACAGATTGATAAATTTTTGTTGTAAAGTAAAGGACACCTTAGGATTAAAGGACACCCTTTAATATCCTTTTGGATATTTTGATAACTGAAGCTTGGTTCAAAGACGCTTGGTGTTCTTCAAATCCCAGAGAAGGTACTCGCTGTTAACTGTTACTTCTGTTTCATTTATCTGTTTACAAGGTATTCCAACACTTCAGTGGAAACATCCCTATTGTATAATGTCTATCCATCCAGCTTTTATCCTCTGTACTGCGCAGTTTTTATTTTCTAAAAATYCACTTACATTTTATCATCTTGTCAGATTTCTGTTATTGCTGGCTGACTACATTGTCTCATTTACTGTCACTTCTAATTAGTCCTAAATTTCAACTAGCCTCATTTTCCTGCACGTCATTTTTCGTCCAAAATTTTCTAAATATTCTGTTGCAGAACAGCTCTGGTCTTTGTATGCTGCAATATGGTAGATGAGCACGCAAGGCATTTTATCAGTCTTGCTGTAGTTACTGTCTCTTTGCTTTAATGCATCCTGACCCAAATGTTTTCTGAAATTATTTCCAACATTGATTTAATAAAGGATTTATGTTAGCTGACATATTTGTTGTTTCTCCTTTGTATCATTCAAATAATTCTCTGGTTAATTGTGTGTATTTTCATATGTTTGCAGGTGTTGGTGTGTTAAACAATTTATTGTATGCAGTAGGTGGTCATGATGGTCCTTTGGTAAGAAAAAGTGTTGAAGTGTTTGACCCCATTGCCAGTTCCTGGAAGCAGGTTGCAGATATGAACATGTGCAGAAGGAATGCAGGTATGTGCAACAATGACTAAAATTGTGCCAGTGTCATTTGTGAATGGCATCTACCTGGATTTGTGCTACTTTCATGATATTGCAGAATAAAAAACATGCATCTGGGGTGGTGTAAGCCAATTACTAATTTTTGTACTGATTTCCTGTCCTTTTTTAGGTGTTTGTGCTGTAAATGGTCTCTTGTATGTAGTTGGAGGAGATGACGGTTCCTGTAATTTATCAACAGTGGAGTATTATAATCCAACAACCGATAAGTGGACGGTTGTCTCATCTTGTATGAGTACAGGAAGGAGCTATGCAGGTAATGCATGTAGATATTTTTAACAGACTTTCTAAAGTGTAACATTTGACAAAGCATCCAAACAGAGTCTTGTCTAATGTAAAACCTAAAATATTAAAATGGGTAGGAAGAATCTGATGGTACATTTTGAATGGCAACTTCAAATAATTATTAACTACAATARAAAAAAAAAGGGRYTAAAGTGTACTCAAGAGTGATTTAGCACATAAGTGATGAGTCAGAAAGACGATTCTGGTATGACCAGTTTTTTCAAGAAACTTACGTCTCAGTCTAGGGGGTCCAATTCTGAAGTTTGTTGGGATTTGATATCTAGAAAATGAGCTGTTTTGCGAATCTTTTCCTTCAATAATTGCGGTTTTACAAAAAAGTTATTTAAGTGAATATTAAGGATATAGTTCACTGATAGCAAAATTAAACTTGATTAATGGCAGGTTTTTTCAAGTCATGGAAACTTTTTCAGAACTTTGCACTGATTCAGACAGCTTTGTGTCAAAAAAATTAAGGGAAACATGTACATTGATGCTGGTGCACAATAAAATGCTAATTGCAATGCATCATATTAAAATTCTATGTATTTTTTTCTTGATTAAAAAAAATACTGCCTAAAGATTTATGCCTTTTTTTCCCCTCCCTCTAGGTGTTACAGTTATTGACAAACCATTATGATCAGTAAAGGGATTTTCAACTTGATTATGCACTAGAAGCAGTCTTCAACAAGTGTATTTGAAGTGACTGAGTATCTAAGCACTTCTCTACTTGTAGCTGCACCTTGAGTCACAGTGGAAGATGTGACTGTCTACAATTACAGATGACAGATGATGAAGATTACTCTAGGTAGAAGCAATGCGTAGGATTTTTCTGCAGTTGAGCAGAAGCTGATTGAATTTTTGGAGCCTGGTGGACAATTTTTTTTATTGCAAGATCTTCAAAAAAAACCCAACACTTTCATAAGGACCGACTTCTGTCAGTTATGACTGAGAAACGGATTGTGAGTGAAGAATGGTGTGTATTCTGGTGAAAGTAAATTTTTGTCTTATTTTTTCCAGAGACTAATAAATATATTTAAGGAAATGAACTGTCAGTCTTCATAGTAGGTATTGAATCCCACCTCAGTAATTCAAGCTGGCATGGGGTAAATTTGTTTCCTTTTATAAAACTTTTGTTACATAACTATACTACGTGCATATGTTTGTGTGAGCATAAGTTGCTCTCTATTGAAACTCTTCAAAACCTGATTTTGCTATTTATAATTTGGCACAGTACTTTGAATATGTCAGTACTATGTTGTAAAACAGAGATGTATTTTTTGATATGTAATAATGCTTAACACTAATTCCCATTGAAGGAGATCAGAGAAGGTATAACACTTCTTGAGCAGGTGTAATTTCAAAACCTTTTTAATAAAAATGTTGTCTGTACTTATGGGGTTTTTTTTCCTGTTCAATTTTGGTCACATTTAGATGTTACTTTTTTTATCCTTTTATCCAAAAGGTGATTTGGCATGAAAATAACTGAAAATTTATAGTGACTGTATGCAATTGCGTTGAATTTGCATGGTACAAAGGCCTATTTATGTGTGTAACCTCAGCTTCTATTAGCCAATATCTGAATATACTGTATGTGGCCATGCTTATAAAGCAGCACATTTTTATTTGTTCTTGGATGGCCTCCTTTTAACATGACCAAAGTAACTGTCATATTTGAGACATTTTCTTCAAATAAAAGTTTGTACATTGTTTCCTAATGCCAACAGGTCGCTTAAAACTTGCGTTTCTCAATACAAGTCTCAAACCAAGTAATCTTGACATCAGTGAAATAAATTGGGGCGGAGGGGGAGGGGGGTGAGAAGCCGATGTTCTGGAAGTCTGAATGCCTACGAATAGAGAATTATTAAGGTTTAGGAACCAGTGCCGTGAACATCACTGTTTTGCTGCAGGTCTGTTTCTAGCAGCTGTGGCTGGCTGAGCGCAGGAATAGCCAAGGCTAAGTTCCCGTGAAAGCGCCTGTGCTGCGACATGGGCGGCAGGGCCGGGAGTCACGTAGGTGGCCGAATTCCATGTGCGGCCGCACTGCTGTATGTGCGGTGTGACGCAAGGCAGGGCGAGGCAGGGACTCSAATGGGAACCTTTTATTTGACTTGTACAGTTCCACCTGCATGACACCAACCCGGGGAATGCGGCTCTGCGCCGCTGCTGCCATGACGACACCGCCGTACATCAGTCTTTTCGTTAGCGCGGGAGCAGGGAGCGGGCGCAGGCACMTGCAGGGGTGACAGCTCTTGCAGGCGAGCGCTGTAAGCGGGGGCCGGGCGGTGGCGGCGGCGGGTCCCGGCCGTGGTGGCGCTCCCGTGGCTGTGGCCGCACCCGGGCGGGCCCCGCGGAGCCGGGCGCTGTCGGGCGGCGTGCCGCGCGTGCGGGCCCCGCCCCATGGCGTCGTGCGCGTCACACGGCCGCGCTCCCGCCCCATTGGCCGCGCGCCGGGGTCTCACTATCCTCACTCCATCTCTCCAGCCAATGGCCGAGCGGGAGCCGCCGCCGCGGCCCCGCCCCCCGCCCGCCTGACCCTGCGCCGCTGCCGCCCGCCGGCCAATGAGCGCCGCGCCGGGCGGGGCCGGCAGCCAATGGGCGGTGCGCGGTGCGCGGGCGGCCCCGGCGGTTGTTATTGCACACTCGGGAGCGTTCGCTGCTGCCGCCGCCGCTGCGCAGGTGAGGGGCGAGGGGCGACAACGGGTGCGGCCCGAGCTGCGGGTGCCGGGCTGCGGGTGCCGGGCTGCGGGTGCCGGGCTGCGGGTGCCGGCTCCTCGGGGAGCCCATCTCTTCTCGGCATTCCCGGGCTGCGGGTGCCGGGCTGCGGGTGCCGGCTCCTCGGGGAGCCCATCTCTTCTCGGCATTCCCGGGCGGCGAGTGCCGGCGTGTGTCCGCTGCCTCGCAGGGCCGGGCGAGACGGGGGAGCCTGATCCCGGTGCACTCCGGCCGCTGGTCCCTCGGCTTCCCGGAGTCGTGTTCCGGGGCGGCGGTGAAGTTGCCTTGCGCGTCSGCCGGCCCGGAGCTCCGGCTGTGGGCTGCCTTGGCGTCTGCTGCGATGCTCTTGCTATTAGTAAGGGATGGCAGCATCGCCATGCTGTTGCTAAGAAAGAAAAGCGATGACTGATGTTGCTGGGTACTAGCTTGGTATGCTGCTTAGTGTGTTAGGGTACCTGTGCACCGGAATGGGCTGCCCAGGATGCTGGTGGAGTCACCCTCCCTGGAGGGGCTTAAGGAAAGGTTGGATGCGGCACTTGGTGCCATGGTCTAGTTGCATGGTGGCGTTCGGTCATAGGATCTCAGAGCTCTTTTCCAACCTCACTAATTCTGCGGTTCTRTGATTTTGTCGGATCTCGCCTAAGWGCACCAGCCGATGAGGGACCCGTGTGCTCTGGCCTGTGAGATGCAAACCTGTTTGAGAGTGGAAGATGGACCTGTTAGAGGAGGGAATGGTCAGAGGACACATCGCCGATAGGGAGARGCTGGAAGAGCTGGGGTGGTGCAGCCTGGAGACGAGAAGACTCAAGGGACACCACACTGTGGTGCAGAAAGGGGGCTTTTTGCCAAGGCTTGTAGTGACAAAGCACTGAGCAATGTTTTTAAATTAAAAATGGGTCGGTTTAGATTTGACATAAGAATGAATTTTTTTAACAGTGAGAGTGCTGAGACACTGGAATTGATTGCRCAGAAAAGTTGTGGTTGCCCCATCTGTGAAAGTGTTTAAAGGCCAGGTTGGATGGGGCTTTGAGCCACCTGATAGAGTGAAAAATGTCTCTGCCCATCCCAAGAGGGTTGAACTGTACATGACTTTAAAGGCCCCTTCTGAGCCAAAACAGCAAGGAGCCTAGTCTGTGGAAATGGCACAAGTTCAGGGCMCCTGGAGGAATGCACCCTCTGTGGTTTTGGGAGCTGTGAGGAAAAGTCCATTACTCAGAGAAAGGTGGATTGCCTCAAGCCAGCTACAGTGTTAATATAATTTGCATAGATTTTGGTTCACAGCCATGGGAAAAATGGGACTGGGTAATCAAGAGATAAGGGTTAATTAATCTGTTAAGTCTTGTTTGAATCTTTCCTTTCCTCTTTTAGTACAGAATACAATTATCCTACAAAAATCTTGAAATAAATTTGTCTAATAATTAATACCTATTTGTCCTTTTGCTCCCTTGACATAATCTCAAAACCTAAGAGCTGGCTGCCTCTCAAATTGGTTTGCCTCCCAAACCAATCTAAAGCTTTGTTCTTTTAGTCTATTCTGCATGAAGAGAATCTGTCTTTCCCCTCCTTCCCCAGTTTTTACTTTAGAGCTAGGTAACGACTATATCATGTAATGGTTTTTGTCTTTGAAAATTAACTTTTGCTTATTGATTTTTTCACAAAATTTGCAGGTTACTTACAGACAGCTACAGAAGGACTGTGATTGTGATGTTTTATGATTGAACCATGGCAATGAACGACAGCGTCAATATCTTGAGCTCTGCCTATCTGGCAGTGGAATATATAGACTCTTTCTTACCTGACAATCCCCTGCAACAACCATTTAAAAATGCCTGGAATTACATGCTGGATAACTACACAAAGTTCCAAATTGCAACTTGGGGATCACTTATAGTTCATGAAGTTTCATACTTTTTGCTCTGTGTACCAGGATTTATCTTTCAGTTTATACCATACATGCAAAAGTATAAAATTCAACAGGTAAGAGAAAGTTGTCAACTATACTTGTCTTTGAACACGTGAGGCAGAGCACATAACTGCAGTACCCTAATTCTCAATGTGTACCATCCCATTTCATCTGTCACTTGGACATSCTGGAAATGACAAAGTAAAATTACTGTGTGTATGAGGAGAGAAAGAGAAGTGGGTTTTAGAGAAGAAAAGGAGAATTTGTTGGTTTGYTTTTTTTGCCCCAATGAAGGGTTATGCTTTTCACCATGGTGCTATAGAGAGAAAAGAGTATGTCAGCCTTACTGTGAGTGAAGTTTTATATACAGAGTTTTTGTATCAGCAGGGGAAGATGAATGGAATTCTGGCATCTGGTGGTAGAGGTGTGTCTTAATATTAAATAATTACATGGTGTGCATATTTAATAGCATTTGTCTTCTTCAAAGTACCTCYAAGCACACACTCGTAAAAGGATTTTGAAATATTTAAACAATGAAGAAAGCCTTGGATGGATTGCACACTCCTTATCAGAGGTCAAGGCACATCGACTATCTAAAGATTATTGTTTTATCCTAGTTTATTATCTTATGAATTAAAAATTAATAGCACCAACTTCTTAAATTATTGCAGTAGTTGGTAAAATGTCTCCCTGCAAAAACTGGATGTTTTCAAGACAATTTATTCCTTCAGTCTCTCTTGTATTATTTTAGCAATGGAAATGCATTCTGTGGTGTGAAGAAGAAAAACAAAATTGGATTCCGTTAAACTGTTGAGTATGAAATGTTCCTGCTAACTATAAATACTGAAAAAACAAAAATATTTTGGAAGTGTCTGACAAAGACAACTTAAAACATTAGCCTAGAAAAACGAGGTTTTGATAAAACTGAATCCAATGCCGTATTATTTGTGTTGTCTGAGTAAAATCTGCATTATTGGAAGGCATGTTATCTGTCTTCCAAGGTGAAATTAAACTGACTCCATATGAATTTTTGCAGTTCTTCACTTACGTGCAATAGAAACACGTAACATAATTGATTTTTTTTGTTTTATTTTAGGATAAACCAGAAACATGGGAAAAACAATGGAAGTGTTTCAAAACCCTGCTCTTCAATCACTTCTTCATTCAGCTTCCCCTGATTTGTGGTACCTATTACTTCACAGAGTATTTTAACATCCCGTATGGGTGGGAAGAGATGCCGAGATGGTGCGTAGATTTTTCTGATATGGTGATGCTGAGTTAAATACAGTTGAACGCAGGATATTTAACAATTAGTGTCATCAGCTCTAATAGAAAATATTTTTGCAATGTGAATTGCATTTGTTAATCATCCTTCAGTTGATGCTTAACTGCTATAAGAGCTAATTAGAATTTTCTAAATTTTTTTTAAGGGCCCGAAGCTGTTCTAATCCTCAGGAGAGAAGGGGGATTAGGAGGGAGTTTATGGAAGCAAAGCAAGATTGCTGGTGGGGTGGGTTAAATGTTGGATTTTCTGGGGGTTTTATTTATCCACATTTTTTTATTCCTCCTAAGTGTCTCTACCCTCCCCCTTTTATTGTATCAGAGCAGWAGTGTGTTCCTCGAAGGAGAGGAGAGAATGAGAGGCTTAACATGCCTCTTTTCTTGCGCTGAACTGATAGATTTTTAAACAAAGTTGGATTAGCTATAGGTGCCTCCTTCTTCCCCAGCACCAACAGCAGTTCTTTACCACAGTAGGTCATCTTTCTTGGAGAGCTGATTGCTCTCTCCTGTAGATAGCTGATCTAGCTCTATTTCGTATCTTCCCACACAGTCTGTGGTTGTTCTCTGTAGACTGTATTTGTAATATTGAAATGACATCTTGTTACATTGTGTCCTAACTCACTTCAACACATCAACAGATGAGCTGATAAGCACAGTTTACCTGGTAATTAATATTTTTAGCAAGCTAAAAAATGTAATGCCAGTGCATTGCTATTCAGTCAGTACTACTTTTAAACATTTCTGACCTGTTATTAGCATATAATCTATTTTCTCTTTCAGGATTATGCGTCTGCTAGTATTTTGTGTAACTAATGGATCTTCTGCTTTTTAAAGGTATGTTCTGGTTGCCCAGTGTTTTGGATGTGCAGTGATTGAGGATGCCTGGCACTACTTCCTGCACAGATTGCTGCATCACAAGAGAATATACAAGTATATCCATAAGGTTCACCATGARTTTGTTGTATGTATTATTCAATTCTTTTTTCTTTAATAATAGTTTTTAGTATATGTTTCATAAAATTTATTTAAACATCTCATTTGAAAGACCTAAGTATTTTCTATTGCTTTGACAGTGGGATAGATGCCTTTTTGTGGGCACTTTGTCAAGARCAGTCATCCATTTTGTTGCTGAAAACACCTCCGATAATTTGATTTCATTTCAGCAAAATAAAAGATCACACTCTTGCTACAGTTTTAATCATATCTATGAGCAAGGCAAAGCAGACTTTTAAAAATAAACATATAGTTCTCATTGTTAGGGAAAGGGAAACAGTTTTTTTGGGTTTGGGTGTACATCAGTTCCCCACCACCTGAGCTATTAACCAGAACATGTGAATCCCCAGAACATGATCAAACAGGCGGCTCTTGTGCAACTTGGGTGTGTGCTTCATATACTTGATTGAAGGAAGGGTTACAGCTCTGCATGAGTGCCTCTGGAATCTGTACAATCCTACATCGARAGCACAGTGCAACATGGGTTTTGGGTGGTTCTGCATGTAGTGGTGTTGGAGCTGGCATTGAGCACCAGGTAATGAGCCAGGCAGGATCCAGCAGTGTTTGTACCTTGTAGGTGATGTTTAGGTGGCACTGCCCGTGGAGCCCAGGAGTCAGTGCTRTGCATTTGTGTGCTGTGTTTCAGTGTAGGCTGTGCCAAAAGGAAACTGCAAGCTGCTGCAAACATCAGGGATGCTTTATGCATGCTGCCAGCAATAGAGGASCTTGGTATGGATTGATGCATGCATATGTACAGCATCTGCAGCAGCAGCTGCTCTCTTCGTCTTACTCTTGGCAACCCCTCAGGTCCTTAGCTGGAGCAGCTTTTGGCCATTATTCTCGAGAGTGGTTAGCACTTCTCACAGCAGTGATCTGTAGCCTAATGGCCATTTCATGAAAAACTTCTCATATCAAAAATAGATGATTTTAAAGTATCYCTTAAGACCTAATCCCTTAAGACAAAGTGGACTTTATTTTTTCTGATTATCTTATTTATAACTTTCAGCATTGGGTTAAAAAATATTATTCTCTGTGTATGGTGTTCCACGATTGAAAACTCTGGAATGTTTTTTTGTTTTTTTTTTTTTTTGCTAAACTAAATGTAAGAATGACTGGTGTGTGTGTGTGTGTATTTATATGAGAGAAAATGTTTTATATCAATCTCAACATAGCATTTGAGTGGTATAAATTTATTTTAAAATGTGGTCAAAGATGAGGGATTTTGAATTTTTATTTTGGTAATAAATTTCTAAGTGAGTCCTGCTTCTGAGAATATTTTGGCTTCCTTCTTTCTTCTGCTTCCCAGTCTGGATGTATAGCAAAGCTGATAGGAGCTTGCCAAACACTTATAATATTCCTGAAATAAAGCTTTGACCTGGGGTGATGGTAAGCCTAAATAAAAGTTTTCAACTTTTTAACTAGTAGTGAAGTGTTTGGAATCACTTATAGAGTGATAATCCTTATGACCTTGGAGTACTGTTTTTCCAAAGAGGAGCTAAATACATGTGTAATGGCCTTTGCTCAGTCATACCATTCCCTTTGCCCAAACATTATTTGTCCTGTGGTAGTCTTGTGGGGTAATGTGAAAGATAGAATATTGCAAAGTAGTGGTTCTGATTTGGAAGTAGATAAAACTGAAAATGGTGACTGTTCYTGTCTATTCTCTCTTTCTAGTCTCCATTTGGAATGCAAGCAGAATACGCACATCCTCTGGAAACACTCATCCTTGGAACTGGCTTTTTTATTGGAATTGTTGTTTTCTGTAAYCACGTGGTTCTTCTGTGGGCATGGGTGATTTGTCGCTTGATGGAAACCATTGATGTACACAGGTGAGATACTCATTGCTTCTTAATAATTGCTTTTTCTCTTGTCCCTGCGTGTGTCTCGAACTCATCTCTGTCACTGAGAGGTACTGTTTATTTTGCACTAAAATGCTTTTATGTATCTTACAAAGAATGACACAACCTGGAGAGTTATCACTCTTTTCTGTTTTGGGGTAGTGTTAACAGCAGGTCTTGTTGATTAAAAGAATATGGACTATCAGCTAGAGCATCTCAAGGAAGGTTAGAGAAGCTCAGTGCCTCCTTAGGATTTCTGGCTTATKATATTTGGTGTGCAAGTGGTCTTATGCATATTGGAACACCAAAAATCTATTACAGAAAGTGATATTCCAGCCAAGACTTCTTTCTGTTTAGTATTTTGTCAGACTGTTTTCTTGCTCAAGAGAAACTTCATGCTCTATGWCCACTGACTCTCTTTAAAACAAATTCATAAGATTTCTTTTGTTTATTTGCTTATTTTTATTTTTTGTGAATAAAAAGGACAAGACTTCTTATCTCTGTAGTAAAACTGACTTATTTCAAATTTGGCTCCAAAATGCTAGGGCAAATCCCAGTAGGCTTTGTTTAGTTCATCTACTTATGAATGAGCTTTTCTTTCCTGTGTTCAAGAGGAAGGGGACACTAGGAGTTTGTTTTTGAAATCATAGTATTAACACTTGACCTTGTGTTTGTAAATATATTATGGAGCAGGTAGTGTCTTATTGCAAGTTGAGTGTCAGGTATTTAATGGAAGATGAACTGCCAGTAAATTCATGGTATAAAGAATTCCAGGTTTATTTACACTTTGCTTGTAGACTTCCCAAAGTATATGTTGTGAAATACCATGAAGTAATTGATGAAAAATACGAATTTCCTATTATTATTTTAGTTTGTTTTCCACATGAGCGGTTTATAATGAATTGCCTCGCACTCTCCCCACTAGGTGGTGGTAAGAGGCTTTCCAGTWCTACTGAGCAAAAGAGTTGAAATCCATCTAGAGCACACTGTTCTGCTTTTAATCTCCCTTTAATCATATATTTGAATTTGAAATATTTGAAGAACTTGCAGTAAGCTGAAAATAAAGAGTAGGTGTACAGTTGTTGATTTGAGATGTTCTCTGATGAACTGCTGTGCTGATGTCMATAGTTTGCACTTAATGTTACTTCTTGTTCCTCCTTCCTGACGTCACTCTTAATTAAAACTGATAAGCCAGCAGGAAGGCAGCCACTGTGATTTTTTTAAGTTACTTGCTTAAATTTTTTTTGTATTACCTAGTAAACTGAGTTGAAAAGCATGTGCCAAAGCTACTGTGGGATAATTTACAGAATCATTTGGCTAGGAGTGGAGGGATCTTGTTTTCATTTTAAGCCAATATCATACTGATTACCTCAGGACTTTAGAATATGGTAAAATATTTTTGCTCTAGAAATTGACCAGTTAGTGTCTATATTTTGTAGTTTWTGTCTCAAAAAATCCTAACCCTAGTGGCTTTTGGGTTTTTTTTTCTCCCCTGTAGTGGCTACGATGTCCCGCTGAACCCTCTTCATTTGGTGCCTTTCTATGCTGGGGCCCGTTTTCATGACTTCCATCACATGAACTTTATTGGCAATTATGCTTCAACCTTCACGTGGTGGGACAGAATCTTTGGTACAGACTCTCAATTCATTGCCTATCAGGAAAAAGAGAAGAAGAAACAGTGCATAACAAAGAAGAAGGCTAACTAAATTTCCAGTGTAAAAGTCAACTTTTGCTTTTCTGTAAAGCAGAATAGTGATTGGGTGTTTAGCGTAAATCATGTTCCCTGGCTACTAAGTGGTAGGGAAAAACAGCTAATTGAATTGCAGTATCTTTCTAACGGGAATGTTTTCTATTTTATACATAAGTACTGCATATATTTTAACTACAGATTTAAAAATGATGGAAAAAAAGCAGAGATGAGTTGCATCTATCTTTTTTTTTTGACAAGAAAAAAGTCAGTTTTATCAATAATGTTGCCCATTTTTGGATCCAGGTATGTACACTGAAGTTGGTCTTAGTTTTTTCAAATATATATTCTTAAATTTATAATATCAAATAGCAGAAGTTATTAACTAGCATCAGCACTGTATTTAAATATTGAGTAAAAGTTGCTTAAAACCAAAATGTCTGTTACTAGGAAGCTTGGACAGGTCTTTTGCACACTGGATAATGTGAACTGCTAATAACAGAGTACCAGGCTAAACATGAGTTATCAGAGACATTCCTGATCTAGATTTATTATGTTATTTTAGATTACAGGTAAAAAGAATAGAAAMTTTTATCTGAAGACACTTTTTTGCTGCTCTTTTGGATTTTGTCTGTCAGTGTACTTAGCATTTACATTACATTCTTCTCTATGTGTTGTAATTTGCTGATCTGACTTGTTGCTATATTTGCACTTGTGACTGATGAAATAAATGTGGTTTGGTTTGATGTGTGTTTTATACTTTCCATATGCTTTCCAATACAAAGCTGAGATAAAAACCATGTAGGATATAGTGTCTTAGTCTTCATCTCTCTAATGAAGAAGCATTATTTGTTAGGAAGGTTTGGAGCAGCATCTATTAAACTACTTACAATGACAGCAGTAAGAAATGGAAACGGAGAACATGTAAATTCTGGTTTTTGTTTTGAAGGACTTGGATACATAAGTGCTCAATGTAGCAATATCTTGTGGGCTGAGTGTATTCTCAGGCTACAGCTTGATCTCAAGCTAGAATCTCAAAATCTACTTCTTGGGTTGTGCTAGTCACAGAAGCAGTAGTCCAGTATTTTTGAATCTGCTGTAAGTATTTGGCTGTTGGACTGGAATTAACAGTGGAAGCATTTGAAAAGGGCTTAAAACCTTCAAAGATCTACTTTGTATTGTCATGTCAGCTGCTCTTCAGACTTCCAATACCACTTCATCTACTTGATAAGTGCCTTAGAGAACTTTACAGTGTTTTGCTTACTGAGGACCACACCTGAGTTTTAGTGCTGCTTCAYATACAATCTGGTATAATACTCAAAACAGATAATCCAGTGAAAGTTGATGAGATCAGGCTTCTAACAAAAAGCAAGGTGTTAATCACATGCAGAATGACTCAAATATTACTTGAGATGTGGAAGTAGTTTAGATTCCTCTTAGATGTTTTGTAGAAGGTTTTACTTCTCATCTCTATCCCTGCTGAAATTCAGTGGCTTCCTCCTTCACTCTAAAAAGAGGTAAAAAAAAAAAAAAAGTATTTGAYTGTGGCAGGTGMACGGAAGCTGAAATCCCTGTACTGTTCAGTTTTTAGCAGGGACTGGTACTCAAGCCTTGCTGAATCCATATGCACTGACAGCCTGAACTCTCCATTGTGGAAACAACCTCTTTAATCAGATTTCAAAGATGGCCATTATCCTCTGCTTTGTCAACTCCCACTCTCATCCTGCAGCTGCAGCTATACTTAGCTTTATTTGACCAAAGCATTAGCCTAAAAACAAGGAGCTTTCAGTGCTTCAGATTTTCCCTGTGAACATCATTCTGTTCACTGTTTCTCAGCCTGCTGGCTTATGTCTCCACTCACACTGTTGCAAAATTATGCACAACTGGGAGCCACTTGCTTAAATATTCCAGTAAAGGCATTTGTAAAAGCTTGGTGTCTCCTTAGTTATTGAGTGCTAAAAACATGATGGGAATGACTTACTAAGGTGTAATATATACTCCATCCTTCAAGTGGTTTAAAATAAAGAATGTAATTTTAAGAGTCGTGCTGTCATTTGGGGGAACATGCATGGGGTTTTTTTTCGGACCTTTTAAAATTACTTGAATCCATGTTTTTTGACACCCATTGCTATTTTAGTTTTTTGGGTTATTTTATGTACGTCCTTAGTGTACAATGTGATCACATCATTGCTTTTGATCCACTTTCTTTAACAAATCCCTCGAGAATTATGCAAGCTGTGCTWTATAAATTTTTTTGTTGCTGGAAAAAAAATGTGCCTGCTGGACCTCTCAACACAGGCACCTGCATTTGAAAACCACAGACTTGTTTTCTTCAGGACTTGAATGGAACTGCATTTTACTACCACCCACCACCTTTTCAAATGTAGAATCCTATATTTATTAGAGAATATGATGCTGGCAAGTAAATTATCTACCTCATTACTTTGCATCTTTTATGTAAATCAAAAATCATGTTAGGCAATTGCATTTTTAGATTTTAGGTCTTTACTAMATAAGATTTTCCCCCCATATTTTGTGAGAGAGACTATATAGTATGTGCAGATCTGTAAACAAAGGTTTTTGTCCAATAATTAAAAAAAGATAAGGTTAACAGTTTTGGGTCTTCAAAYGCACAACAAAACCTTACACAATGAGTTGTACTTTATCATCGTTAACAAGGAGACAGATTTAACTCTTAAACATGGCAGGACAGGGGAGCAAGTGGGGGAGAAACATTTTCCACTCCATTATCTTTTCCTGAAAGTCTAGTTTAGTTTTATTAAGACTCATCTGTGGGAAATAACTGTCCCTTAGCTTGTACTGCCCCCTAGGATATGACAATAAATAAGACTTATGAAAGCCATGAATTAATTCCTTGGCAWTAAGGTCAAAAAAACCCATGGAAACTTGGAAAGAATTATAAAYCATTAGGATTAGGATTGCAAAATGATAAACTGCTTTTGGCAGCTGATGTGAAATACTAAATAAGGCGGTTTATTTTACCCTACAGCACAGCTTGCCAGAAAATATTAATATTGATTGATATTATGATTATAAGATTTTATGACTTCATTTAATTTCCTCGCAGTTATGCTGCAAATTTTATGGCAACTTTTTTTAAAAATTGCCATGTTTCTAGATCTTTGATTTACATTTTTGTTAAAAAATTACGATATTTAAACTTTCTTTATGGCTACCAATAGTTATTGCTAACCAGTGTCTGGTTCATGGCCTCCAAATCTCCATCTGATTAAGGCTGCCTCTCTTGTTCTGGSAGCTGCAGCCCTCTGGCAAATCTCATTCATTGAAACCTGTAACTCGTAGGTCCACGGATAAAAGGCAACTTTGTGTCATTAGTTCTTGCTATAATTTTCTGTCCGTGAAGGTAATAAACACAGCAGTCAATACACTTTTCAATTTATTTTTCACCAGCTCATCAGATTGTATCATYCTCCTGAGTAAGGCATTTCCTCTGTTTCTCAAATCACCTCTGTGGCTTGTCTCTGAATTTTCAGCATCTCATTTCAGCTGTAAATACCAGAACTGTGTGTCCAGCTTGTTCTCCCTAAGACCACCTTGTGATATAATCACATCCTCTGACTTAACTGTTATCCTTCTGTCTAAGCATTGTTTTGGAAAATACAGCATCTTTAGTGATCTCCCGATGCTTCTGGCAATGCTGTTTGCCAGACTGTCATGAATGTGTTTTATATTTCTTGCTCTTAAGTGTAATTCACAATTTGCTGCTCTGAAATATTTGCTTGACTTACCAAGTAAACCACATTCCAGAGCTGCTATATTCTTATTATTCACCATTCTTTGTCATCCATGCATTTTAATCAGTTATGATTCACATTTATGTAATCACTGAATAAATTAACCCTTGGACATGAAATACCAATCCCTATGGAAGACCAGAAGAATACTCCTCATAGATTGTGACTCACCGCTTTGAAAAAGCTTTTAAAAAGCCCTATCAGCCAGTTTTTCGAACATTCACAATAATCCTGCATGGCAGTYTCTCTGTGTGAGTACTTGGCACCAGAGCCAGGCTGTAGCAGCTCTCAGGAACAGCATTCCAGTCCAATATCCAGGACCTGGCATCATCCCAGGARCAGTGATTACTCCTGCAAACTGAAACAAGGAGCAGCAGTAAGGCACCACCATTTGTGTAGGTGCAAATGTCAAATCCATTCCGTATGAAATGTAAGTTGCAGTCTGTGGAGGCTCCATGCAGGGCTGTTACATGTACAGGATGGTCACCACCCAGTAAGAGCACAGTAAGCTCTGAAATACCTGATAGAGTTGGGTTTCAATAACGTGTGAGCCATCTAAAAGCTGGAGACAATAGAAGATTGGGTCTTGCACCACACAATTTGGAAGGTGGGTGGGGTTTTTTCCCCTTTATATTTTCTACAGCCTCCTGCTTAAGCGACCTGTCTGTATTTGTATTTTTAAAATTTTGTTGGCGTTGATATTTCTTTTGCCCTGTCTTACATCAAATCCCTTCTCAAGGAAAAGCCTCAGCTTCCTATACCTCAGCCCTKTTTTGCAAGTCTATCCAAGAAACAGAGCCACTGAGTCGTGCAAGACATTCTGAAGGTTGGTAATAGATGCTTCTGTCTTGAAGACACAGCTTCAAGTGACCACTTCAGGTGCAGTATATGGGAATATAATCAGCATTCTGATAAGTTTTGTAAAATCTTCTTRCACCTACAGTTACCTCTGCCTCCTTGCCTGGCAATTTGTCAACACTGAGAGCATCTGTTCTCTCTTAAATTGATTTGAGTTACTTTATTCCTAGCATTAAAACTTTCTGACTATAAACCAGGGAACTTTAGTGAGTGTTTCCATGGTGTAAGCATTAGCAGTTTGTTAGCATTAGTAGTAATTATTAGCATTAGTATTAGTAACTTGTTATTAATAATGTAAATATCTGCTCTCCATCATAGAGTGTTTCTAGGATTTCTGATGTACTTCAGTTGTTAGTAATGCACAAAGATTTAGGATTATCTTTTTGAATAATGAAAAAAAAGTGCCTTAGATTACTTGGCTTGTCACACAAATAAAAAATGTGCAAAGATTCAAGTCTCATAAGCAAAATTCTGTGTGAGTTTATTTTGGAAAACGTATTTATGTGCTTGCTGGTGAATCATGATTTGCTGAAAAGGATTCAGGAAAATCAAAAGTATTGGAAAATTTGAATCAGCAAATTCTATTTGGCCAAAAGAATGAAGAAATCTGTAAATATATATGAACATGATATGTTTTCTTGTGTATATATAGATTTGTCTATACATAAGTACTTTTGGAAATGTTATTTTTTTTTAAATTACCAAGTTATTTAGGCTGTGTCTGTTGGCAAAATATAACTTACTGTTTGGTGTCACATTCAGATGTAAGACACAAGTAAAGCAGATTTAAAATGTGCTGATSAGTAGGTTTCCTGGAGCACCTGTGCTCTACTCACTGCTCTCATGAGTGTCACCAGCTTACAAGGCCTTAGCCAGGTGCCTGATCATGCACATACCCTGGGAATGCCCTTGGGCTTGGTGCATTCTTCTGASACAAAGAAAAGTGCCAAAACTTTTTCCATATTACAAGGAAATTTGGCCTTTGAAAATAGTTATCCCTGAACTATGGAAAATAGAAGGGATTAGATACAAATCACTTTTTATCTAATCAATTCCTCCTACTCAGTTTTGCTTATGCTCATAAATTGTCTGAGAATTGAAGCAYTGATTTTTAATCCCTTATTTAAAATAAATTAGTATTTCAAAACTCAAAATTAAATATAGTATATGAACTACCCCGCTTTACACAAGATATGCATGTATTTTTGTAAGCACACATCCTCCTAATTTTTTTAAAGGGTGGAGTTAAATAAGTGTGGAGATGAAAGCAAATCCATTCACATCTAGTTGTGAGACTAATTTTGTGTAGTGGAATAATAATTCACTGCTTCAGGAGATGAAAACAAATAGATGGTTTCTGAACCTACTTGAATCTTTTAGTGATATATTTTGGTCAAATAAATTAGAAGAGAAGCCAATTACCATTGCTACAAACAACAAAAGAGAAWTTTTTTTGATCAGAAAGTTCTCTAAGAAAATTATATTGTAAGTGTAAAATCACATCATCACATTTTTTTACTTTGTGTATTGAGTGCAAGGAAAAGTAATAAAAAAGCAAGGAATATTTAGCCTGTGATGAATGTAGCCAACAACAGTGATAAAGAATGTGAATCTTTTGAATACTAGATCAGCTACCATTATTTGCAGTTCCATTTGGAGCACTGAGAGGWCTGCACACATTGTACATATTTCTAAAGCAGTGTGATGTCATAAACAATTTTTTAATGTAATCCAATTAATGCTGTTAGGAAGGGGAGAAGTCAGATAGAGTCCTTTTGTGATTTTAAATTCAAACAGTGACCTTGGTCAGAGAAAACACTGTATCAAGGAGTCTCTCTACATCCAAGTCTTGCAAAATACTTAGAGCAAATTTGTGCTGTCATAACCTCAGGGCTAATGGGACCTGCCATGACAGGAATCTCCAGAAGTTTTCTAGCTGTAAGAAAGAGGAGTTGAAGGCTCCAAGAACTACTCTGAAGGCACCTTTGCATGTGGTTGCCTACTTGTAAGATTGGAATTAAATTGGGAACGGCAGCTTCTGAGCCCCATTGGCTTTAAAAGATAGAAGGGTTGAACTTTGGTTCTKGCTATGAAGAAACACATCAAATAATTCAGGACAGACATTTAGGGYCTTGGAAGGTAATGAATATAGATTAATAGAGACAAAAAGATATATAAGTACTCATGTACAGTAGTTGCACTTTCAGGTCTGTGTTTCAGATGCTGGCTTGCTTTCTGAGCTTGTACATAACCAAGCGTCAAAGAAAACATTCTCCTAGAAGAAATAATTTCCATTATCTTCTTAGTTGGAGCTAAACACCCACAAATAAGGAAAATAATCATAGGATCACCAAAGTTCATTAAAAAATCTTCCTGAAAATTGAGTTAGTAATAATTGGTGATAGAAGGGGGTGTTATACAGGCTCACCCTTTAAAATTAGATCAGAATTACTGCATKCATTAAACTACCGAGGACAAGATTTTGCCTGTAGAAGGATGAAACGGATGTGTACTTTTCCAAAGTGAACCTCTCAAAATTTTCCAGCAAGTCTTTGTGTCCTTCCAAAAAAAAAAAAAAAAAAAAAAAAAAAAAAAAAAAAAAAAAAAAAAAAAAAAAAAAAAACCAAACCCAAACCCCAAACCATGGAAGTTGCTCTTTAGCATTCAGCTTTTTGCTTTGAGCACTTATACTTTACATAAACATAATCTAAACAGCAGTGTCTACAAAGACAAATTGGAAAAAATACGGTTTCAGAAGTCCTGTAGTAGCKGAAGTCTAGAAAAAAAAACCTGATTTACTAATGTATGGTGAGCAGTTCTTCACACGAGCATGGGTGTGCTCTCTAAGCACTGTCAGCATCAGAGACTAAGTCTTGCTTTATCCTTTCCTTTCTGTGATGCAGCACAGATGCCTCMAAAATGAGGAGCAAAGCGACCTTACCGATGACGGTTTATAGTTTTCCCTGTCAATCAATTTGTGTTGCTCTGCGCTAGCACTGAATCATTCATGGAGCACTCTGCTACCTCACGTTTGTGGCAGTGGGCTAACCCGCTGGGACCGCATAAAAACGCGCACCCGGATTCTCGCAGCGGTTTTTTTTTCGCATCTGGTTGATGACAACAGCTTTAGCGGCTCTCGCCCGCATCGTGCGGCGCCGACCCCCGCCCTCCGCGGGAGCGCTCGGGACGCGGATCGGGGCGGAGCGGCCGGTCCCGCCCCTCCCCTCCCCACCCCACCGCCCCCCGGCTCCCGCCCTCCTTCGCTGCCTCTCCGGTGCCGGCGGGGCTGGAGCAGGGACACAGGGACACAGGCGGGCGGGATGGCTGCGCGGCTGCGGGCGCTGCTGCTGGCGCTGTGCGCGGTGCTCGCTGCCGCCCGGGCCGCCGAGGCCGAGCCGGTGGCCGGGGCTGCCAGCCGGCGGCGGCGGCTGAGCGCCGAGGAGGGCATCTCCTTCGAGTACCACCGCTACGCCGAGCTGCGGGAGGCGCTGGTGGCCGTGTGGCTGCAGTGCCCCGCCATCAGCAGGATCTACACGGTGGGGCGCAGCGCCGAGGGCCGGGAGCTGCTGGTCATCGAGATCTCCGACCGGCCCGGCGAGCACGAGCCCGGTAAGGGGGGCGACCTGCGGGCGGGGAACGGCGAGCGCGGCTCTGCCCGGCAACGCCGCGGCCACGGGCGCTGTCCCCGATATCCAACGCCGCGGCCACGGGCACTGTCCCCAATACCCAACGCCGCGGCCACGGGCGCTGTCCCGATACCCAACGCCGCGGCCACGGGCACTGTCCCCGATACCCAACGCCGCGGCCACGGGCGCTGTCCCCAATACCCAACGCCGCGGCCACGGGCACTGTCCCCAATGCCCAACGCCGCGGCCACGGGCGCTGTCCCCGGCACCCTCGCTGCGGCAGCGACTGTCAGCGATCGCCCGCAGCCGGCGCCGGGCGCTTCGTGCCGCTGCCGCTGGATTTAGCGCCCCTTGCAGCAAGAAACGCCCGAATTGCCCATGAAACGTGAGGAGCGGGCGCCCGGCGCGGGTCCGCCGGCAGGACAGGCGCTGGCCGCCCTTCCCCACGAACCGCAGCGTGACACGGCCAGGCTGAACCCGGGGATGGGTCACCCACCCTCGGGATATGGGGTTGCGTGTACTTGGTTTGGGACATTGTTTTATCAAAGGGGATGCGATTGATGCCGTGCACTTGTTTTACACCTACGACTGTGTCCCTTTCATCGTTTCCGATCTTAGCATCGGCAGTGTCGCTGATGTCTGCATGCGAAAGGGTTTAATCGTGAAAGCTGCTCGCTACCTTTGGCCCAGCCACAAGCCTCCTGCAGACATCTCACATTTCCCTCCCTGGGTTACTGCACAGGTCTGGAAGTCCGTGACTTTTAGGTGGAGGTGTGGCCTCTGTGGCTCTCCGGGGATTTGGCCAATACAATTAGTGCTTAATATTCTGCTTTATGATTTGAATGTAACCTTGCTTTGTATCATCAAGAGATTTAATGTTAGGGCTACAGATAGCACTTGAAGGTTATAGGATATTGTACATCAGGAGGATGTAAGAGGAAATAGGGTAGTGAGGCAATCTTGGAATGGAAAATGTAGGGATTGCAGCAAAATTTGAAAAATTTCTTTGTGGTATGTTGCCATCTTGATAAAGGGGAGTGAGGAACATGAAGCTAAGAATTAACCTATTGCCGCTGTGTAATTTATACACTAGAATGGTAACAGTTATTACTGGCGTTTTGCATTACTGCYAGGGGATAGTCGCTACAGCTCCTTTATGTGACTGCTGTGTCAAGCCAGCAGTATATGAATAACAAACTGCAATAAAGAAAAATTCCTATGGATTGCATCCACATACAAGCTATAGACAGTGTCAGACATTTCCTGGAATGTGCTCGGCCCTTTACTAAGGGAGCCCTATGGATAAAAATGCCACACGTTGCAATGTCCGAATCACATGTCAGGGAATGTGATGAGTCCTGGCAATCTTTAGTGGTGGATGCTGAAAATGCTGGTTTTTAAAAGGGATTAACCAGGGTTTGAACCAGAGCAAAGTCTTTGTTTTATTTCAGTCCTCGCTTTCATTCTGTGAGGTTCTGAACATTTCTCAAAAAGTGGAGAGCTACTACTCTCTGMAGTGACATATGGGAGAAACTTAGGATTTTTTGGGGAAGGGCAACAAGACAAACCTCATGCACAGTTATCCTTGCACTCCTTAGAAAGAATTGTAAAAGCATTGATGCCACCCCTACTTCATTGTTACAGAGCCTAAGCACCCACATACTGTGCCAATGGTTGCATTAGACGTGTTTTCTTCTTAAAAACTGTATATTGTGCCAGTGGTTGCATTAGAGATGTTTTCTTCTTAAAAATGTGCCCTTTCCTCTACTGTGTAGTAAAAGGTAGCACTATTTATTTTTCTATGGGAGCTTTTTTAAGCTCTGCAGTAAAAGAAATGGAGCCTTGTGCCAGCCTTGGCAGGAAATACGAGTCTGATTTTGCTCATACATGAAGGGGGAACCCTGCTCATTCCGAGCATCCATGATTCTCAGGGCAACAACCAGAAAAAGGATATTTTGTGTGGTAAAGCTTGCAGGATCAGAATCTGATTTATCATCATCTCTTATTATTAAAAAATGGTAGACAGAATCACAGACACACTCATATACATAYACATAGTAACTTTTGATTTTTCCCGGACAGCCAAAAAGCTGTAARTTCTGAATGTAATCTATTCCTGCAAGATACCTTGAGTGTCACAGGATTTATTTTTAAAATGTAGGGAAGCATGAACAAAAGATATGCTGTGGTTCATAGATTTACAGTCTGTGGAGAGCTCAAGCTTCTGAAAATCTGGTGAGTACACAGGGATGTTACCTGAATCATCTAGTGGACTGCTGTGAAACAAAAGAAAATGTTTGCGTTCACTTAGTGAGCAAGTTGATGACAAAACAGAGCAGGAAAGTGTCAGCAGAGTTTCAGTAAAGACTCTTTGTACTGAGTAAAGAGGCTTTRTACCGAKTAAATCAAATACTGCATATACATACAACCTCTGCATAATCACATGCAGGGCATGGCTGTGTAGCCTTGTGTGAATGCATTTGATTGTATGCAAGCATATAAATCAGTTCAATGTTAACATATTGGATACTTTTGAAAATTGATTTGTAATATATACGTGGAGTGTTTGAAAAAAAATGCTTGMGAGAAATAGGAAAACTTTAGGAATGTGCTTTAGACCTCCAAGGCAACTGGAAAAAATCCTCAGTGAATGAAGRAACTGGAACAAATCGTGAAGGCCTGGGGTGAATATTCATTAGGAGAATTTTCTTAAAGTTCTGATACTTCATTGGAAGTCAGAATGACTTCATATGAGCCAGTCTGGTTTCTTGCATAATCATACAAAGTGTCTTTGCAAATCTTAGAAACCCAGATTAGTCACTTGGACACTGTGAGCTGAACCTTCCCTGAGCTCCTCCTGGGGACATGATAAATGCCAGAAGCGTGAGACTGCCCAAAGTTTCTAATGCTGCATTAAATGCTTAGAGAACGTGTTGCCTTCTCTGCCAGCTTGAGCACCACACAACCTGTACTTCAGATGTGCTTCATGCCAAACAGGGTTTGCGTTCATATTTGTAATTTTCTGCATTTTGTTGTGGGTTTTTGTTTTGTGTTGTTGCTTTTTTAAAATGTTTGTTTGGGACTTTTTTTTTGGCAACGATTTCTTAAGGCTGATACTGCACCTGTATGGCAGATTAGAGCCTRCAATCACTGATAGAAAAGAAGCCCTTGAATAAGGAAAGCACAACCCAGAGATGAAGACATTCGAACTTTTTCAAGTTTTATACCAAGGAGGCTGTTCTGTGCAGAAAACTTCACTTTGAGTCGCTGAGGACAAGGCAGTTAAGGCAGAGGAAGACTTGACAGACACTATGTCAGTGGTTATGTGTAGAAGGTGTTGTACAAAGTTAGACTGGAAGCAATCAAAATGTTTAGACTGGAAGCAATCAAAATATTTTGCAGTAATTTTGACTTAATGAGAAAAAACAGTTTTGTGCCTGTGCTTGCCAAAAATTGGCAAATTGACAGAAGGCAGTGGATGACAAGGTCAGATAAAATGAGAAAGTGGTTGTGTAAAGTTGATGGTGAACCAAGGGAAAACAGGACATTTGATGATAAAGCACAGATTTTTTTTTTTTTTTCCCCTGGAACAAACTAAGCAATATTTTGCCTTAGTTCAGGTGCAGGAGAATACTGACTACTCCTGGGAGAGGATGTAGGCTCTTGCTTTGGATGTCTGATGTTCTGTTGAACAGAATGTTTTTATTGTTCAACGTTTTTCCCACAAGCATCTTCAAAAATACTTCACGTAGAAGGAAATGGTTAAATTGTAGTTGAATGAGACAACTGATTTTCTAGAAAGTGACATACCTTGGATTTTGCAGTTTCAAASAACAAAGCATCTTGAACCAATGAGKCAGGAGCACASCGAGTGTGAGTTGAGCAGYAGMGTTGTGAYTTGGAAYATTTGCAGGGCCCTGTGGGTGTGACTCCTGCCGGTTTTACRAGGTGCAACTCAGCTACAATAATCCTTGGACCCATCACTTTATCAAAGACTCCACTTGGCAGGGTAAGGAAATGAGTTGGGTCAGTCAATGCTGGCACTGATCCTAAACAAACTTCTAGATTTCCCAAATTGTAGCTCTTGTGGTAGCCCCTCCAAAGCCCCCAGACGTRGGGCTCTCAGTTTCTCACACCCCAGCTCTGCAGAATCATTTCCTCCTGCAAAGAAACAATTAGAGGGTGACTAAGAGAGAAGTGAAAATCATGACTCTATATAAATGAATGGAGAAATCCAAGAGTTGTGTCCTGATACAGACAGGTTTTTATTCTGTCAGTGAAGTGCTCCCTTTTTCAGCTGTGGCACCAGCAAYGTGAGCTGGTACTTTCAGTGGTAAGAAGTTGCAATAAGTAAAGCTGATGGATTTGCAAGGAGAAAAATTGCTTCTTCTCATAATGTCCTTGTCACTGTTGTGCAAAACCCATTTTAAAATATTTCTTGATTTATTGTAATCCAAATGACTCTGCAGCCATTTCAGAGAGCCATGGGCAAATTCTGCTCTTTTTCAAAAGAGAGAGCAGTGGGAAGAGCCAGCAAATGTGTAGGAGGCTGCTGAGTTTTCAGCCCAGCATGGGCAGGAATCATCTGTGCTGCTGTAGGGTGGTAACCTGAGTGGGGACACCACTGGATGTCACCTGTGGGTCTTCTGGGCTGTCCTGCTTCAGATGGGTAAGTGCAGTGCTGGGGTTGGTGGCAGGGCGCTGTGTCACTGGTGATGTTAGAAAGCACACAGCTGGTCTCATGGTTGTAGGGATGTCATCAGATACAGCTGTCCTAACTTCATTATCTACACTTAATTGCACTTGCTTTTCTAAAGCTTCTTTTCCTTATGCTCCAAATCTGCACATGAAAACCGTGTGGGCTCTTTGGTTGTGAGCACCTGTTGATGTTTCCCACATTTGCAAAGCATTAATCCAAATTGCATATGGAAAGAGCTTGCTAATTAATCTAGGTGTTGGAGAGCAAGCCTAATCTTTGTGTGCTTGATGTTTTAGCAAACACCAGTTTTTATCAAGGGCCGTATGTAGGTCCCTTTTTGAAGGGAGATGTTGAAGGGTGTAGGGTGGGTTAATGTGCTGCAGTGAGTTCACACWGACCAGCTGCACTGCAAAAAGGTAKGGGCTGTAAACGGGGCGGTGTAAGCACCACACTTTGTATCAGGAACACAGGAGATGCTGTGCTGGCCACTTTGTGCTTCCACCCTTTCTGTCAGCTGTGGTTTAGCTCCTCTYCTGGCTTAGCTTTGAAATCCTCTTTAAAGGTGAGCTGCTGTCTGGGCAGCCAGGTTACAAGAGCAGCTGCAGCACCAGACAAGCAGGAGCAAGGTGGCTGCTGGTGTCTCCATAGGGATGGGTAAAAAACTGCAGAGTAAAACAAGGTTGAACTTACTACTCATGTAGCCCTCTGCATTTGGAATTTTCCTTTGTGCATCAGGGAACAGATTCTCTTGTGAGGATGTTCTGGCTTTCTCATCAAACACTGTCAGGGGTGTGCTACTGACGCGCCTTCTGGGAGTGCAGATCTGGAGCGGGCTGTACCTCCGGCATTCTACAGAACGCTGAGAAGCTGTATTTACCTTTCCTGCAAAATCCCTTATCACTTTTTGTGCCAGTTAGGGTATCCCCCTGGAGTCACCCAGCCAGGATTTGGCCTGGGTTAGTCTCTGGCAGGGCCATTTYAATGCTGCCTGCATTCAGTGGAATGTTCAGTGTCCTTCACAGACTGTGTAGGTTGTGCAGGTCTTGGGAGGGCTGTAGAGCAGGAAGATGGCTGGATGTACACGGTGAGCAAATGTTTTAGATTTTAACATTTTTCTTCCTTGATTTTATCTTTCTTAAATAGTATTTCCTTACTAGTTCTGATTTCATCCTATCTCTGTTTTTGTGTTCAGCTCAAAATAGAGGTGTAGAATACAAARTGGAAAACGGCTCACAGTGCTCCGGTGCCAGTGAACGAGAGGCAGACACGTGTACAGCTCACATTCACAGCTGGTTGGTAATGCCATGCACGTTCCCAGTGAGGCCAATGGAAATTCACAGTAAATGTGGTTAGGCAGCTGTGCTAGCCTGTCTGCAGTGTTCTTCAGAGATATAATGCTCTCACTCCAAATTGCTTCACTGACTGAGGGATTTAAAGAGTTCCCCTTTTGTTAGGACATGTAAAAAAGGTTTTATAGAGGCTCTGTGCTACCTGGGAAAACACTGTGGATCCCGGCTACTGTATCTCAGCAGTTTATCTTTTATTTACTGGAATAACAAATGGTAAACAAGCTGGGGTAAAAAGGTCTGTAATCACTAAGAATAAACATGACTCTACAGAAAGGCAGTTGTTTTACTTTTCAGGCTTAAAATGAGTCTGAGTATGCAGAATATTCAGAGTTTGTTGATCTGACCCAGACTGCTTTTGACAATCCCACTCCTTTTGAAAGAGTCGATTACTTTAATTTCTTTCAAAGAGAAGACTTGTCATCACCTCCCACACCTTCAGCTTTAACAGTTCTCAAAGAAACCAGAAAGGGAGCCTGTTTTGTTGTTATCTTGATTTAAAGTGATGTTTTATTATGGTGACATTAATGCAGACTCCAGAGAATTAGTGAGAAGTSTGTAAATCTTGGGTATTTCCCAAGATTTTGTGGCATGTTCAAGCCACTAAGTGGTAGTTGTGTGATTTATCAAAAGTGACCTCATTATTAAAATATTTTACAATTTTTTCAGGAGAAACTATTTATTATTCTGTAATTTAGTAWTCAATATCTCAAGCCTTTAAATTAGATGACGGGTGAAAAACACAAGAGTGGTCTCTTATTTCAGAATGAACACAAATTTTTGGTTGTAACAATGGAGTTGCTGCYAGACTCAGCCAATAATTTAGTATTAAAACTTGTTTAGAATGAGTTCTGTGTTCATTCCACCTAATTTGTTTTTTTCAAAGGGGGCATGTTATTTAGAAGCCTACATACTGGGCATGCATGTTTGTGCTGTAATCTCCCTTTTCCTGGTTAGTGGGTACACATCTTGGCTAGGCTGCAAACATCTATTTTCTTTGCTGACTGCAAAAGGAGCTAACATTGGGTAGGCTTCTGACTGAGGAACATTTGCAAGAGCTCATAGTTAAGATCTGGTGAATCACAGCCCTCATGTCATCATCTAATGTACCTTGCTGTTCTTTATGCGCTGCCTTTGCAAAACAAAACATTTATGAACCCTGTCTGAGCTTTTTTCAGCAGGTAAGTCCTCATACCTGTTTTAATACATGTTCCCCATAAGAAAAAACAAACAAAATCAAAGCATCATGTCACATCTTTTTTTTTGGTCTGTATTTTCTTTTTGAACAAAAGTCTCATACATCTATTACTATAGAATCTTCCTGTTTTGTTTTCTTTAGGTATTTATCCCCCCTCTCATTGAGCTGGGAATTAAACTGTGGAGAAGACTTGTAACTGAATTCTCTTAAAATTTTGTAGAATCAAAAAGAAAAAGTGAAAATCCACAATATGTGCTTTAAGGCTTCTAGGTAAGATAATTGAAATGATTGCTAGAGTTAAAAGGAGCAGACTAATGGGTGTAAACTTCACATGCTTCATTTTGGAGCAAGGTGCACAATAAAAAGCCAGGGTTCAATGAATCCAGTGGGAATGGGATGTTATATATGAAGGTTATGTTCTGGTATGCTGGGGCTAAATGAAGACAGCAAGGGTCTATGTAGTGAAAAGGCTGGGAAAAAAAGTCCTTATCAGTCAAACAGCAGAGTAGGTGGGTTTGATTTGCTGTGTGACAGGAGATGGAGCTCTTCTGTCTGCTGTACATCAGCTTGTATCATCTCAGGGTGAGTGTGAGAGCTGATGGTGTGTTGGGAGTGAGTTAGGAGTGCTGCAGTGCTGAAACTGAGCTAGTGYCAGCTTGATGTGCTGGGGTTCTGGATTTTGGAACAGAAGTTCTGCCATACTGTGAAGAAATCACTGTGTGTGCTGGGGTGCAATAGCTGTCCTCGGCAATGAAGTTATTGCCTCGCTTGCCGCTTTCAGGGGCACTGCTGGGGACAAGGACACCAGGCTGAAAGTGAGGTCTTGGTCCATAGTGCCCTTCCTTTGAAATGGAGGTTTCTTGCCAGCTGAATTGGCRTTGGCACATCTCCCTGTCACAGCAGCAGGTATTGTCAAAGGGCTGGGAGCTTTGGGCCAGTAGGAAGCCGTATTTTAGAGATGTGTCTGTGCGTCTACAATGGCCAGGTGAGAGAGAATTTTGAATCATTAWCTGTGGCTGGCAGTTCAAAGGCAGTAAACGTTTGCTTTTAATTAATTTCCAAAGTGAGGCATTTACAACTGCATAAGCTGGTAKCTGCTTCCTGGTAGTTGTTCATACAGAATTCTGAGTGAAACCTCACATCCTTGTTTGCTTGCAAGTGGAGTCCCATGGAGACAGCTGTTCTTTGCATGGAGCTGCTCCTGGCCCTGGAGTGTGAGCTGCCTGATTTATGATCAAAGGAAGATTCTGCTCTGGCTGCAGAGCCTGCCCACAGCAAGAGCAGCCCCTGAATGCCATTTTGAGTGCTTATGCTTAGGTATGGATTTACCTTGAAGCCAAATGAAGAGAGCTGCTTGATTGGKGGAGACATCAGGCTGCCCAAGGTTTATTGAACTGTTTTCTTGGTAAAGACATCCTTGCCAGTCTAATGATGTGGTAGGTGTTTGGAAAGTATGGCCCTGATGTTTGCCATGTTAGTTCTCCAAACAGAAGAGAAATCATGCTGTACTTTGCTGTGAGAAATACATCTGAGAGTTGAAAGACAGAAAGAAAGTGAAAGGCCAGCAAGACATTTCAAAGGTTAGAACTTTCTGCATAGTTGTGTTTCCTGTACCATCACACTATAGACAGCTGGATAACGTGTGTGAATTRCCACATGCTCTTCTCCTGACATTTCTGGCTGCAAAACATTAATTTGAATATCCTTTTATTTTTGTGTTCCTCAGAATTAAAGGGAGCCCCSAGCATGACAGTCCTTCTGTTACATATTGTTGTCCTTCTGTGTTATGAGCGGAGCATTTCTTGCACATTGATCATTCCAAATGAACCTTTTTTCCTGTACTAAACTGACTATTTTGAAGTTTTGGATGTATTTTGGCTTATTACACAAAAGCACAGTTCTAGAACTATAAGCAAAATTGGGGTGAGTCTGAGACATGAACAGATACTTATTGCACACCTGAAAAGTGGTGTTTCAAGGGCAGGCTTATGCTTTTGGTAAGCTGACTCTCCATGTCAGATCTTCACCTGATAAGATTAGACTATGCTTAAATTTTTCCTCCCATGCAGCTGCTGAGGATCAAAGAAAGTCAGACAAATCAAACTGAAGACACTAGGAACTGTACATCTGAATTTTTATAAGCAGAAGGCTTATAAGTGCTCATAATTTTAAATCCTAAATGTTCAAGCCAACTTGCTTGTGCCCTAAAARAAAAGGTAAATGTGACTTTGATTCAGTAATAGCCTGCACTTAAGAAAATGAGAGGTCCAAGTTTATGCTGGATGAAATGTCTTCCTTCTCTTTGATGACATCAGTACATAGAGGGAAGGAGAGAAAAAACATGGGATTGGGAGCTGGGCTTTCACATGTGTGTAAGTTTTAAACTTTGCCTTTGTAAGAAGTTGTTTCACAGAGAGAAAAAGTGATTTTMTCATAAAGGGTGTCTGGCTCCTTTCCTGGCTGTGCTGTGGATTTTTTTTGTTATTTTGGGTAAGAACACCCTCTCYGTGTTTCAGGTTCTCATCTTCCATGCTGGGTTTGTGTGTGTGGCTGTGCCATGTGCCTGGTGTGCAGGTACTGGAGAGATAACATGGTTCAGCATTTGATCTGCATTTAAGAGGYGGTTCCTGCCTGCTTCCTCTCAGATTTTTCCTACTAGCGGTTATCTCCAATATTTGTGTTGACTTAGCTAGGCTAGTGGACATATGGTGAGGAGTCATCAGGAGTTTGCCTCCCTATTTACCTGCTGCAGATACACAGTTTTTTGTTTTGTTTAAAAATCTGCCACGACAGCTGATAAGTATAAAGAGAGAACCAATTAATTTTCTTCCAGTGCTGATAGGGAGAGTCACAACAGAGACATCAATATTTGCAAGGTTTCCATGTCTGTATGTTCTTTCCATGTTCTTAGGGGAACAAATCCATAGACAAAATAAATAGTACAGACCATCAGTGAAAATCTTTTAGTACAAGTCTTTAGTGGAAAAGCCTATGAACAGAAACAGAGGAGCATCTGTTCCTTGATACTCCATGAAGCAGCTGCTAAAAATAAACTGTGTATTATAATGGTAGCCAATACAAGATGAAAAAGTACCTGACAATGGAACACTTCCCAAATAGAGAAGTTTCGGGACCAAGAAACTCATCTGACTTGAAAATTGAAGAATTGTCTGAAATAGATGTTRCCATGGAGACAGATAGGATTAGCAGCCTGAGATTTCATTGGTCTACTGCTAGCACAAGTTGCTTGTTTGAGTAGCATTAATATGTTGTCTCATGCTGCTTTATATGCTGAGACCATCTGGCATTAGTGGTATTTAAAGGTGCAGTTCTCTTACGGAAAGAGTTGGCCAACATGGTTTGATTTATGTTTGTAAGACAACCTACAAGAGTTCCGCAGTCTTTGAAAAGCTGTCTTGTGCACGAAAAATATTCTGAAAAATCATGAGATGAAGTGGGGCTTTGGGAAGCAGCACGAGGAATTTCAGAAGTTGGCTTTCTACTCAATCAGCACATATTTGAAATATTCATTGCACAAATACGCACTTTTGCATGTTTCTTCAGGTGTGTATAGGAAGGCAGCCACATTTTTTCAAAAATAAGCCTTTGCACTGAACTGCAGCTCCATCACCTTGAACAAACACAAGATCATATTATGCATAAGGGAGAAGTATGTAGTAATGCAGTAGTTGTAATGAAGGTAATGTGTAATGAACAAATTAAGCTCTAACCAAAGAGAGTCCCTTTAGTTTACTTCAGTTCATTATTTCAAGAAGAAATACTTTATTTTACTTTGAAAAACTAATGCTATATACCTTGAAACTATAYTTTCACAAAGGGTTTATAAGTAAGACAGTTTGTAGACACTAAGATAAACCTTATCTTTCATCTATTTATATCAGTGAGTCTTCATCTGCTTTCCTTAATACCACTCTGGAGTGGGAGTTGTCTTCTAAAGGAGCTTATATGACAGTGCTGACATTCCTCAGATACTTAAAAATTTTCATTATTTTGTTCTTCGATAATTATTATCATGGTGCTTAATTATTTTAAGGAGTTTTTCCTCAGACAGAGATGAATGGTTAAAGAATGGCCAAATAAGAGCCAGAAAATATTCCTATCTGAGTTCATGAGTTCCAGTGTGGAGGTCTTTCTGTAGGCTGAGCATAGCAAGGCAAGTGGCTAGAAGRAAAACTAGCTGGAGGCTTTGTTCTTCTGCATAGACTTAAAGCTGGACTGAATTTGAAGTCAAATCTTGATAATTATCAATAAGCTTGATAGGCATTTTTACATTCTTAGCTTACAGATGTTTTGACACAAGTGATGGAAAGCATTCGTAATAGTGTTCTGCAGCAGTGTAACACTTGTCCTCAGATATTGATTTGATTGATATTTCTTGGATATTGGCGTGTACTGTGTAGTACAGTAATAAAATGAAACAAGGGCATGTTTCACATCACAAATCTTTAGGTTTTAAGCTTTTATTTTGGAGCTCTGACTTTAGTGCCAAAATAAATTCTTCATATAATTTTAYTTCAAATGCAAGACCCAAGAAATACATAGCTGTGGATGTCCTCACTCCTTTAAATAGCTTTAGAATGATTATGTTTGATGCTTAATGTTTTTACAGCTTAGTTCTGTTTTAACTCTGTCAAAATGAATATAGGGCACAGGAAGAAAGCCAGATAACTTGTCTTCCCAGCCCACTCCCAATCCCCTATTCCTAGTCTGTTACCTCCCTGTTTTATTTGCTTGTTTTTAACACTGTCGTTCCATTCTATTTGAAACAAACTTTGGTGCAGTTTTGGGTTTCAGTTCACCCCAAGACCCACCTCATGGTGATTGAGATTGCTGCCACAGAGCTGTTTGCTGCTATTACCCCTTTCAGCATTACCTTGTCAAGTCTTGCAGCACCCTGTACATCTACCTACTCCCACAACGTTTCCACAGTGTGCAAAAGTATTAAAATCAGCCTGAGAGGCTGTGATGCTACCCCTGAGTGATTGTGGGCCCTTAGACCTAGGTAAACCCACAAGTAATTACTTCTTAAAGGCCCTTTRGGGCCTGGAGGAGTTTTCTCCATCCTTGGGGGAGGATCGGGAGGGATGGCCCTGAGGAGCCGGGGTGTAAGCCACCTACACTGCTTGGTGAAGGGTTCTTCTGGGTGCCCTTAAGCCGTGTAGGTGTAGCTATAATTGCTGGATTTCAGTTTTATTATTTGTGCTTAAAAGCTTAATTTCTGAAGCTGTTGATTTTGGCCAAATGCTACTTCATTCCTTCACACTAATTCATTTGTTTCATTTCTCCGGATACTGACATTTGACATACTAGTATTTATAGTTYAGGAATGAGTTTTTGTTTTTTTCTCCATTCGGTTCATTTCCAGGGATGGAATGCTACTTCTGTTCTTGCTGCATTTCCATAGCACTTAAATGAGTTGACTGCAGCTGATTAAGCTATTCACTGAATATTTCAGTGTGAGAAAAGGTGACAGCATTGAGAAACAATGGCATCTGAAATAGCTCTAGCTGTGCTACATAACATTATGCTGAGTTGCAAAGTTTGGTGACTTGACTGTCTGAAATTGAAATAGTTGCAATGAGGCTTTCTGATTTGGAGTGTCCAACACAGTTCGTCAAATTTGTTCTTAATGTGAAGTAGAATGAACACAGATGAATGTGTCAGAAGTTTTGTGATATATTTTATGAGCCCTGAAAACGGATGATAGGAAGATGTGCTTTTGAAACAATCAGCCATAGGTGCCTAATGACATGTTGTTCTCCAGATACCACTGCAATAGCTCTGTAGATACCATAGRTTTATTTTAACAATACATTTTCTGTATTCAGTAGATCACTAAAATATGATGCCATATGATGGGGGAAATTTCAGAAACTTGTAGTTAAAAACAGCTGAATCATCAAAAGGTGAAATGTGTCCTGTTAAAAAAAAAAATCAATAAAAGGATCAAAAATTGCTTTGTTTGAGTATAAACAGAGCTGTTATTGGATTTATGCTTCCTAAGGTTTGTCCCAGGTAAATTGCATCTTTGGATAGCACTGCAGTGCTGCTCCTATAATGCCAGTGAAATCACAATGTGAGGTCAATCTGGAATATTCTGTTACTGTTCTGAAGACCAGACAGAGATTTAGTGCCCATGTGCACCTCTGACTTCCTCCCCGAAGCTACAGAGAGCATTTGTTGTGCCTGAGCTGCAGTTCACCCTCTGGGACCCTGCTTGCAGCACCTTGTGGTGTGGTAGGGAATAATTTGGTATCTGAGTTGGCCAGGCACCTCAGAAACTGAAGGTATTGCCTAGTGCACAATACATTTTTCATTTCTTCTTTTCCGGGAACTGAAAGGATTAGGATGATCTAAACAAGGAAAAAAAGGGCTCTTTAGTGTCCTCTAATGCCTTAGTGGTATTGTCTTTTGCTCATGCTCATCCACTCTGTACAGACTTGMTAGCACAGAATATGGTGTCTCCATGAGTTCCTTATTCACTTGGTATCAAAATTTACCTTATGTAGCTTTAAATATAAATTCCAGATCTCATGTTGGATTTTATTTTTTTTCCTCCAGTATAAAATAGAACATTGAGCATCATGCTACTAATCAGAGCCAGAAAGAGAGCTGCATGTCACAAAGGACATGGGATCATCCAGAGTTGAACAAATTAAAATTTACTTATTGACAGTGCCTGTCATTTGGGAGTACTTCCCAGATTATTTGTATTAACATTAAATATATGAACATAGAGCTAGATAGATCTTACCCTATTGCTGGTGTACAAAATGTAGGTCAAAACCTCTGCAAGCTTCCAGTTATAATTTAGACTCATTGCACCCTAGAAAGCTGTGAATGGCATGTATATTTTTTAATACAAAGATTAATTTTAAACATTTTTCTCTTTCTTTTTTTCTTACTCCTTTTTGCTGTTATTTCTATCCTTTTTACCCTTTTTTTTTTAGTCACTGCAGTTGTCTTTCAAAAGCAAGCTCTCAAAATACATTAAGGGTGAAATAGAGAAGAGGAAACAGAGAAGACTAAAAGAACATGGCTTTGCCACAGGTTCTGTAGACTTTCTGTTTTCTGCAGCCTTAAAGGCTTCATTATAGGGTGCATCAAGATTGTACTGTCTGGAAGGAGGCTGTAGCTGTAATGTACAACAAGAACATGGCACATTAGTCAGCAATCTGTTTACAGCATTGTGGTTTAGAGCAGAAACCCTTTCTGCAGGAGATTCTCCAGCAGAATCCTGGGAAAATTGAAGCAGCTGCAGCTATAAAAGGAAATGTACATTAAAAAGACCAGGGAGAAACCACAGCCAGGGATCCTCCTCTGCTATTTATAGCCCTATCATTAAATGTCCCTTTCAAAGCTTTGAGCAGAGATGGAAATCATATTTACATTTAGATGCATCAAAGGAATACACAAATGATGACATCAGTGGTTCAGCAGATGGTGAGATGGTTGCTGCAGTCCCTTATGAACTGGGTTCTGTCATTGCAGTTATTGTCTAAATGGAAACCTCTGAGCAGAAGAGTATGGGGTTACRGGAGACAGTACGTGTACAGGGCTTGACCTAGTGTCCAGGAGTGGAAATAAGCAAACAAAATATTGTGAAAATTTCACCATTAATGCTTTTACAGAAGAACTGACTAGTTGTTGAGATTTTTATGTGCAGGGTGTGGATCAGACTCTTCCCTGTGATTGCTTTAGGTTAGAGATATGCTCATTGCAATTCAGTCATCCTCTGGCAACCTTTGTTACTCTTTGTTGTTTAAAAATACATTGAAATTAATGCAGAATAATTTCTCTTTGTGTTTACTTGGCAAAGTGGGTAGCCCTTGTTTAATTTTTGAAGCAGTTTATCAGACATGCATTAGCGCATTTCAAGAAATGTGTGTCAAGTGTTGCTTCTTCCACTTTTCCTATTTGGTTGCAATGATGAATGCGTCTTCCAGGAAAGCAGTCAAAATCTACATGGGTTTCAGTTTTGATCACAAGGACATCAGTTGAAGCTTTGCCACTGACACCAAGGGATCCAGAGTTTAATATATTGTTTAAACTATTAAGTACTGTGAAAGCAAGGCTCAAGGGTGGGCTCCATGTGTCTTTATATGCCATTAACAATAACAGGAAATAACTTTCTGTAAATGAAAATTATCTGATTATGTGTACATGTTAATGTGTATGTGCACATTTTACATCAGGAATCTTCCAAAATATCCTCATAGAAAGGGAAAATCAAATCTCTCCACTGCTGGCTGTGGAGAATCTGTTTTTTGGTGTCTGAAGCAAAAATTTGTCCATGTGGAAGTGAAGGTGCACTAGTCTGTGGTGGAATTGCTGAGCTGGAATTCTCAGTAAGAGACAGTAAAATTAAAATACTGCAAAGACTTAACTCTAGTCTTCACCTTAGATAGAAGTCTACATTAAAACAGATACTTGTTAAACCTACCAGCCCTTCATATTCATGYTGCAATTACCTTTTCATAAAGCAGTGGCATGAAATTCTGAAATGACACAGAACACTAATGGCTGTGAGATTTTGTCAATTCTTCTGTTTGATAAACAAATGAATCCCAGAACAWCTGAATATAATATGTAGATACAAATTAGGACATAATTATACCCGATCTTGTGGTGTAAGTTGTTTTGTATTGTTAACTGTGTGAACAGTAAAAGGTTTAATGGCAGATACTATATGTGAAGCCTTTGCTTTTCCCATTTCTAGTTATACAGACAGTTATGACCATTGTGGCATACACAATAAATTGCAACATTTTGCCTTTACTGATATTATTGGCAAAGCTTTCACGATCTTCAGCATGTGCAAAATTGATAACTCTGTTTTTCTTTCCTCTTTGTTTGGCTATCCCTGTATTTTTTAAATTTCTTTGGATATTTTTCTCTGAAAAATTGCCAAAAGAAAAAGAGGAAAAATGTCCATCTTAAAAAAAATGACTAGTCTTGTTGGTTTTAAAAAAAGTTGGGGATTTTTTTGGCTTACAAAATGTCAAAAATCAAAAGTCTGCTGCCTTATGTTTGTAGTCCTTGATTTCCTGGTTCAGTCAAGATTCTGTAGAGTGGTGTTTCCTGGAATGGTCATTATTCTTCAGTGGCAATATATCACTTCAGGATTTTTTTGTTCTGATATAATTTGATTAAATAGATTTTGATACATGTGAATAAGCACAAAAATATACCCAATTATGAATCAGTTTGAAACMTGAAGGTATAGTTGAAATTCAGGTCTCAGTTTGCCATGCTTACATAGTGCATTGAAATTCACCAACTGTTTACCAAGTCTTTTTTTCAGGTGATTTCCTGGCGTATGTTGACCCATTTTTCAAAACTTTAAGCATTATTATATGTTCTCAAAAAAGATCTTTTGAACTTTTTATCAACTCTGTGCAAGTTACAGTGCACTCAGGGAAGGTTTCTCAGGCCAGCCTCTGCTTGACTTTTGCAAGAGTGAGGTCAGTGTCTGTAGCACTGTGGACACTGTGATCCTGCCTCACCAGAGGATCAAGGCAAACCAGAATACCGTTGGTAGGGGGCCAAATGAAAGGTACCCCAGAAAACAGKGCTTCAAATGTTCACATTAGGCTCAAAAGCTTCAAAGTTCTGCTACACTTAAAGTATGTTCAAGTCAAGAGCTTGCTTTGTCTGCAATTCAGTAATTTCAAAGGGGGAAAACATAAATAACTTTAAACAGGAAGTGGTCTTAGAGAATGGGAACAAAATACTAAAGGTAACTTTCTTAAACTTTCTCATGTATTGAAGGGGTAAGAGCAGATAGGTTAGAGGGATATAGTGCATCTTGAATAACTGTTTTATTTAGTTCTCTGCAAATAGAGAAAAGACATGAAAGAATCTAGCTAATGTTAAAGTCTGTGAAAGTTCTTTAGATAAAAAGAAACAGAATTCTCCYCAGAGTGCTGATGTGTTGCTATGTGAACAATTATAGTGTGGTAGCAGAAAATGTTTACTGAGTGCCCACTATTCTAGGAAGGATTTTCTGTAGGCTATACCCAAAGAGAAAGAAGTGTTTTGATGCCATTTARAAAGATCTGTCTGTTTTGAGATCTGCTCAGTTGTATTTACTTGGAAGAATCATGGCAAGCCTACTTACCAAGACTCAAACAGACTCTAAAACTGCTTGAGAGTTAATAAGACATTCAAGAACAGTTTMATTCTTTTGAATTATTGATATATGGGGAATTATATGTGTGGAGGACAGACTTACTCAGAAGAGAGATGCACAAACCCATCCCTTTGTAGGGTATCCACTAAATAACTAAAACTGCAGTTGTACCAGAAAGTATACTTTGTTTAGTCGGGTGGCTGAATCCAGTGGTGGGGATGAACATACGTTACCAGAGGTTTTCCTCTCATTAAAAGACCTCTTCCTGAAGGTGTTTTAACTGGATTTTTTTGCTGCTTATTTGTAGTGCTAGCCTATGCTTAAACCTGCATCTTCGTCACTGTTGTCACCCAGTTAAGTAGGTTTAAACTTGTCCATGCTGCTTTCACACCTCCATTGACAAGATTTTCTTGTGTGACGGGGTTGTTCAAATGGAAAGCTGAAGAAAGGACCAGGATAAAGAATCCATTCATTAAAGGAAATGTCACAGATTTTTTTAATGAGGACAGATATGAATTTATYATATTTCCTAATAATGTGGTGGGTGACACTCTCAGAAAGAGATGACCCTCAACAGTGAAGTGAGACCTTCACTCCCAATRGGATTGGAGATATTGTAATATTGGGTATTCTGTGAGAAGAGGCAAGGAAAGAAATCTTTTTTGTTGAAATGATGATGACATAATTGTTACTAGGTTTTCCKTGGCATTTTTGTGGGAAATAATGTCTCCAGCTGATATCACAAAGATTAAGTTGATTGTTCTCATTATTTTTGATACCACTGAGTTATTAAACTCTTTAAAATGGATTTTTTTCACATTTCCCTAACAAAATAATTATAATTTATTGAAGTAGTCAAATTGAATATATCTATTACGATTTGTTACATGTCTTCTTTCTTCAAGAAGACTTTGGTAATTATTATAAAACTTAATTATAATTTGAAAGGTCTACGTCTGTTCTTCTTTACATTGTTGTTATATTATTTTTTCTAATCACAACTCTGGAGGGAAATTCCTGACCTTTTCATCTTTCCCATGTAAGTGCTGAACTGTGCTTGACATGTCAACTCATAAAATTGTCAAAATGTCATAATTATGGTTTCAGACCTGTGTCTCTGTGAGATTTCCTCAGGAACCATGAATCATTAGCAGTGTTACATTTCACTGATAAGTGGAATGCAAACAATGAATTAAGAAGTGTTTTTAGTTAATTATCAAGTGTTACCATTTTTGGAATGATGAGAAACTGGGCAAAACTCTTCATAATTCTACTAAAAGTGAAATCACAGCATATATAGTTTTTGTATTTTTAATTTGACTTTTGAGAATAATCTGTAATTGAAATGTAATTTTGGTCCATATCATGGACCAAAACATCACTGTTTTGGATACTTTTTACTTAATTCAACAACGATGAATGCTTTGTTCCTAGATAGTAAAGTTGGCATAGCAGCAGAAGAAATGAGCTGGCTTTTGTATGAACAGTTATACAGTGCAYTGCTTTTCACTGACTTAAGTGAAAGTAGAAATCGGTAACAAGGTATCTTCCAGAGGTAAGAATACTGTGATGATGGATATAATGGAAAAATAATGGAAAAAGAGAGGAAGGTTAAAAAATGACTCAGAGGGAGCACTCTGTTTTAAAGCACTCTAGAGGCTGCAGCTAAATAAATGTCACATTTTGACACATAAACTGGGATGGTGCGTGTCCCAACCCTGTCCCAATGCATGTGCTGTCCCATCAGTTCCAAGCACTTGAATAAACATCCTCAGTGTTAATTGTTCCTCTGGGAGGCCAAGGTTTTACTTTAGTGTTTRTCAAGGCCATAAAGAGTATAAATCCAAATATATTAATTTGGTGGTAACCCAGGACACATAGCTGCTGCTGCGGCTGCTACTGCTGCTGCTTTGTGTGTCCAACAGGTCTTGGTGCTATTACTGTGCCAAACTGAATATTTTTCAGGATGCATGGACAGAAAACAAATGGTGAGGATTAAGCAGTGCTGAGGTCAGATGTGGAAACTATTCGGTGTGGAATACCTCATCAGAGAGAAAGTAATTAATTGTGTAAACTTACTGGTGAGGAGATGGTTTATAAAAAGGTGAAGACATGAAGTAAGAGACCAGACATATACAAAAAAAAACAAAGCCCACAGGAAAAAAATCTAGTAGGATTGAAGCTAGAAAGTTAAAATTATGAGGAAAAAAAAAAAAAAAAAAAACCCAACAAACCAAATCCCCAGAAGTGTTCATTCTCTGCTTGTTNCCCAACAAACCAAATCCCCAGAAGTGTTCATTCTCTGCTTGTTCTTAGTCCAGTGCTGGTTGGTGTAGTCTGTGGCATGAAAAGCCGATGAAGATTTTCCCCCATCTCCTTTTTGTCATTCCTATTTCCAGCATGGTAACTCTGCAATTTGAGATGATGTGAAAACAGCAGGATGCTCTGGGTGGTTGGTCTGGGCTCCTGGTCTGGCAGGGTGAGTGATGATGGAAAGCTGGTTGTTACCTGACAGCAGGGCCTTGGAATCATTAATGTGGTGGCCTAGGGCTGGGGGAAACTGGTCCATGTTCCATCTCCAGGAACACGCAGCACCGAGGCACTGCTGTGCTGAGGGCTGTGTTCAGCATCTGGCACCTCTGTTTCTCAGGCTTCAGAGGAGAGCGTTGCTTGAGCTCAGGCTGCCAGCTTTACACCTTTTGCCTGTTGTCCTCTCTCTTTCTGRGTCCTGTGTAATGAAAATTCCTTCTCCCTCACCCTTTACTTTAGAGAACCTCCAATTTCTTTACAGAATTTCTTTGCTGTTCTGAAAAACATCTCCTTGAATCGTGGAATAGCCCTCTGGGCAAGTGACTGAATTTCAAAGTGCTGTTTTCCAGTCACTGCAATGCTGCGAGATTGCTGCCTTTGTTCCCTTATAAGCCTTGCAGCAGAACTGAGCTTGTTCCTTTCAGAGGCTGACATGGAATATTATTTCATATTTCTTCTTATTGTCTGCTTAGGGTGGCTCACACTGGTCTTGTATTATTTTCTATAATTGTCTTTATTATTTGACCTCTTATGGCAGCTTAGCTCCTAACTCACCCTAATGTCCCCAATAACTTCTGAAATATTTTGATTTGGTGGAAAAGCTCGAGTGTTTATCTTCTGTATTGTATTTTAACCTCAGGAAATCCTGGCCTCCTGTTCCCCAGAATGAAGGACATGCGAGTACTACAGGAGCACAGCATCATTTATATTTCCACAGTGATTTCCAGAGGAAATCTTAGCAGGCATTAAATATTTTCTTAATTTTTTAAAATAAACTTCTCTTCCAAGTTAGTAGTTTAAATATGCCTCTCTCTCCTCCATTTCTAACATTCTGTAAATGGTAGGATAAACTAAAAATGCTCAAGTGTTTCTGAATGAAGATAAGTGCTTGGAAGTTCTTTTAAAAAAGACACTTTTTCTTAATGCTATACCTTATGTACAGGATATAGGTTGATGAAAATAATTATAATGCCATAACCTTACGATATTGGAGAGGAGAAAAAGTGTGTTTTTCTACCCCCTCCTCAAGCCTGTGTGATGAGAAATGAAATWTGTGTGCTCTGTGATGTAAAGTAGGATTTATAGTTCTGCTGTGTAAACCTTGATAGGATGCTTTAGGCTTGCTTCATTGCTTTTTGGATCATTTTTGCAATGTACAGTGGAGAGATTTGAATTTAAAAGGAAGTGGGGTTTAACCTGGTCTGCTACCCAGGATTCTGCTTCCAGAATAATTCTTTGAAATTACCTACATCAAAGTTTCTGTAAGGAAAAAGTAGCTCTAGGAATTTGTGCCAGCAAAATATGTCAGGTTCAGTATCCAATATCTCCAGGCATCGAATATGGGTGCCAAAGTAAAATCTCAATTTCCTATATTTGACGAAAAAAATGCATCCAACAGAAAATGTGCTCTGAGGGGAATCTGTCATGTCTGTTTAGACCTCTGAAATGTACAGTGTCACTGAAAGCAGTGTATCTTCAGAGTGAATTATTTATGGAATACACATCTGTGTTGCTTGGTGGTCATTAGAGCAGTTCGTGGGCTGCTTCTGTGGTTTGGTGCCACTCAAACTTGGCTGTGTCCATCTCTTTGCATCTATAATGCCTTTAAAACTAATTGCAGTCAAATCTAGGAGCAATAGAGTAATCCCATATCACWGAACTGAATGAGAAACCCACCAAACTAAGCAATAACAGAAAGTCCAGCACAGAATAATTTTAAGAGTTTTAAACACTTTAAAATTATAAAAGCTTTAGACTTTCAAACACTAACTCTCTTTCTGTATGAAAGAATGCAGCTGGAACTACATGTAATGAAAAAGAGAAACTAAAAGAAGGAAAATGTTACTTATCCTAGTCTTAATACTTGTTCTTTTCATATGTCCTTCTGCATTTGAAGTGTGGATGTTTTGGGCTTTCAAACACCTGAGCCTTCCTTTTATTAAARTATAGGTACTGAAGTTAGAATAAATACACAAATAAGTAAATCACTGTTGTGAACCAGTATGGGGATCTTCATTCCAGCTCTTAAACTGACTYCAGGCTACTTTCCTGCTCACTATCAGCGTGTTTAAATGTAGTATTGTGCTGCAATCTGATTACTTCAGAAAATAATCTTTCTTCAATTTGTAAACAATTTGGCACAGCATTTGGAGTAATGTGGTTTAACACTGTTTTGTCAAAATGCTGAAGTGCTAAAACATTTTGATATTCTGCAGCATTTTAATATTTTATGAATTAATGTTTCCAGCCSTTCACAAAAGCCAGAAGTGCTTTTTCAGTTTGCATACTCAAGGAGGAACCAAAACACTAATATCTGTATCAATAAAGATGTGAATGTACACTGTCATAATACATTTGAATACAAGCATTTACACTCTTACTGATGAATTTAGCAGCCAGAGTCACTTTAAAAATAAATTAYTGTGGCATGGACCATTGCCTGTGACAGGTGCTTGGATGCTGGCTCTCCAGGATATCTGCAGTCTCTTAAGTCGTTCACTTGTGGGAGAAAGAAACTTTGTCTAGTTCTACTTTAGAGCAAAATCTGGCAGGAGGGGACAAAATTACCATGCAGACATTGTCATCTTCTCTGGCTTCCTCACTTAACTGGCTAAAAAAACAGCTCTCTTTCACTCTTGTATGTTGATATTGAACATTCATGGGATTTAAATGAACTTACACAGGAAGTGCACTGTAAAAATGCAGTCTCTTCTCTAGTTTAGTGTAATTTACCTGGAAAAGGTTATGTTCACCAGGCAAAACATGTGTTTTCCTTTGTAGGTGTATGCACTTGCTTTTACACTGACTGTTCAGTGGAGTGATTTCATGTTGCTCATCTTGCTTTTCTTACACCATCCTGTCTGTTTCTCCATTTTCAATTGTTCCTTAAAAAAGAAAAAAAAAGCACTCGTATTCATTGTCTATTTGAGCTGACTATTGCTTATTCTGGTTTTTTTTGGAGGTTTCTTTGAGTCCAAAGGCTTGGACTATAATTTAGGATTCTTGATTTTGTTGCTGTTGAAGTGTTAACAGTCAAAATATTAGTAAATGTTAAAACCTCTGTGTAAGTTTTGTTGAAATATTTTTACTTTTGATCTAGTGATGATCGCTTCTGTTGTCCACTGAGCAAATTTTCAAACTACCTTTCTTGCACTTTCTCCTGTGACATCCTTGGTAGCAAACGAATTCCCTGCAGCAGTGTCAGAGGCCATGACAGATACCCTTCCTCAGATCTCTCCTTAATACTTGCTTTTGTCACGGTGGTCCTTAAAGATAAGGGAGGACAGGGGGTTAATGAGGTCTGTGGTATGTTCATGGCCTGCCCTGTGCTTGCCATATGCTTCTATTTTCTTTTTTTTTAAAAATTTTCTTATGCAGCAGATGCTCTGAGAGCAGGTACGGTTTTTGTTCAGTGATGGCACAGTGGTGTCTGTCCTGTCCTGGAGGCTGGCACAGGCTTTGTGACAATGGTATTAATGCTTGTATGGGAAGTCTTGCCCTGTTGGGGTGACACCTTCAAGTAACACATGGTTAAAATTCCAGAATGGCTTTCTGCACTGTGATTATCCCTTAGAATCATGCTTGCGTGTGTTGGCAAGGAGAATATGTCAGCTCTGACTGATGTGTTGGGTTTTTGRTGTGTGTTTTTGGGGCTTTTTGTTTGGGTTTTTTTTAATGTCCATTGCTTAGTGATAAGTATAGTAAAGTGATTTTTCATATTTCTTYATAGAACTCGAGCCACTTTCCATTGACAAGCAATCTAAAATAGGAACCTATCTTTTTATGGGGAAAAACATCATGGTTGGACTATTTTTGCCTGTTCAAAAAAGCTGTGATCCAAAGCATGAAATGCTCATAGCAGGCATGCAAAATACATAGCTTGGAAATACTGATCAAGTCAGGTTTCCTACAYTACAGCGCTATGTTTTATCTAGGTCGTTTGTAAGTTATGCAGCCATGACAGAACAACGTCTGGATGGGAGTCTGGAAGCTGTTCCTAGTCAGGAAACTCACAGTTCCTGAAATCATCTCTTGGACATTTTTTTTTTTTTAACTTAGGTTTGCCCTCATATCCTGCTTCCTTTGGCGCGTTGAGCTGATTATTTAGATCAAATGGGGCCTTCTGGATAGTSTAAGATGTGATAACAGCATTGTTCACAGTGTGAAATATTTTATGAGCGAACCTTGGGTTTGAGTTTCTCAATTTCATGGGGTTGGAGTACCAGACTACCAGGTGCAGTGGTGGACATAAACCTTACCCTGGGATCCTGGAATGCATTTGWCCCCAGCATAGCCCTATTGCTAAGCACTGCTTTGGTTTCCCTCTGTAAAAATAACATCATACTCTGCTGTGAGAGGGTTTGAAATAGTTGTCTTAGCATAGCAATGGTACGATATAGATATGATTTTACCTTCTGTCTGCCTTTTTAAGCGAAATCAGAGACAAAGGGCATCATGTATGTTGTACTAACCTCAGTGTCCTTTTGTCCAGGCAGTTCCCAGGTTGGAGTCTGCACARCAGGCAGGGAAGCATCAACACCCCACTGCACCGTGTAGCCCTCACTTATACTTATACACATATTTTTCTGGTAGCTTTTCAAGTAGTGTCAGGATTCTAAATTAAGTATTGCAAGATGGTGTTGTCAAGCTTTTAAAAAGCTTTTGCTTCATACCTGGTTTGGAGAGAAGGCCTCAGTGAAAACAAGCCACCTGGAGGGTTCTAGCATGAAAARTTAATTTTTTCTAGGTACGCAAATGCAAAGAAAACATCTTTGAAAATAAGGGAGTTGTCTTTTATATATATAGGGTCTAYATTTTTTTACCCTCAGGTAATTTATAAATAGGTGAAAAGCTTTTGCTTAAAAAATAAAGAATTGTTCAATGTAGACAGAAACCAAATATAGAAAAATTGCACCCAAGAAGAAACTTCTTACAAAAACGTTGATTGAGAATTTATAGGAGTCAGTGGAAAAACTTTTCCCAAAGTTGATTGTAATTCCWTTTTCTGTCAAACTCCTGAGTAAGTGTTTGGCTTGCCAGACTARCCCCTCTGGTGCTAATATGCTGAAGGTGTGTATATGTTTAATGGTTGAAGTCCTACACAAAGGAGAACAAGATAAAACTGAGCTCTCAGTGCAATTTCAATGGTAGTTTTTGCTGCTAGTGAAGTTAAAAGGGAAAATGTCTTTATTGTATACATGTAGAAGAAGTCTTTATGGTTAGAATCGGGTCAAATATCACTGGGTTGTTTGGGGAGAAAAGTCTAGTTCCTTTGTGCTGGGTTAGCAATGAGTCTTTTTGAGTTTTATGTGTTGGCTGCTCTTTCCCAAATTTGTTGCCTTCTATTAGGTGCAGTTTTCAATGGTCAGCATGATAATCTTCAGTCCCTTTGCCTTCTCATTTCTGTGTTCCTAAAATCTGAACATACTTTTTTAGATTAGTTACATTTTATAACTATTCCTGTTTTCTTAATTGTTTAGCAGACTGTTGGAAGAAGTATCCTGAAGGATGCTTTTGGCAGTCATTATAATGTCAAAAGTTAAAGCCAGGTTGAAAGAAAAAATGGAGTACATAAAAAAAAGGAGTAGAAAAGCTGTCAAAGACTGGATCGCTAATATTTTATGGAACAATCCTAACAGCTTTGTCTTTTAATGTGAAAATATAATAATTTCATTAAAAGGATTTTCTTTCAGATTGTTTAATTAAATAAGAATGAGCTACTAAATCATAAGGTGTAGCAGGGTTAATAAAAACAGGGAATACTGGGTCACTTCCCAAAAGGTTTTTTCTGTCTCCCTTGTAATCATGTGGTTTTGATTTTGTTTGTGAACTGTGCCAAATCTGTCTTTTCATATGATTTCGAGTATCTGCAAATGCAATTTCTTTAGCTAAAATTAGACGTGTGTTTTAGATCAAAGAAGATGTTTGTAAAAAGAAATACGAAAATAATTTTCATGACCTGGGGATGACCTCCTTGTTGCCTGAGTCTCTCAATGAGGGATGTTCCTGCCTTCTTATAAGATGTTCATATCCACATGCAAACACAATGGCAGAGAAGTACTTGTATAGAGTTGGAAAAAACTCTGCATCCACACTACTCAGTGCCRTTTCTCTGTCGTTTGTTGAATTACTGTTCTTGAAGTTAAGAGTTTGATAGGTGCATTTTGGATCAGATTCCACATCATCTTCCTATTTGATTGGCATTATTATTTCCTAGGTTCCCTTTTTTCTTCATTTAGAGAAGTTTTTCTTTTCAAAATGTGCCAAGTGCCTTGAAGCTCCTAGTGAAAATATTGCTGTAGGGCTTCTCAGGAGATGCCTTTTGGCTGCATTATGCTCTTTTCTGTGGGCTGGCTAGTTACYCACTTCTGTAGGCAATGAATAATGGCAGTATGTATGGCAAAAGTAATTTCACATATCTCAGAATATTTTGAATAAAGGTACAAAATGCATGAATCCAGCTTTTAAAACGTGCCAGATTTTATTTTACCTCTTCGTTATACTTTGCCAGCCTTCTACACCTGCATAAAATGTAACAAAATGCAGTAAATCTGGAATGTAGGGCACTGTTTTCCTCCTACTTTCTATGCTTTAATATTCATCTGAATTACAGAAGTATGGCAAAATTTCAGCTCCCAGTGTTTTATTACACTAACTAAAAATTATAAATGACTACACAGGAATTGTGGTGAAAACATTCAGACTGATGCCAGATACCACTGATGGAAGTAACAAAAGCCCTTTGGACTTCCATTAGTGAAAAAATTGTCCTTGGATAAGATGTACCTTTTCACTAACATGATGTTTCCTCCTGCACTGTCAGAATAGAGCTTGTCTGATGTACTGCTAGTGACATAAAAGGGAAAGGAAGTTTCAAGTGAGATGAAAGGGAATGCAAAAAATGGATTTTCTGTAGTTGCTTTGTGTTGCTCAGAGGAAACAGCAATTAGACAGTGCTAGGAATTGCTCCTTGGATAGTGACCCTGCTGGTCATTGCCCTTTAATGTCCTTGGCATTTTGGAGGCATAGTGGGTATAATGGTAGAACATGGCTTTGTTTGCCCTTTTGTGAGGACCATGCTTTATTGCTCTGAAGCAGCCTTTCTGTGTGCACTCAGAATAATCCATAGTAGGTTCATTTTATCCTGAATTGCACAGAGCTCTCTTGCCGTAGGTAGTGCTCATCATAAAATAGGTGGTTGCTCAGCTGCTGGTTGGCTTCCTGCACTTACAGGTGCTGTTCAAGGTCAGGATTGTGATTTCTGTTGTTCTTGACTGAGACCATAATACACAAGTCCTTTCTGTAAATGAAGGAATGCCTTAYTACTCTTTGGAGGGAAAACCCAGTGGAAGCTCCGAGGAAAGCTGAGAAGATAAAAAGCATTACGTTTGTTCCCTACATGAGGAAAAATACCTGGTTTTAGGACACTGCAGTGGGTGCTTCTGAGCAGAGTTAAAAGCCATTATGGAATTTTTTTGCTAACCACTTCTATCTTACAAAGGCTGTTCTGTGTCTCGCAGCTATACAGCTGTGCTGTGGTTTGCAGTGTCAGGGTCAATGTCCATATGTGATTTTCTTGTCTGGAGCTCCCTTATTTAAAGGCAGAACATCTCTTGAAAGCCTTCTGGATCCATTCCCATCTGCTGTGGAGACAAAGGATTTGTCTGGTTCAGTTATCTCCATCAGTATTCTTGAGTCATAAAGCTGCTGTATGATTCACTTCTTCCTCTTACGCATGAAGTTTGATTTTATTAGCCTCTGCACCAGTTTAGCTTTCTCTCCTTAAACTAATATACTATCTTGCTAGGAATAAGAATCACTTTTTGTCTTTCATTTGAATCTGTAAGKTGATATGAGAGGCATTTTCTAAATGATATCTATATTTCAAATATATGTGAGTGTGAAGAGATAGACCCTGTCCAACCATCCAGGCCCCAATTTCTACCTAACTGACTGTAAATAAGTCATTAAGGTACAATACTAATTTTTATTTAACATTTTTACATTCCACTAAATTCTGAAAGCCTCTGAAAATTTCTGAAGCCTCTGCTGCAGTGATTGGATCTGTAGTGTTGCTGTTCCAATGTTGATCGCTTTCTACCCACTTAACCTTTATTTTGTTCTGCTTCATACTGTCTGAATCACAAGTTCAATTAAAATTTACTGCTGGTTATTACAAAGGTTTCATACCTTAAATGCAGAAACTTAAGAGAGTATTAGCTGCTAAAATCAGACACTTTTCCATCAGTGTTTCAGAGTTTGTCAGATTTTTAAGCCTTATTCAGATGTATTTTTTCTGGAAAAAAAATAACATAAGACAAAAAGGAACCCACAAACCCCTAGCATGTAAAATGACAGAACTCTGTTGTTAAAAATTATTTATATCAAAAGGGTGATAATAAAGTAATTTTTAAGACTGAAAAAAGATGCCTGGGTATTTGTTGGTTTCTGACAATATTGACATAAATCAGGTTGGTTCTGTTCTGATGTAAATGGTGTCCTCTGTTAGTCATCACAGGCCAGTCTTTCAATTTTTTTCCACCTAGGAGCAAATTAACAGCATAATTAACTTCTGCACTTTACTCTTGTCTTTCTTACTGTCATTTTTATGAAAGGTTACTTTATAACACTTTCTGTAAACTCCATAGCCAATAATCACAGAARCTAAGATCAGTAAATATTAGGTCTCATCTAAGCAAGGGAAGCTGAATAAATATGGAAGTGGAAAAGGAACTCTCATTGTGTAACGTGCTGTCTGCACAAGGGACTTATCACAGGGGTACATTTCTGAGGAAATGTTATCCCTTTCCTTCCATTAACAATGACCAATACACTTCAGCACCATCTGCCTGAATCACAGATCTGCAGCCCACAGGTTCATTCACACAGTGTCAGATTGTGACAGAATAGCAGTGGAATAAAAGAATGTTCCAGTTACCAATCAAAAAGGAACGTCCAGTACATGGAGCCTTGGAGTAAAAAGTGCCACTGCTGTGCCTCAGAAAGGCTCCTGGAAATCAGGAAGCAAGTCTGGAGGCTTACCACCAGTTATTTCTTCTTTTCCTTCAGCAGAGAAAGTATATTTCCCAAGGACCCAGAAAGTCCTTTTGACAGAAATTGTATTATTTTTTAGTCAAAAGTAGCTCTCCTCTGTGGAGAGAGCAGTGCAAGGAGTTTTGCTGGGTGAAGATGAGCTCTGAGCGTGCTTGCCTTGCACACTCTGGTGCAGCCCAGGGCCCGAGGCAGCGCAGCCCGGAGTGCTGTCCAAGCATTYCTTTTTGGAATGCCCAGTTACTTTCCTCCTGGAACATGGCCTTGCAGTGAGTTYTGGGGGATGATGCTACAGAGGAGGAGCCCTGGCCTGAATTTACTCCCTCAGTCCTTTTCTGATCTGCTTTTTGCTCTGGGCTCTGCTGGGAAAATCACAGTGTCCATCGTTTCCAACCTGGAAACTGCCACCACATGAGCTCATGGCTGTGCTTCTGTGCTTTGGGCCACAAAAGCTTTTGTGCTTTTGRGRAATCATAGAATGGTTTGGGTTTGAAGGAGCCTTAAAGATCATCTAGTTCCATCTTCTGATGTGGGCAGGCATCCTTAAAATAGATSAGGTTGCTCAGAGCGCTATCCAAACTGGCCTTGGACACTTCCAGGGATGGGGCACTCACAGCTTCCCTGGGCAGCCTGTTCCAGGGCCTAACTAGCCTTACAATAAAGAATTCCCTCCTAATACCCAATCTAAACCTACATAGCAATGTTTAATTGTGCCTGTATAACTTACTGAAAACGAATTGTTTACATATTTTCATTGACGTTTTCTTTGTTTCCAGTAATAACGGAGAGCTTACTTGTGTTTCTTCAAGCACTTGTCAAGCATTCCTGCCCAGTTCTTTGACTTTAGGACCAGGAATCTAGATAGGGTTTTTTTWATGATTTTTATTTCTTCTCTTCATGGAATGAGGATGAGCAAAAGCAGAGCGCAAATGTGTCTCCTGCTGGCAGCAGGTGTTTGAACTAGTTTARCTTTGAAATTTCCCATATATTTGTTACATGCAAAAAGAATGAGATAGTAGAGCTCAGTCCTTTTGAAGTGCACTGATAGCTGGCAAGTASCTTTGTAGCTGAAGTGAAAAAGCTGATTCTAGAGTTTGCTGAAGAGAGAAAGCTTGTTTCAGTGAGCTTGATGAGGGACCGTCATGAATACATGTCTAAATTATGTATCAACTTTCTCATTATTTACTTTATTTCAGTGATAAATTGATGGATTGGGGAAAAAAAATCTGCTCTGTCTGCCAACCAAAACTTGAGGGATACATTGAGGGCTTTTGAAATGAAAATTCACTTGTTATAAATGGAAAATCCTTCTCCCTTACTGAGCACAGTGGAAGAGAAGAATCTGTTACATCCCACAGCCAGTGTCACAGTGGACAGAGTTACTCATGACATCTCTGTAGGGCCAGTGTCATTTACAAAGAATGCCAGGGTACCTTTCAGTCTGTGTTTTTTCCTAGCAGTGAGAGTAGAAACTGGTAGGTAAAAAACCCTGTTTCATACTCTGCCAAGGACTGGCAAGGGTGGTTCACTGACTGGTAAGKCTGAAAACCAGTTTTGTGTTTGGTTTCTTAGGAAAATCCTCATCCTCAGTGCTGAGCTAACGATACTTGCTGCTGTAACACTGATGAATTCTGCTAATGTAAAGCCTTGTTTAGTTTTCTTAGGACATGAAAATGTAATTTATTGTAGAACTAATTTGGTTAATCCAGGCATACATACAGATGGTTATTTGGTGCTTCTAAAATGCTGATGATTTTTAAAATCTGCTTTGAATTTAAGAGAGGGGTTTAAAASTCATTTACACAAAATGAGGGGTTTGTGCATATCACATTTCAGTGTTTCATATGATGTTAAARGGGTTTGATTAAATAAGCAAACTTATTTTGCTTTACAAGTAATTTTTTTATGATTTAAAGAATCATCACTCTTGGATAGAAACATCAGTTTGTGCACAGGAACGCCAATCTAGTAGGCAAAAATGGTTGTATTCTGTGGTCAAGCAGGTGGGTTTTTCCCAAAATGCTGGATGCAGCGCTGCATTGTGCAACTCTTCAGAGTAAGTGCAGCATATTGTGGAAAGATTACAGGGATGTGCTAGCAAAAAGAACTGTAGGTGGGGACTGCAGGAGCTGAGCAGATGCTTTGCCCACTTTTTGTGGGAGGCTGTGCCAAGTCCTGTTGCTGCTGGGGTGAGAGTGGGCTGCTGGAAACCTGGAGAAAGCACTGAGTCATCCAGAACTTTTCTGGTGGAAATAGCTGTCTTGGGCATGAGGTAATCTCTCTGGAGAATTTAATTTCCAAAGCAAAGACACATAAGATCCTAGTTTGAAGCCCAGCTGACAGGCTTTGTAGTCAGTAGAATGGAGATCACATCTTATCTTGGACATGTCGAGGCCGGCAGAAACAGCTGCTGCTTGTGAGCTTTCACTGCAAGTTTAATGTGTTGTACAGAATTTATTGTTAACTCTGATTTTTAAGCAGTGGTGTTCAAGTAATTAATTTCCACAACGGGCTTGAAACTGATTTTAAATCATAGCTGTTAAAAGTGTATGTTTCTTTTTTTAAAGGAAGAGGTTGCCAAAAGATCGCTGATTTTCTTCCAGTGCATTTTTTCGTTTTCTTCCAATGTTTTTTCTAGAAGTTGATGGCAAGAAAGGGAAATACTAGTTTTTTTGAAAAATCTTTGGTGTTGACTGTTGACCTGTTTCTGCTTTCATGTCAGCCACCTGAGAAACTTCCAGTTGTTTCTCTTTCAGCAAGCTTAGACCAATGCTACCTTCTTAGTAATTTAGTTGTCCTAAAATTACATAAGGCCTATCTAATGATTTCTAAACTAATACTGCATTATGGCTCTATCTTTCTAGGCCMTCTTTGCACAAATTGTGGATATTTGCATTGAAATGCTGTTTTAAGGCAGGTTCAACACATTCAGTTTATATTTACTGAAAATCTGAATTTTCTAATTTGTTCACTTTTCTATCTTGCATCCTCATTTACTTTCTTCCTTTTTTTCCATTTTTTTTCATATTCAGAGGAGAAACCCATTTTATAATCTTTGATTTTCCATGTAGTTGATYTCCAGAGAATTTCTCGTTGAAAGACTAGTAAAAATTGGAGCAGAAGAAAGTCTTCAATAACATTAGGGAATAAATTTCTTGCCAGTGAGGGTTTAGAGATTTTTTTCCTGCCATTTATCTACAAGATAAGTTTGTGGGTTGCCATATTAAAAATGACAAGCAACTGTAAGTAATCAGAAACACTAAATCTGTTATTTCAGGAATGTTGGGTTTTCCATAAGAAATACAGGAAAGCAGAAAGACTCAGTTTTGAAGGATATTTGAGGCTGATTTGCAAAAGAGTTCCTTAAGCACTTAAACTTCCCAGGACTTCATTGTTTTTCTCCCATATGGCTTGTAGTTCCATGAGCGAAATACCGTACATTTTAAAGCTAACAGCTTGGCATTAGACCGTGGCTAGTGGCATGGCGTTGCCTTGAATCGTAGGATAGATAATTAATTAGTAGGGCTAAACTTTTTGTCCCTATGTTTTAGAAAATGACTGTCTTTGCTGTGCAAATACAGGCTGACCTGAAAATGGCAGTGGTTAGTCACTGTTAATTGGATGACCTGTCTAGCATTAATGATGTACAAGCTGTTCCTAGGAAACCGGGGAAGACCTTTGCTGACAGTAACTGCAGAAGGGARTGGTGACATTCACAATGTTTGCCAGGCACCAGAAAAGCATGACATTTTAAAATGCCTCTTTTCCTCAATCGTTTATCAGGTTGTAATGTACCACACATAGTCTGTCTAGGAGGGATGTAAAAGCCTTCTAAAAGCCATAATGATGTGATGGCTTAGATTTTACCAGAGATACTAAGATACTTATAAACTTGATTGCTGCATTTCATTTCTTATGTTAGAATCCACTCATTTATTCCTYATCACAGACCTCTGTACCTGAGCTGAAATAGGTGTAAGCATTTATAAAAGTCATATGTTGTTTGCAAGACGTACTTTAGCTATTGTGAATGAGAGACTATCATTTGTCAAGATATATCATCAGAAGATTAATAAAATTCATTAAAGGAGAATTTTAAATAYTCATCCAATGGAAATGTTCCTTTGTGTTTATTTTAGCTTACACCCCAATCAATCCAAGCAAACAATGTTACTTATTTTTCTGTGGGGAGGGTCAAATAAATGAGAAAAGTCAGTTATATTTCTTCAAGCTTCTTCTCTAAAGCCACTTCCAGTTCTGCAGTGAAGCGAGTTTTTCTACTTGTTTGAAGACACTTTAGTAATTCTTCATCAAATTGACATTTACAGAGTCTTTTAATAAAAAAATAATTTACATTTCTGTGAGGCAATTGCAGTTACAGAACCTTGTGAAGGGTGATTAAGGTCTGCATTAAATGGCTCATGAAGGATTAATGGRAAGAGCAGCTCTTCCTCTGGCTAAGTAGTGTGCCAGCAGCAGGTGACCCAGACAGAGGCTGTTTCCTCCATGGGCTGGGCAGAAACTTGTAGAAATTATGTGGCAGCATATATTCTATGAATAGACCAGGGAACCCATGAAGCACTAAGAATGAATGATCTGATGGCCAAGGCAAACTTTGGCTTTTGAGGTGTCTGTGGCAGCCCATGCAGTGGAACAGGAGCAGGTTCTTTCTGGTACAGTAGTGGGTATGGAGTGCTGGCTGCATTGTGCTGATGAAATGAATGGGTTTTTCTAAGATTTTTGGATGTAATCAGTATGAAATTCAATACTTACTCATACTGAGTGGAAAACCAGTATTTCATTGGCTGTTGTGCCTATAATTAAGGAAATCGGTAGGGCTGGGAGCTGACAGATGTGTGGGCAGGTGTGGACCATGCTGTCATGTTCTCTGCAGCCAGAGGACTGATAGGAAATGGATTTCTTTGCTTCAGAGACAGGGTTAAGAGAATGTCCAAGGGAGCTAAAATATAAACACAATTTACATTCTGAAGCAGGGCTTTTATTGAGCTCCCTGTTATCTGTCCCTTTCCATTCTTTCTGCATTTGCTCTTAGTTTCTTTAACTCTTGGTTTGCTAGCAAAACTTGGGAGTTGTACTGACACCTCAGTGCTAAGAGGATTGTCTGAATACTGGTTTCACTCTTTGTGTTATGAGTTACATAATTTTTCTTTATTGCTCCAGAAACTGTCATTGTTCCCTTTCACTGAAAATCACTCCCTTTTTTGTGATGTTGGGAGGTGCTGTTCCTCCTGACCAAGTCCCTGTGACACGATGATTGGTGTATTTGACTGTCACTTATTAGTCTTCCTAAGGAAAATGGGGCTGACCTTATCAATCACTTCTCATAGGAAACACTTTCTGTATTTCCAGTGACTCATTACCTCTTCCTGGCTCGTTTGGGATGGGGCATTACCACTGAAGATACAAGGCTGTACTCTTGGCTCGCTGTGGACCCTGTGTGACTGTTTGCATGAAGCTTTTAAACACTGTTAACAATTCTTTGGGGGGAAGGCCGAGTAATACCTTATGGGAAACTCATGTTTCTCTGTACTCATTTGAACCAGACCTGTAAGATTCGAGTGGGTGAGAAGGGTGGGGGATTAATGCACGGGTCTGGGAATCAGAAGAAAATGTTTCTCCTTTAGGCTTCCTTAGGTATGTCCTRGGGAAAAGCACAAGTGCAAGTGCAGCCCTGTTCATATTTACAGGAGTACCAATTTTGCCCCTTAGTTTGTGGAGCCTTTTCCCCATAAATAACATSCCAGTCTGCATGTGGATGAGTGTTCTGAGTGCATGTGATGTGCAGTGCTGTGCATTTCATTATATAGTATCCATCTGTTTTCATGGGATCAGCTTGATTGCGTGGTCTGATCACTCCTGATGATTAAATCTCTTGCATTCCCTGGTATTAGCAGATAGGAAGAAACAGCAAATAGGATCTCAATGCCAAAAGAGGAAATGGAGGGGTTTAGTCACAGTGACGGTGCTGTGTCTGTCAGATAAAATGAAACTGTTTTACTTGAATTAGAAAACTTATAAACCTGTCTAGCAAAATGTTTCRGGGCTGAACCCATATTTATAAAACCAGCTGATCTGGAAGGAAAGGAAGTCATGGTATTAATAGTACTGTGTCTGCTYGCATCTTATCACTGGATTAAGGTTAACAAGCATAGACTGAAGGGTCATAAGTAGATACGGCTGCATGCTTGATTAGCAATTACTTAGGTCTTGTTTGTGTAAGACTTCTCCTGGCTTCAGCTTGCCCCTCTAATAGTGCTAAAGGCTATCACACAGTGTGATTGAGGACTATACAGAGCCTGCAATTAGCTGAATGTTTGATTACAGCAGTTGCAACAGAACTGCATTTTAAAAGACAAAGTGTAARGGAAAAGGAGCTTCAGCCTAGAAAACAGCATATTCCTCATTTTACTTCCAGGACACCCCTCTTAATCTCATTCAGTTATTTACATGTRCACTAAAGCCTCTCTGGAATGAGGGCCAAGAATGTTGTATTTTAAAAGGTAAATCCTTCCCTSTTCCGCAAGACATACGTTGTGTGATTTTAACATCCATGGTCATGAGGCTGAGGCTATTTAACAGTTGGGGATATTGGATGACTTTTTTATACAGAGAATATATATTGAAAATATGTTAATATGAGTCTTGTATGATTATGTAATATGTATTAAATTTACATTAAATGTGTACATGAACATTCAATACAGATTATATATATATGAAATATTTAAGCATATATTTAATTCTGTTTATTAGAATGTTAAGTGGAAATTATTATTTTATGCGTTAGGTTCATAAAGTCTGAGCTGAATATGCAAAACAGCTGCTGGGTAAGATTTTTCAGATCACTGTGATCAACATCTGTCCAATGGCAATGCTTTCATGAAAGAATTGCAGTTTAATGCATGTGTAATACAGTAAGCTTAAACTAATCTTGGAGACAACATTAAAGATAAGAAGCTCTGTTAGTGTCAGTTTATATATTTTAAAACTACTTAATCATGACACACTTTCATAGTATTGATGCATCAACTGCATTAGACCTCAACAGTAGTAATGTTGATGTYGGTGCTTGGCATTTATTTTTGGCACCTGTATTGTCCTCTGTTCTTCTCACTCTGCCTTTGGCAAACAGCTGAATATTAATTAGCATTTGTTAAAACGGAGTTTAGAAAAAGCCCTAAATCTGCTTTTCTGAAGAAAGTCTGAAGTTTCCTGGGAATACCACGCCCAGCTGTAGTAATAGTCATACCCACAACTCTGGTGTGCTGTGTGATCCTGTCCGTGGGTGATTTTTATATGTCATTCTAAGACTTGTTCTTCCTTTTTCTTGCAGGAGAGCCAGAATTTAAATATGTTGGGAATATGCATGGGAATGAAGCTGTTGGAAGGGAGTTACTCATCTTCCTGGCACAGTACTTGTGTAACGAGTACCAGAAAGGRAATGATACTATTATCAACTTGATCCATAGCACACGTATCCATATCATGCCATCTTTGAACCCAGACGGCTTTGAGAAGGCAGCATCTCAGGTTTGTAAGGCTGTGTTTGTAAGAATAGTTACCAGTGTCTGTCTGCCATATCATAATGGCACTTGGACTAAGAGTTTTACAGATACACGAACCCTCTGGTGGCAACTGTTGAATGGGACAGCAAAACCAAAGTATTTCCTAATAGTATAGTAGGCTTGTGATGTTTAACAAGAAGGGCTTTATGCTTGACTTTTCAACAAGTAGCTTTCTCTCTTGTGATTTTAAAATATAATGATGTTTATGTTTTGTGCATATTCTTTCATCTGAGTTCACTGAACTGCTTCCTCAACAAGTAACTTCTAGTAATACATGAGGTTTCAAAAGTGCAAGAAAAGGGAAGTTTGTTTTCTTTARGGATATTCCCTTGCAAATGCACTTAAAAAATTATTCCTTCCATCAGAGCTTGGTCCCAAAACAACAAACTTTGTGAGTCATCTTTTTAATATGAAAGACTTTGATTCTAAATTTCATRCATGAGGTACTTTAATTAAGGTATTAGTCAAGAAAATTTAGTATGCATTTTAGGGTGATGACTCAGTCAAGAAACATATAATGCATAAATGCATAATTAGCAAATGGAAATCAAATAGTAATCCTGTCATAAAGATTCTGGTGTGTATTATGTTATAAACAAAAATAGGAATTTCCTTGCTTACAAGGTGTATTTACTTTTTAATGTTGAAAGTTCTCATGTGACTATTTATGATTAAATAAGTCAAACCTTATTAAGATCTTTGTTAAATCAGCTTCTCATGAAGCCTTTCAGAAACTCTTTATATCTGGTCGTACATCTCCCTCTCGTGGCAGTGAAGCAGAAGCTGTCATCAAATTAGTGCAGCATTTTGCTACTTGGAAATCTCTCTCTGTAGAGTTTCTATAACATTATTTGAAGCTCTTGCTCCTTAGCCAATGTATAGCTGTTTTTTTATGCCTTACAAATTTGAATAAGATTTTAGTGCTGCTGTTCTAATTCAGAAGTATCTTGATCCTGCACACACAGTGGGACAGTGGATTCAATATACCCCAAGATTAAAACCAGTAACCAAACTAAACCTACATTAAAGAGTACTGAAAGCTTACAGAGAGAACCTATGGAAAACTATGTATTCTGAAGGCATTTCCTTAATGAAATCCCAAACTTATTTTAGAGAATCAGTTTAAAGAAATAATTTTGCAAAAATTCTCATTGCTACCATTTYGTGAACAAGGCTGATGGACACAATAAAAATGAAAGATTCAAGTAAAGAAAAAAGTCCTTCTTTACCCTGAAGTAATTTAGAGGAACTTTGAAACAAATGCAAATGGTCCTTGTGGCTGGCAGTTAAATCTACAGCTTTGAATCTCACTAAAATGAGGTCTGTACTTTGCAGTCAGGACATGAGGCAGTGGGGAAAAGCCAAGTCTTGGGGGAGACACCACTGGCACTGAAAAATCTGATACTGCTGGTAATTTTACTCATCCTTAATCCAAGTGTGCCCTTTGAGAATAATCCTCTCCTGCAAGACCCTCAGTGAAGTAGAGATTGTTTTTTTTTCCCACGGAGCTCTAGGAAGGAATAGGTGTGATTGACTCAGCTCTTGGTCCYTCAGGAGTCTTTTACTCCCACATGATCCCTTCTTATTCTCAAACACATGAGAAGGAAACATGCCCATATACAATGTGATATTGTAATCTATTCACCTCCCTTCTCTTTCTGTTCGCTTTCTTCATTTAGCCCGGTGAACTGAAAGACTGGTTTGTTGGTCGAAGCAATGCCCAAGGGATAGATCTAAACAGAAATTTTCCAGATCTTGACAGAATAGTTTACATTAATGAGAAAGAAGGTGGCCCAAACAACCATCTTCTGAAGAACATGAAAAAAGCCGTGGACCAGAATCCCAAGGTAAGTCGGGGCTGAATGTTAGGTCACTTACATGCCCATCTCTTGCCTTTTATATAAGCAAACTCGTAGTCACCTCTAAGAGCTGTGTGTATGGTCTTTATGACTGACCTTGTTCTGAATATTTAGTTTATTTTGTTAAATGTATGCATCTGATGCTTCTTGAATTCTTCTCAAAGTGGATTGCTGTAGTAAGCCCTTTTGATCCATCTTATTTAATCCTTAGACAATTCCTCAGTCAAAGGATTTTACTTTTTTTTTGCATAGCATCCTCACTTGATTTTAGGCTATTTTTAGMAATATTCTGCATTTTTACCATTGCCAGAAATTCACTTGTGTATTGTGCTTAATTATATTACTGGCTAAATAGCTGTTCTCACATGGAACACACACATTTTTGGTTAAGTTTAAGCCTTCAATATGCAGCTGTRTATCTGGAGGGATTTTTGTCTTCTCGTGTTTACCCCCAGAGGAAGTTCAAGAAAATAGAGTGTTGTGACTGCAGCCCCATATGACTGTGGCCTTAATAGCCATATTCCGTCTTCARATTCAAAATATTAATAAAGTAATTTTACTTTCCATTCAGAGAACAGATTGTACCCTACCAACATTTATTTTTACTTCTTTTATTTTCCTTGGTTTAAAATTTGGTAGGCTTTTTTATCCATAATGGGAAGAAGTAAAAGATTGAGATTGCTTTATTTGTAGTCTTATTCTGAGATAAGTGACACCAGTTTTGGAGTTACATCGATCCACATTATATGACTATATATCTAATGTAAAAGACTGATTTAATTTTCTCTGAAGCCAGAATAAAATTGCTGTTAATTTAATTGTCTTGCACAGTATATGTGATATTAATTAAGCCCACTATATTTAATTGGATGTTTCTGCRTTGGATTATCAATTTGTAACTGCTGGTAATGCTGTTCTGTTGCAGCTTGCTCCTGAAACGAAAGGTGTCATTCACTGGATTATGGATATTCCCTTTGTGCTCTCTGCCAACCTTCATGGAGGAGACCTTGTTGCAAATTATCCTTATGATGAGACTCGGAGTGGTATGTAAATAGATATTAACACGAAAGGGTAGGAGATGGAAACTTCATTCTATACTTATTTCGCTGCTAGCAAAGATCCACTTTATACTTGCAAACAAAACCATAAAACATTGCAAGAATATATAAACATTGCAGAAAAAAGTTACAAATTTTATTTATAGTCATTGCATTGTAGTGACTTACTTTTTTGTATTAATCGCATGTTTAAAGCTAGTCACTGTATGACCATATTTTCTAGTTTTGAAAATGATGGTTTGTTTCAGAATAGATTTACATGACAAAAATGATGTAATACCTGAGGGAATTGTAGTCCCTCAGATATATTAATCAAGGCAACTTGGCTCTTAAATTAGATGGGGCTGTTTTTACCCTTTTAAATAAAGTGAGAAAGATGTGCCTAGCACAAGATTTCTTGCATCTGTAAAAGATGAATTTCTGAAAGCAGTAGCGTGCTAACAGAAACAGCTATCGCTGCTGCTATTTTCAGTATTGGTCCCTTGTAAAAAGGATCACGTTGTGGCAGAGATGTTATCATATAATATACAGCAGTATTTGTTTTTTCTTCTACTGCAGGATGAACACATGACTGAAGTTCCACAAAATGTTGATGTTGTTTGTGATTCTCTTCTTTTAGTTGACTTTATCACAGTTTAATTGCAAGTCCTTTTAATATCTGACTGTTAAACTCTTCAGGGAGACATCTATGTTTTTGTACAGCATGTTCTTCTTAAAAATATCTGAAGMCTAGAATAGCTTAGATTTTGTGGTGCACTTCTAAATTAGTATTTTCATGAATATTAACACTAGGTGTGATTAGCCACTTCAATGRTGGGGCAACAATTGATGAAGTAATGTGGAATTGTTGACGTTATTAAGATAATGCTCTATTAACTTGTGATTCTATTGGACACTTACCTGTGTACATAGAATTTCCAGGCACAGTTCTGCTGTGCAGTGCTAGTAATCTGAGTTGTGAGCCCAGTTGCTATGACTGCCCTTTTAATAATCCTTGTTCCTGGAATTTTCTCTTCCCTAGGCAGTGCTCATGAATACAGCTCCTGCCCCGATGATGCTATTTTTCAAAGCCTGGCTCGCAGTTAYTCTTCTTTTAACCCTGCCATGTCCGATCCAAACCGACCACCGTGTCGCAAAAACGATGATGACAGCAGCTTTGTGGATGGAACAACCAATGGTGGTGCATGGTACAGTGTCCCAGGAGGTGAGCCCACCCCATGGGGGTCCRTGTCACTGGCTGTTCTGAGCTTGAGTTGTGTTATCCACAACTTTGGGCCTGGTTAAGGCTAAATCATAAACTGATCACTCACCACCTTCATTTATAAAATCCCATAGAGCTCACTGTGATCCCTATTAAAATATTCCCATTTATTGCTTTTTCTACAGTGTTTCTTCAGATCATTGCAAATTTAATAGTTCTACAGTGGACAAGTGATTGCTCTGCTGTTATAAAATATTAAGGGTTTTGTTTTATGTGGGGGGCAGGGAATAAGAAAAGAGTGACAAATCCCCTGACAAACCCTGATTAGAGCAGGCTGCTGATGGTTCATTTAAACCTCAGTAACAAAGGCTTCCAAGCTGAAGGAAGTGGGAAAGCCTGGTTGCCTGATTTTGCAGTGTTATAGAAAATGGGAGTTTGTCCTTGGATTTTAATGGGAACAAAAGCAGCCATGAAGATAATTGCATCTCCATACTTTGTGGCTTGGTGAGTGCCTGATTCCTGCCCACGTGCTGTTTCCCTAGGCTTTGGTAGAGCCTCCTGTGCTAAGAGGAGCAGCAGAGCTACGATGGGCATGTCCAGACTAATCTTCCAGGGGAAGTCTAGTACAGAAGCCTGAAATTAGACATTTAATTCAAATGAGACATTTCATTCCTTTCTGATAAGAGTTTTGATATCTTTGTAAATTGAGGTCTTGGGATATCTTAGAGTGTTGTGCCTCGGCTAAACTTGGAGAGAAAACTGAGCTGAAGATTTCTGAGCTGGAAACTCAGTTTGTGTTGGAGTGATTTGCCTGTGCTTTGGCTTTGCTGATTTATACTGGATAACTTTGAACACATGTAACTCTTCTATTGTTTGCTTTGCTCTTGATATTCAGTTACAGTCTCTGAAGGAATTTTAAATTTTTACCTGAGGTGAGCAGGAATCTCTCAAAGAGTTAGACAGCCTCAGTGGTGCCTCCCTCTGCTTCTTTTACAGTAAATGTGGTACTAAAAGAGCAAAACAGTTACGCTTCTGTGAACAAATTAGAAACAGAACAACAACTGGTAGTGATCACACAGCCAGTAATCATCAGGGGCTGAGTGTGAAGTAAAATATTGAAATTTCTGAATATAACTAAAATCCAAAATTTCCTTTTGTGTGAGGCTTTCCAGAGGCTTTGAATTGGAACCATTAAAACACCCTTCAAGACCAAAGTTTGCACTAACTGAAAAATTATAATAAACAAAATATTAAGAAGTTTAAGAGTTAAAATTTTTCAATTCAATTACAATTTGTTTTAATGAAATATTAAATATTAGCTATAAAAATATAGATATATTTAACTTCAGCGTATTTTTCTTTTAGAAAATGCTATGARAAACAGTTTTTCCATTGTTTTGATGAAATGCTTTGATTCTGATTAAACTGCGCATGGCAAAGACATTTTTCCATTGGAAAATCTTTTTGGAAAGTTTGATTTCCTCTTTTTGGATCCTAAGTTAGACTACTAATTCCCCAAGTGAGGCCTTTCTTTTTCTTATATTTGTACAGATGTTAGTAGGCAGGAGCCCTAGTGCTAAGCAGGATCTAAAAAATAGACAACAATATACTTTGGACCATACATGAATCTGTTACTGGTTTTGGTTTTGGTTTTTTTCTTTCCAACTGTCGAAATCAGCTGGCAAGCTGTGACTTTTGAGCAAAACCTCCATGGTCGTGTTTACTGACATAAAAAGCGCAAATGTTATTCAGTGAAAACAGTTCTCTTCTTTCTATGTCTGGTGCTAAGGAAAATAACTCAACAATGCCAGTTCAAATGAAAATGTTTTTTGAGCTTTAATCCGAAAAGTTCCATCTGAAAACCAACAAGTGATAGTTGGGTTGTTGRTGGTATCAGTGGTCTTTTGCTGTCTATATGGTAATGAACTCAAAGTTAGTAGCACCATAAGGTATTGTAAAGCCATTTATGTTGCTTTTGGAAAAATATTCCACTGTCCTTACCAGAGTTAGGAATTTATCAAAAGAAACTCCAAAGGCCGGAGCTAAGGTGATGCTTCTCTGTCCCCTTGGGTTCCTCTGGCCTTTTGTCCCCCACTTTCCCCTTTTCCCTTCCTTCCTCWCTCTTSTACTAAAGTCACACMCTCCTTTCTCCACCAACACAGCTCCAGTATCCCCTCCTGCCCGTTTTCTGTCTCTATTCCTTGCCATCTCCTACATCCTGCCTTTGGCAGTAGCTCATCAGACCAAGAGCTCTGCCCTAGRAAAAGAGGATCTTTCATTCTAAGGAATTGCTACAGGTGCTGTCACCCTACAGAGCTTATTATGGTGCCCCCAGCTGTGCAGAATCGATTCTTTGGCCCTGTGATTGATCCATGGGGACTCGTACGTTCCATAAAAGACAGCCCTGCGTGGTGGGCCAGCAGCCATCTTCACTGGTTCTTTGGTCTGTGGGGACAGTGTGTGGATGGCTCTCKTGTCACTGTGGGCTGCTTTTTCATGTCTTTCTGCATACTTGGATTCTTTCAGTAGGAAGGCTGAATGTCTGTGGCAGAAACATCTGGTACCAGGCCTTTGGCTCTAACTGGAAGTAAGGATGAGCCCTCCATTGCATTCCTGTCCATCCCCTTGCCTGACCTCAGGATTTCCTCACCAACCTCATGCAAGGTGGCAATTCCCTTTTTGTAGTGGAGAGAGTGGATGATGTACAGGAGTATGTGACACTTGCTTCTCTATCTAAAGGCACTTTTCTGGGAGGTTTTTCTCACCGTTACTGTTTAGTAGTTACTTCCTTCTGTAGAGCAGGGGCACAGGGAAAACAAGAGCAACTTTGTGCTGAATCTGAGGCCATGATGCCTTGTAATGCTTGTCATCTGTAACTAGTTGATCCTTGTAGGTTTCTCAGAGACAGCAAAGGCAAAGAGGTTATTCTTCTGTGTTCAGGAATGGCTCTTTTGGCCATCAAACTGTGGGGAGAAACAAGTTTGTAYGTAAAAACCTTGTTTTTAACACTGGTCTTCTCCCTATCAGCATGTCATTAATGATTTCATTTATGCACAAGAAAACCAATTTAAATTTGCAACAACAGCTTTCATTTTGGCATTTCCATAGCTTTGACTTTTCAACATCCTTAAGGATATTAATGTACTTTTTGTGTGGAGCCCCTATTTGGAACCAAAGATGAGAAGAGCAGATAGTAATGATAGTAACTATCTAGCCCACATGCCTGTTTTGCTTTTTCTGTCATTACAGAGTCATCTGAGTCWAATCAGATTCATGTCATTACAAAAATAGCTTTTCAAAGCAGCTTACATTGCTCTGCTATTAGGCTATTGTTTAAGTGTCTTTTTTTTGATTTTCAGATACTCTCAAATCACCCTTGGCACTCAACTAATTCCTAACTTGAACTACCAGTTTCAGAAGGAGTGCTAGGTTTTTTTTTAGGACTTCATTGAACACATGTACGAGGCACATGTTCTTCCCATTCAAGTACATCCTGTCCTGGTAAAGGTTACTGTCGTTTCTATGTGTAGAAGCTGAGCTTAGTGCTGTAGCTTGTAATTCAAAGTCTTAAGTAGTTCTGATGCCTGGATGCCAGGGAGATCCACTTTATTTGTGAAGCTTGGTGTTCCCTTATTAAAACCTGAAGAAATTATTTTTTGTCCCGTATTCTAAGCTTCTTTTTGTGAGCGCTTACACAGAGACAGGACACTGGAGTAGTGCTACAGAGAAGTTTTTGTGTTCTCAGTTTCAAAGAAAACTGGTCAGCAATGGTCAGCAATGAAGGGCTTTCACTGCTGAATCTCAGTTTTATCTGAGGTGTCTAAGCCTTTCTGATCTGCAGTATTGAATAAATTTTTAGAAATGTTTTGGTTTCTTGGATATCGCACCTAAACAGCACAGTGATTATGGAGGCCAAGCCTGCACAGCCCAGTGCACTCCAGATTCCATTTGTGATAGGCCACAGTTTAGATCTGGGTCAGCTTCACCCCATTTTCCATCCCAGAGACTCAGATCATCACTGGCATTTCAGTGATGCAAAAGCTGAATTTTTTTCAGGAGCAACATATAAACCTTTGACCAAGCCAGGCCTTGGGAAATAAATCATAGGGTGTGGCCTTTGTGCACAAAACTGGAAAATATATAGTTTCTTTGTTCTGTTCTTGAGAAACTAGGGCACTTYGGGTGGAAGGAGAAATTTCCTGAGAATTGGAACAGTAATGGTGACAAATCGTTGGCATCCCAGTAAAATTACATCATGACCTTTGGCTCCCTGTTCTCCTCTTCATGCATTCTTTCTTTCTTGTAGAAGAAATACAAAAATCAACAAAAGCAGCATTATCTAGTCTCCAGGACAGATGCATGATAGTCAAAACCTGTGTGAGGATTTTGCTCATGGCTCCTCTGCTTTCTTGCTGTGTGCTGCTGAATGATCCATCTCAGAGTTCTGCCTGCTGGAACATCAGAGCCATCATTCCCAGGAGCCTTTGCCTTCTGTGTCCTCATTTTTCTAAAAAAAGCTTTAGAATGAAAAAAGGTTCTTTTAGCAATCGGAGAAATCCCTGTGCCTATCAGCAGCTGGGAGTCTTGTTGGCAGAAAGCAGCCTCTTCATGCCAAGCGTGTTGGCAAAATCCCACCTGAGCCAGCGTGTTTGCTGCCCTCGGGGCTCTCTCTGGGAGGTGCCATCAGCTCTCTGGGAGCTGTGACAGCGCTGGTGCGTCCGTGAAGGAACTGAAACATCGGGTCTCATGTGGAGCTGGCACAGGGCAGCACAGGGCTGGGTCAATTAGCTGTTCTGGAAGCGCTTCTAAATCCCTCAGTGACCTCCATGGAGGTGCTCAAAAGGCTTGATAGGCATTTTCTTCTCAGGCTTCCATTTGAGAGTCCACTGGCTCTGCTAGGCAGACTGGGAAGGAGGGATAGTTTTACATCAGCTTCTGCAAAGCATCTATTAATGACCYTCCTGGGGATGGATCACCACTGTTCCTCTCCAGCTGGTTGATCCAGTTACAAAACTGGAAACCTTCATGGGATTTTGGTTCACCAATTTAAGAAAATAGCCAATACATCTGTATAGTAAGAGGAACAGCTCACAAATGTACAAGAATGCACATTTTCCATCAAGTTTTTAGTCCTAGTGATAATGCTACAATGTAATTTATGTGTCAAATTTCAGTTATTAAAGTTKCATTTGTAGTAGTGTTTCTCTTCTGTCTTGAAGGCTATCCAATACTGATTTTGCAGAGGCATTGAGTGGACAGGAGAAAAACCCTATCCATGGAAAAATTTCCATGTAAATAAATTTTATAGGAAGTTTTATTTTGTATTTTTTCAGTGGAAAATATTTGAAATCTGTGCAGAAAATCTTGACAAGAAGATGTTTTTCATGTGAAACATTACTAGAARTGTTATATTTTTAGGAAAAAATAAACCAGCAACATGTTTTGACCCTTTATAAATCTSTTTTTCAATGTCACTTAATTTTGTTGAATATGCTTTATAATAAATTGTCATTTTTCTTGGGTTACAAAGTTTTTGTTGCTTTATAATTTGTCATTTTTCTTGGATTACAAAGTGATCATCTTTTGTTGTATTTTTTCATATGGAAATATTTTAGCCATAATCTGAAATAATTTTCTTTCCCAAAGAGGAAAAAATGTAACTCATGTCAGCTATCAAAAAATCTGTGAGCTAAAAGTATAGAGGCCAGGTGCAACATCAGGTAGAAGTATACAGGCTATTTATCAASGTTTTGCTAAACTTTCCCTAGGAAGAAAATGTATTTTGGAATTAATTGTTCTATTGGTTTCYCTGATTTAAAGCTTCTGAATGCAAAATAAAGCAGATTAAATGGAGCTGCACCAATTGTATTTATAGCTGTTCTATTCTTATTAGTCCCAGCATTTCATGTGTGCCCCMTTATTTACTTCAGGATAATGCAAAATGCATCGCTAGCTCTCTTTTCTGTCATTGCAGGAATGCAGGATTTCAATTACCTCAGCAGCAACTGCTTTGAAATCACAGTGGAGCTTAGCTGTGAAAAATTCCCACCTGAAGAAACTCTGAAAGGTTACTGGGAGGACAACAAGAACTCTCTTATAAATTACATTGAACAGGTAAGGCAGAAGAGGATGGCAAAACTAGTTACTGTCAGTGTCATGATTCCATTACAAATTATACCAAATCTGATAGGAAAGTTTAGGTAATCTAAATGCTAATGGGTTATTAGAAGTTAACACTATGAAACACATCTGTGTGTGTTTGGGGGTTTTCTTTGTTACTGTTAGTTTTTGTTCATTTTTTCTTTTAAATAATTTCATGATAGTGTGGCTGCACTGAAATGGTGATTCCAAGCAGTATGGGAATACAGAATTTCTGAAACTTGAATATTGTAGTTAAAGATTACAAATATTTCTGATATCATTAGTGGCTGCACACCTGAGATTGTGAAATGAGAAACACTTTGTTGGTGGAGCTGATCAATTAATACATTCATTTCTTTAAGGACTTACTTATGCAGAAATGCTTTAGTTAGCCAGAAATCTGAAATATCTGAATATTTGAAGTGTTACACTTGTTAAAAAGTTCTGTTAAAAATTCATCTGTGGGCTGAAGAAAAAGCTGTACCTGTCCTGCAGGTTTTTACCCATTMATTGTGGGATCCATCTCAAATTGTTCAGCTCCTTTCCACAAGGATTAATTTTCTCTGACTCATGGAAAACCATGTTGTCASTGAATTTTCAGAATTGCTCGTGTATGAGATACTATTTTGCCAACTTCCTTTGCTCCTGCAGAGCTGCTGGCTTTATCCTTGAAGTTCAGATGGTCTGTTTGGCATTGCTTTTTATCTTCCTGCAGGATAAGATGGCCAGGTCTGTGCTCTAGCTCCCCTGTGAGTGCTGAGGACAGTGCAAATATGTAACTTCTGCCTTTCTAAGGCTTCTCCCAAGGTGTAAATTAGAGCAATCTGAACTGTACTCTAGCAGCTRAATGCACCATAAAGGTTCATGAAGGGGGATATCAATATCTCAAAATAAAACTTGGGATCCACAAGTCTTTTCAAAGGGCATGGAATCACAGAGAAGCCAGAGCGTCACAGTACTTTACTCCTTTATTTCCAGGCTCCCCATAAGGTGCATCTCCACACAGATTCCCCAAAACCCCTTCTCCCCAGCACCGAAAGTTCCCTAATTCTGGACATGAAAAGGCAGTGGATCCTCAGTCTCTTGCCTCTGAGGAGCCCAGTCTATTTTCAGATTGCACTTTAGACACACTGGCAGGACTGAGATCAAATCAGTGCTTTAAYTTCATGTGCCCTGCAAGCAAACAGATTGGGGCTGTCATCTGGAGCAGGTTCCCTTAGAAGCAAGAAGGAACAAGGACATGACCCACCACTGCCTTTCTCCCACGGGCCATGAGGGGAGGGTTGTGCCTSTCTGTGATTCCAGCTCAAAGATCTGGCTGTTTTGGGTGCACRGTAGAGATCTCGAGCATCTCACAGAGGAATTGTCCATTCGAATCCAAGTGATTGCATTTACTTCGATAATGTCTCACTTTTAAGCAGTTATGTCAATTATTAGCTCTACATTCTTACAGTTGATAACACTTAAGAAAAAGGTTTCTGCAGGCTGTTCTTTCAAAGCTTTTCAGTGCAGTCATTTATCCCCAATATGACAAAGATTTTCAAGTCAATGTTCACATGTATTATGATTTGCTGGGTATTTCTGAGAATTACTTGCATCACACAGATAAATTATTATAGCTACCAGATAAATTATTTTGCCTCTTCACACTCTGTTTGTTTCATTATGGTTWAGTATTTATCATTGATAGTTTTCAGCCACGGTATGCTTTGTKAGATATATCAGTAGTTATTCCACTGTCAAAAAATGATATTTTTTCCTTAAGAATTTTTTATTTACCGTGTGTTGGTGACCTTATTCATTCTAGATTCATCGAGGAGTGAAGGGGTTTGTTAAAGATCTTCAGGGCAATCCAATAGCAAATGCTACAATTTCTGTGGAGGGCATAAGCCATGATGTTACATCAGGTGAGTGTGGTACCTCAGCAGCGCTGTGTTATTCCACTTCTCCTTGGCTCAGAAACCTGGAGACATTTCACATCTCTTTAACTGAAGCTTTAAGGGTCCAACATTTTGAAGCCAGAAAGGCACATTGTGCCTCAAGAAGTTTGTTGCTCACAGGATTTCATGAATCTTTCACTTGTATCTTGCTCTCAAAGTAGCTGAGACTGCATTTGGTGACCTCATGGGTCCCTGGTGTGAACTGGTTCTGGTGGCTCTTGGTTATTAATGTTTAGACTGTCTTCTAATTTGTGAGGAAAATACTGTCATAGCTCTGCCAGGATTTAAAGCCTGTCAACAGTGCTATTTTGAGTTTGAAGGCTAAATTTTAGTCCAGAAGTGTTATATTTTTTACAATGGAATCGTACCTTTTGATATGTAAATTCCTGACAGATTTCCAATATACGTAACTTCCTTTAGCAAAGATAAATTCTCTCTGCTGTTTGCAATTATGCAGTGTTTTTTCAGAAGAGTKATGCTAAAAGATGAAAGTATGATGTTGGTTGGTGTTMATAGAAAATTACACATCACCTCTTCAGTGATGCTGTGCTTTATTCTAGGAATGAGTTCAAAAGGTAGCTCTCCGAGTGTTCCAACTTTCAGCTTTTCCTGTACACTTAAGCTGTTCTGTCCTGAAGGAGATTTTGTTTTTTATTTGCACAAGTTACTAATTGGAAAAAGCAATAAGAAAATGTCAGTGCTTTGTGCATGAGCTTATGTCATTTCTCATTTCTTGATGATATGTCTCACTGTACTGTTACAGAAATGCAGAATACTATGAAACAGGACTGGTGGAATCTTGAGGTGCATCATATTTGTGTTTGCACATCACTTGAAAAGAGACTGCTAGCACTTCTACCAAGCAGGAGAACAGTCTGAAAATATTAATTACCTTCTGTCACTGTAAATAAGGCAAAACGTATAGGAAATTAATTCTCAGGCATAAAAAGAGAATAAAATGTGCAAAGAGAGATTTGAGGTACAAGAGAGTGAGGTATAGGAGAGAGAAGCTCGTGCTGCTATGGTATAAAAATTGCATCTAATCAAAAATCTCTTCACATCCTGTGTGTGTAAGACTGGAAGTCATATATTATCAGAACAGTGAGGAAAATAAGTACTTGAATATTAGTACAGTCAAAATGAAGGAGTAATGTTCTTCAGCTTTTCTCCTGCTTCTTTGTTCTTKAGTTGAAATTCTGCTTTGTTCCAGTGACAGGAATTAGAATAGATCATTACTGTAATTCTACAGCAGTACTTTTTTCCCTTCTGTTTTATGAAGAGAAAAATCTGGGAACAAGTGGYCCGACTACTGACATATTTTCAACCATGCAAATAGCAGACATTTAACTAATATTCCCCTTTGTACACTGTGTAGCGGCAGATGTGGTGAAAAAGTATTTAAGGGACTAGCAGAAACAGCATGACCAAGTTTTTAAAATGGCACTGCTGACTGAACTTTAGAACAGGCCTGCAATGTTTTCTGGAGGTAGAGWAATTAAAATCATTAGCCTGTGACAAATCAGATAATTTGTGCAGGGAAGATCTGAGCCTTTGTGAAAAAGGGATAGGATTATTTATAAAGAAGATGAAGATGCATTTTGATTCTGTGACTGAAAAAGGTGATCTGCAATAATAAGTGCAGTAGGAGCCTTTCTTTGACGTGAGTGGATCAAGCTTCCATTTTTTCATTTATCTGAATGAAAGAAAAAAGCCCTAGACAATGTCTGGATACTGAAATACATAGATAATAATGCTTCAAGGGTAATATGCACGGAATATTCTAGGAAATGATTATTTATGTTTTTTTTCTGAAAGATGAAAACGGTAGTTCCATTTATTTAAATTTGATGAGAACAAAATTTATTTACATTTGGATTATCAGAATACTGAGGAACATTAAAAATCCATATCACATTGCAAACTGAATATCAGATCCTTCACAAGGACTTTACATAGCTGGGSGGTGCTTCTAAAGTGAAATAATGTCCCATATTGTCCTTTTCTTCAGTGTGATGGAGAGCTTTCAGCCTCAGCAGGCAAAATCTTTCAGGGAGGCTACAGCACAGCTTCAACATTTAAATCTTTTTCTTGAGTACCTGAAAGGAAGCAAGTATGATATATTTATRCAGCTCTTACTGAAGGAAGAAAGAAAGGAGAATCCTTTCAGACAGTCAGAAGGAAAGCACTGATAGAAATATAAAAGACTGACCTGTGATCCTTTCATTTTAGCTCTGTAATTAGTTTTTTGACATATTTATTTGGATTATTTTCTTCCTCKCTACAGCCAAGGATGGTGATTACTGGAGATTGCTTGTGCCTGGAAATTACAAAGTTACGGCCTCAGCACCAGGCTATCTAGCAATAACTAAAAAAGTGGCTGTGCCCTTCAGCCCTGCGGTTGTGGTAAGTGCTCATGTGTGTTGGTTTGTCATCTGTTATGTATTCAAAAGGTCCCTTTTCCTCTCATGTAAGCAGGAGGTGATTTTTCAGAATATTTCAGAATGCTCTAGTTTAGAAAGTTTGGAAATCACATCTATTGGTGCACCATCCACTGAGAGTAATCTCGTTTTAAACTAATTTAATCTCTTGCTGGTCTTATTTAGAATGAAAAGACACAAAGAAGGGTAACATTGAGATACCTAAATATTTTATTGGTTCATGTCTGAATRGCCARTCAGAAGATCACAMCATATCTTTAAACAGCACAACATAAAGAGATGTTGAGGTTTTGATTGAGGCCTATTTTTAATGWGTTTTGTCAAATGAGTACCTGCTTAGATGAAAACCAGTGCTCAGCTCCGTAGCAATGGGCCACTGCTTTGTGTAGATATGCAGTGTGTGTGGTTAATAAAACCTAGACTGCATSTAAGATTTCAAAAGCATTTTTAATTCGCTCTCTGTACAGATGTGGATGTCTCTTAATTAAAATAAAAGCTATTTCACTCGTGTGGATCACATGTTAAGATATACTAAAGTAGCACATTGTATCTACATTAATGAGCCATGTGTCAGGAAAAGCTCCCTGGATATTTTTGATGGCATAAAATTGAATACATGTTTTGATATGCTGGGGTCTGCTAGGTATTGCCTTGAAATTAACTCAGKTGGTTAGAGAATGGTGCTCRTAAGAGCACCATTGATGATCCTTGTGGGTCCCTTCCAACTCAGAATATTCTGTGATTTGTGTTAGCAATATGCTGATGATACTTTTGATAATATGCTGTATAATTTATGTGGTTGGCTATTATTCAGTTTTAATTTCATTGGTCCATACTTCTTGAAGTATTTAGTCAAGTCAAAGACTGGGCAGATGCCTGGTTCTTCAGGAAATTTTGCTGACCTGTGTGTATTTTTAGACAAGTTATTGTACTGGTACACTAGTATTGCACATGTTCAAATAAGCTTCAAGACACTTTGGAATAAGTCCAGCCTAAACCAGAAGGTACCTATCTAAGCCCCATGTTTGTGCTAAGCATCCTCTTTCAATAAATGACTCTTAAAAGCCTACACTGTTCTCTTTCTATAAGTCTTATGGATATTTTTGTTTGTTTCTCTTAATCAGGTTGATTTTGAACTGGAGTCATTGTCTGAAAGAAAAGAAGAGGAAAAAGAAGAGTTGATGGAATGGTGGAAGATGATGTCAGAAACACTAAATTTTTAAATGAAAATTTTGGCTTTACAGCTTTTAATCTATTATATGTTGACTTAGTATAATGTACTGTGGAAACTCCCTATATTCTAGATTTTGTGCACTTCACAATAATTAACTTTGAATTTTTCAGTCATCTTTTGATTAATATRATTACAAATAACTACTAGCCTCCTAGGTAGATAAATAAGTTATTAATTTTCTTTCATATTGTTATAGAAAATTTACTCTTCTATAAAAATCAGAAAGAATGAATATGCAGCCTGTATGACAGTMAAATCTATTGTGTATTATTTGCAAGTTCAGAATATGTAGGTTAACACTTGATTTTAAAAAAGAAATATGCTGTAGTTAATTACCAATACTGCCAGAAATATTTGACAGTGCATAGTAGTAGACAGTGCTCTTTACTGAGTTCTATAATGGATGTTACTGRAAAGACTTCTAATAACAGTGTGTGGTGTAATAATGTTTTACAAGGATTAAAATTTAGTATAACACTTTGTATGTCTCTGGTGTTGGGGCTRTTTGAATATGTAAGAAACATAAGCTGGCTTCATTTAGTAAGCAGAAAGAATCTGCATAAACTCTTTTACTAAAAATGGCATAGAATGAATTCAGGAAATAGCAGAGCTTTATTCCTTAAACAGCTGATAATGTTTGAAGACCAGGTTTAATTATTTCTCATTCTTTGTTAAGAAAATTAGAAATTCTGAGTGGAAGAAGAGCTAGTGTATCTGATTAATATGCTGCTTGGGTTTGTTTTGCAGCAAGAAAAATAATTTCAGGTCATGTGTGTGCTAATTAAATAATTACCTTTTCAACAGTCTTCACTTGTATCCATGATGTCTGGATAATCAGCCAAAAGTTCATCTGTTCACTGAAGGCTACCAAAATGTTACAGTTTAGACAATAAACTAGAAATCTRCTGAGATTATGGTTTTAGTCTTGCAAGTCAAAATGGATTTGTTTCCAGCTGTTTCTTCTGCTGGCTAGTGTTATCTAAAACTRGAAGCAAGACAGATAAATGACAATTTTTTCAGTGTGGTGAATTCTTTTCGATATTGTTGAAGATTATACAAAAAGCAACTTTGACTTAAAATGATCCTTCTTGATCCCTTTTTGTTTTTATACTTTAATTGACATACTGTAGTATTTTGGCTAAGATGAGTGAAATTTGCAGAGTCAGACAATACACATGGACCATAGTWGGTACAAATTTGGTATAATTTTTCTGGAATGACTCCTGGTATACTGGAGATAAGCTAAGAATCTTGTCTGTTTGAAAGCTTACACACTRTTGCTATCCATTTTAATTCAAAAACAGATATTTGATACAGATCTCCTTCCTCTGTTTCTTTAATACCACTGTCTGTGTTTTGATTAGCATATTATTTTAGCTGATGCTGGTTCAGAATCAGTCAAYTGTGCACTATCACGCTCCTGCTGTGAGTGAAAAATCACATATCCAGGTGTAGGATCCAAATTTACCTCCTTTGGATGTTTAAAAATTTACTTAAAATAGTATTTTCTGAGAATTTTAAATTCTTTAAAAATAGCACTTGATTCTTTTAAGGAACAAGGCTTAAGGTTTGACACACATTGATAAACTAAACAGCAATAAAAAGGCATAAACTATCTCTCTCTGATCAAGAGTTTGTGATGTAACCTGTAGCTCATTTGGGTAGTAGATGTTTAATTCCAAATTTCAGAGGAAATGTACTTGCTGTAAGTCATTATATAGTGATGAATTTCGAGTCTCCATTGCAATGAGAAACCCCAGTGGCAAAGAAAAAATGTGTCTTAATAACACCTGTGGCTAGAGCGTGCATAAAGGACATCTGGTTGCAGCAACTCGGATGTCTGTGACAAATTGARAGGCCAAGATGCAGCACAGAGCACCTTCTGTGCCCTGATGTAATGATCTTGTTTTTAACTGAACCAGGTAAGGTTGAAGCACATGGTATAAAAATGAATTATAACAAGATGTTACTGGCATGTGGGMAAATGGCTACAGGAGTGTAAACTAATGTAATAAGCCAAGTGTATATTTGTACAGAACACTTTGGTCTGCTTCTTCCAAACCTAAGAATTTCAATCTGAATGACACTTCCTCGCGGTATGATGCCTGTTGTGCATCCAGTCTTCCCGTGGCATAGTTAGTGCAGACATTGCATCAAACTGATCTCATATCAGGTTTTTAATCCATATGATGTGTGTGAGATCCTCTGGTCTATTGTTTCATACATTTGCTATTAAATGTGGTGTCCCTTAAGTGMTCTGTTTGTTGTGCTCTCGGTGACTGCTTGCTTTTACTGTGTTGAGAACAGGTTAAAGTGATTAAATGTTACAACACCAGAACCACTGCCACTGTTCTTGCTCTAGGTAAACATCCTTAAGAACAGCGTAGCCAGGACTSTCAATAAATTAATTCATTATGTAGYTTTCCTAGCTGAGCTGAGCTGTGTTGTAGGACTGTGTATGTTTAATGGAAGATTAAAGTGTTACGTGATGCTGAGCTTTTGGTTTAAAAGGCACATGCTGTACTATTGTACAATAAATCTACAGTTTTRTTTAAAATGTAAAATGTGTGAGTAATTTGCAGGTTCAAAATGTGAGCTCTTTGGCTGTGCATGTCTGCAAAGTATGACATAAACATCCTCCGTGGGTGCATTTGCCATTTAATTTGCTGTTTGAACAGAGATAGGAGACTGGGATTAGTGCTGMTATCCCACTGGGAGCCATCCACAACCCCTTAACTTTGTGCCAGGACATCCTCCTTTTGAAGGATAYGTCTTTCTGAGCAGTTGGAGGCTTTCAAGTCAAGTAAGAGATAGTAATGAGATGCTCTTCATTCATGGTGGGACAGGGCAGACACKTTTGCGTGTCTCTCTCCCAGTATTTACAGAAAAATCTTTTTCCGTATCGATCCTTAGGATTAAAAAGCAGAGTGTGCTATGTGTGTGCAAATCTGGGATACCACACATTCCTTATGGCCAAGCATTCCTTGCAACTACAGTGATCAGGATTATAGAAAAAAAGGAAGTCAAATAAAATCACTGCATCTGAAATGTGTTTCCCAGCTAGGTTGTGGTGTTCACATCCATAAATGTGAATTCACATGCAGTCATGCCTAGTCCTGAGCTGCTAATAACATAATTAAAGTGTAAATGAAACCTGAGGTGGTATGTTAGAAAGAATTGTTATCAAGTTTCTTTGAGTTTTTAAGCAGGTATGACACATGTCTTTGGAACACTTAAAACTATGCCTGGAAAGGAAGAGGTTTCASAGAAGGATGACAGGTTTAGAGAAGCTTGTATTTAAAGTTAAAAGCTGCRGTTGAAGGGAGCCCGGTTTTCTCCCATATCTGTGTTTAGTCTGACTCTGTGCGGAGGCTGCAGAAGAGCAGCAGTTTAATGACGGCCTCGCTAAGATTTAGAGCAGCTCTCTAGAGCTTCTTAATAAATCTGCTCCACTGGAGGAGTGCCTTRTTTCCTGCTTATAGTCAGCTCTGGAAATACAGGATTGAGAAATGCCACTGCAGTGCTTGCTTTCTCCCTTTCTGAATCTTGCAAAGTAGTTCTGATCGTCCCCTTGCAGGTATTTTACTCCCTCAGTATGTTTCTGTTTGTGTAGGGAGCTACGTCTGTTATGAATAATTTACCGCTTGTTAATTTGGCTCATAAGCTTGGTCATTGACACAGCCTCTCTTCCATTATTTCTGACGTACATAATTAAATCCAGAAAACAAAAACACTCAGGAGATTTTCTGAAAGTCATGACATAAAAAAACCCAAAACAGTGGGTTTTGTTTACCTCCTGGCTTGTGAGTGTTTTCAAGTGAGCTTGCTTCAAGTTTTTGTTTTTAAAGCCTGCTTTAGGGAGAGAATTCTGTGACAATCGAGAAGTTGATGTAATCCTAGGCATCCAGAGACCAAGGTTTTTAGCAGTATAGCAAGTATKGGTTTCAGTAGTATAAAAATGAGGTATTTCAGTATAAAAGTGAGATACTTAGAAACAACTGCTGTTTGCTTTTATTAACTGTGATAATGGTAGTATATTAATTGAGTAAAATGGCCTTGCAATGCTAATCTTTGTTCATCCCTTATTTTACTTCTCTGTGCCCCAGGCACTGTATTCCAGCAACGATTTAAACATGCCGATGATTAGGCTACATTTTCCCTGAATTAATGGTTAATAATCCATGTTATTTTGTCTTGGTTCTCCTTTCATATTGACTTAAGCCACTACAGATTTTTGTAATCATAGATCCCTCTGCACAGTGGAAATTGTCAAATAGAGAAGCTGAAGAATTTGGCTCCTGCATTGGGAATGTAAAGGGAATTTGACATCTGGAAATACACTGGAAGCACTCTGGTTGTTGTGAAATAAGTAGATTTTACAGACTTTTTTTTGTAATAGTTCTTTAGTAAATGGCTGAATAAGTTATGTGGCTGTGTGATTCTAGSGGTGCATGTATCTGTATCTTTATTTTTAAGGAAAAGGTACTCTGGAAAGGTTAGCCTAGAGTCTGAGGGGTCAGCGCTCTCTGGTGTCACGGCTGCTTGTTAGCAGTTGTTGTTTTTCATATTTTCTATGAGAAAGATGAGAAAATAATAAACAAGAGATGAAGTCCATTTTCACAATGTGCAGAACTGGTTATGGAACTTAAGATTCATTGCAAGACACGAAGTAGAATTAGTGAAAGTGAGCTGGACCAGTTGCAACCTGCAGCTGACTTCAGGTGTTCACTTTGAACTGCTGCTCAGTGGAAGACGGGAAGGTGAGTCTGGATGCCATTTTTATTACATTCACCCACTGAGAGTGTGATTAGGGCCCTCGCTAATTTAGAGCCAAAGTGCAGAACTAGATGAACATCTTGCCTACCACTAGCATAGCAGCAATAGAGGGTTCCACCGTGTTGCAAGACCATGCAGTAATGGGAGATTCCAGTTGATGGGCTTGGCAGAGCATCATCTCTGCAGTGAGCTGTGGACAGAACCAACATCCATCCCCCATATTCCAGCACCCCTTGCACAAAAAGGTAAATTAAACACATTTCAGAAACTATGGATAACATTCAASAGAGGACTGGGCTGCCAAGAACAGTACGAAATTACAGTCTGACTTGCCTCCCTTCAGCTCACCAAATATCCGCTCATGTGGCTTTTCTTGGCTGCTTCCAGTTCTCTTGCAGGGTGTGTCCATAACTAGTCCAGCCTGAGCAGCTCAAGGATCACTCGTGCCAAGACCCATCAGGAGTGGATTACAGGGCTTTCTYGTGTCCATAAAGATCCTAAGCTTGCACTTAGAATCACAAAATCGCAGAATGGTTTGGGTTGGAAGAGACCTCAAAGATCATCTAGCTCCAACCCCTCTGCAATGGGCAGGAGCCTTCCATGAGACCAGGTTGCTCCAAGCCACAATCCAGCCTGGCTTTCAACACTTGCAGGGGTGGGGCATTCACAACTTCCTGTCTATTGCCCACCCCATAATTGGCACAGCTCTGAATGTATTGGGGTGCTGCAGCTTCCTGTTAAGCCAGGTGCCCTGGCATGCCCTGGCATGGGGAATGTCCGGGTGTCCAGAGCAGGGAGCCCACCAGCAGCCTGCTTTTGGCTTGTGTCCTTGGGTTTCCTTCAGCAAAGCTGCTGCACCGTCCKGGTGGTACAGGAGGGGTGAGCTGGCCTGTGCCTCTGACTCCACACCAGGATGGGGGAAGCACACATTAAGCCTTGGAAGCTGGGAAGAGTTCCTGAATCCCACAGGTTGGACATGATCGAGACAAGGTTTCTGGTAAATGACTGAAAAACTCGAGTCTGAAAAGGAGTATCAGCAAACCTAACTTTCCTCTTCGGATTCAGGTAATGTATTTGAAGGTTTATCATGTTATTCACATTTATCCCTGCATATGCATCTTTCAGCATAGCTGCTTTGTGTTTCCTGTGGAGGAGGGAATGCTTTTCAGTTCAAAGGAGTTTTGGATAAAATACAGAAGCAGCTTTGGGAACACACTGAAGAACAACTGACTGGCTTGTGCTGCACAGCATTTATTATTAATGTGCACCAAAGCAGGGCATTAACTGCAGTCCCAGTGCTGCTTGGTTTCAATARACACAACTAAAACTTTTGGAGGTCAGTTTTTGCACACATTTAATGCATAAATCTTAGGGCCCAGAAAGATCTTATTGCAAAGAAAAGCAGTGCTGCAAAAGTTTACCTTTTGGATTCCCTGTGTGCATATACACACAACTGTGTGTGGGAGCAAGGGAATAGGGCAGGAATGAACCTCATCTTCCCTAGGCCCAGAAATCCTTAAAGGCACCTCTTCTGTTTGCCATAAAGGGAGTGCAGACTCCTGGTTTTATGAATCATGTTTAAATTAGATGTCTGTGGCAGGCAAGTGAACCCCAGGCTGACCCTGGTGTTAGGGGGCTCGGTGCCCCCTAAGAGGGCAGAGAAGTTGCTCTGACTGGGGAGACCCAAGCATCCACCTCAAAAATGGGTCTGTGGAAGCCTGGGATCCAGTTAATTCTTCCAGGAGTGTTTTAAAATGTGTATCATACAGCTCTGCTGTGGCTGTGACTGTGTCAGACTGTGGCATTGCCTCTGAGGCACCAGGTGCCCGCCACGCACTGTTCTAGAGCCTGTGGACCTCAACCTTCTACTGCATCTGACCCAAAAATCTTACTAGTTGTTTTAGCAGGGCTTTTACAAAAGAAACTGAAGGGACTGCTTTCTTAGACCTTCTTCTGGAAACTGAGACTAAATGAAATGAAACTTGTTATACCAAGACATGGTAGATACCCTTCCAAATAAATGCAGATTCTGTCTTCAGCATTCTATTTCCACGTACAGCTGACAGGACTCGACATCAGATGCTTTTTAACATATGTGGTAACATGTGAGATGTTAAACATCTGCAAAGTCTTCTGATCATTTTTGTAATGTCTGAAAAGTTAGACATAGCTTGCAGGGAATTTCCACTGAAAAGAAACAAAATTTGGAGGACATCCCAAGTTAAGTCATTCAATATTTGTTTGCCAGTGCACTGGATGGYATTACAAGATGCCAAGATAAATTCAAATTAACATGAAAAATATGCAGTCATATTGGTTGTGGGTTTACATAAGTTGCTGGCACATTATGTTAAGAATTCTCAGATAAATAGTTGCCAGAAAAACAAAGTTCAAACAAAAAAAAGTAATAATTATATATAATACACTTGAACAAGTAGTACAGAGGAATGGAAATTTTTATCCAGTGAAATTTTTCTTCAAAAAAGCAATTAAATATGGAGGTGCGTTCACAGACTGTTTCCAAAGTAATTAATCGCAAACCTCGTATTTGAGGTTTAAGAAAGATGGAGCCAAGATAAAAATAGAAAACACTATGAATTTCAAAATAAAAATACAACAAATACAATTAAAAAAAGAAAAATATTGTAGTAAATATTTGTGTACTAAAACAATTTATTTATGATAGAACTTCCTATATGTTTTAGGTGCCTTTGAAAAGTGTAGGTTGAAAAGTAATTTTAAAAAAGGATTATTGAAAGGTAGACAGTAAAATTAGACTACTCTGCTTCAACTTGATTTTTTCATTTATATAAATGACAATTCAGAAGTTTTATATTTTATAGTATAATGTATACACTTAAAAGCACTTTTGCTAGTCTCATAGTTTTTATTTTTGTAGCCACATAATTGAAACCACAGTCTAGCAAAGAAAGAACTGAACAAGATCAAATAGTTGGCAGCTGAAACTAGGCAAACTTAGAAGCAGAACTAATGTTCAGTATTTTCTTAGTGAGCCTAATTTACCTTTGAGATAGTTCATGTAGCTGGGCAGTACATTTTTCATCACATTAATTCTTTTAAAGTAAGGCTGTTGTCCTTTTGGAAAGCTGTTTAAATGCTTTTGTGTTCCTTGGCTGAACTACTTTATTCGTTATGGGTATGCCCTGTCAGTTGATTGTCCCACCTGGTTTTATTGTTTCCTGAGAATTCAGATAATCACACATCCCTTTGAGCTTCTGCTTCATTAATCTAAGAGCATTTTTGGATTCACTAATTACAGRGTTCTGAAGGCTTGGATTCCATGGGCAGTAACTGTATGCCATTAAAAAATCTGGGTATTGATTTTCTGTGCTTGCTTTTGAGTTACTTTCTTTACTGTCTGTAGTCTGAATGAAGCTGAGTGAGGTTTTTTTTTAGATTTGATTCTGAACTGAATTTGCAAACACAAGAGAACCTACTGAAGTGTTGTAGAAACGTGTTTGATTTTCAGATCAAAGTGCTTAAAAGGGCTTTCCCTCCTCCTTGAGTCTTACATGTTTCTCAGTTTTCTTGGAAATATACTATTCCTAGAATTTGCTAATTAAAGAGTGGCTTGCTTGCATGGTATTTTTAATGTCAGCATCTTCACTYCCATAATATCCAAGAAAATATTTTGTGATACAAGTCTCCATTCCTCTCAAGTGCATCTATTTCCATGGGGAGGGATGAGATGTCAAAATCATACATTTCTTCTCCACCACTTCTATAGTTTGTAATTGTTCTTTCTCCATACCCTCATTTTTTCTAAAATCCYTCCAAGGTGGATGCTAAAATACTGGTAAGACCTGTGCACTGCAAAAGGTGTTGGTTTCCAAGTCAGTAAATGTAAAAGAGATTACGATACGACGAAATTTATCATCTAAAAGGGGAAATGAAGCTGCTGCTGGTAATAGAAAGTCATAGGATCAGAGTACGTACTGCTGTACCATTCCTGTTCAACAACATTGTTATTCTGGACTTCTAGGCAGAAATTGTTGAAGGCAATGAGTAGACATTACATTTCATGTTGTACCAGATTTTTGCTCAGGAATTATTCTTTTTGAAGATGGGGCTAGAAAGGTCTGATCATAGAACGCAGTTGAGTTCCTCATATCGTTAAGTCTCCTATTAAGTCTCTTATATTGGGGAAAACTTCTCCATGAAAACTTCGATTCCTTTTGGGCAAACGGCTGTGTAGTTGGATATTGTGCAAACCATAAAAAAGCMCTCACAAAAGGGAAACAAGGACTTTCAAAGGAGCCAAAGCCCAGCACTTTCTTTTGGCATATTACAGTCAATTGTAGTTGATTCTCATGGTTTCATTCAATTTCTCATTTTGCCTTGCAAGGCATGTTTTTCCTCCAAGAGAGGATGACCCATGAAATGGCTTTGCTTGACCTACCCTTATCCCCACCACAACAATTTCAAGACTTAATAAACTTATTCTTCCAAATAGTTTGAGCTGCTGCTTTATTGTTTTATAGACTTGGATTACGACCTGGATAGTCAATCTTAGAATCAAAACCATGCTTGGTAATGAGAGGAAATATCAGGATAAGCTTCATTAACTGTAGACTAAGAACACAAACATTCAGGAGCTCATCCGGTGAAAYTCTTTCTTGCCTGCAGCTGGAGCTGAGAACTGGAAGGCTCTGTGTTTTTGGAGACACAATGTGCAGGGAAGGAAAATAACAGTCACATCACAGTTTTAATTTTAAGCCACATAATTTTATGTCCCTTCTCTGGGCACAATTGTACTGTGGATTTTCACACCTGACTAGATTATCAGTGGGGTGAGGGGAAGCTTAAAAAGGGGATTTTGCTTGATTTACTCTTCTTTACACTTTTCTGTCATCAGCTAAGAACTAACACTCCTCAGCATCATTTCCTCTAATATCAGAGTCATAACTTCTGTTGTTTAGATTCTGCCAATCTCAAGCGTATATCTTCATTTGATGTTGTCCAGATATTTCTTCTAAGAGTTATGTTGAAAACCTGAAACTTGATTATGCATTGCAGCTTTGGGATACTGGGATTAGGCTGAAGGTCCATGATGGCCATCAGTAGCGCTGCTGTGGGGAGGGTAGAAGAGATGTTCCAATATATGCCAGCTGTGAATCTGTGCTCTGTGCAGCTAAGAGGGAACTCTGGAATATCTTGAGGCAATAGTTCACATTTATCTTGCTTATACCAACACTTTAATTTCTACCCCTGTGTAATATATTCATAGTGGTTTGTTTGCAACGAGGTTACAAAGAGGCAACATGAGGAGACACAATGGGAAATATCTKTGTGGAGATGACAGCCCTTAACCCAACAATCTTGCAGCTCTCATCTGTGTTCAAGTTTAAGGAAYGTATCTCAATTATTTTCATGTCATACTTTTCCAAAGAATGTTTTCCCTTTAGAAAGATGCTGATCAAAATAAGCAAAAGATAAAAATCAGGTTGTGCAGACATTTCCTATTACAACTTCTTTTTTTTTCCCTAGAGTCTTTAATATTTGAAAACCTTGCTTTGTTAAAAGAAACAAACAAATGAAAAGTTACAAAACCCCTTGGAACTCGGATTATAAGTATGCGGGATATCTAATCATAAAATTAAGGACTGTGTAAACACTTCAATATCTTTCAATTATTACTTGATGACCAAAACTAAAAGAGAATCTGGGTATTTGTGCTACCTGTTACTGTCAAGACTACATTATTATGTTTCCAGCTTGAAATTCCATACAGTGAGAAATGTGTCTCAAACCATTCCTCCTGCTGGGCAGCATCCTGTGCAAGAGAGATGGGACAAATACAGTTGGACTGATGAGCTGATTATCCTCTGTATCACCCTAATATAATGTTTCACAAGTCATCAGATCCAGGTATTTAGGCACCTGTTTGGCTCCTCTCCTARGTGTCCCTAGAGAGGAGGAGAGACTACACATGGGCTGAACTGACTGTCCACCTCCCATTGTGATTAAAAAGAGASAACTGCCAGAGTCCATTTTCCACTCTGCTTTTAAAACCATTGAATTCAGTGGAATCACTCTGGATTATAAATGTCATCCTTGGGAGTAGAAAATGACCTTGTGTCCCTTTTCTTTCCACCACAGAGATCCTCTTTCCAGCTTTCCCATGCTGAGCAAGGGCAGGTTGGCACGTGCTACTACTGCACATTTCCCTCCCAATTACCCGTTTCCCCTCTGTGCATTTTTGGCACAGCGTGTTKTGTTCTGAAACCTCACATACCTGAAACATTTGGAAGCTCTGAGTTCTGGACACATATGGTTATTAGATTTGAGATGGCTGCCCCTTCTGTGAATAAAGCCCTCACATCTGCCATAGGAAATTCCATGAAGTTTTTCCCTTCTGGGTTAGAATTTTACCTCCAATATTTTACTGCTTCATTTATTAACAAATAAATATATAGTAACCATGAAAAACACTTCAGAATGTGTGTTGAAATGAAAAATGCTATTTTTAGGACAAGGGTGTAAAATCCTCCTCTTCCRGGTGAGAACATACGTCCTCATAGCCAAATTTAGTGGTAGAGTTTGCCATCCACTGTAGTGAGTGCTTAGTGGCAGGTTATAACTTTTGGGAAGCAGTTCTGTACATGGATAGAAATAACATTTTTCTGAATACTTTTACTGTGAGAGTTTGTGTGTGGCCATATGATCAGCAAAACACTTTCTTGTGAAGTTATGGCGAGAACAGCTTGAGAAACCTGTTGTTTGACTTCAGTCTCCTGATGTTTGACATCAAACTGGCACACAGAAGGGCTCTTAGTGCTTTGTTCTTGGGAATTAGTAGAACAGTGTCTTTAGAAATTTCTTGACTCTCCTCTGCTTAGCTGGAATAACATTTTTCCCATGCCAGCAGAGTGCAAGTGGGAGGCTGGCTGCTAACTTAAATGCTGAATAGCCTTGTAGCGCTAGCAAACAAATCAAGGCTCATCAATTGTGTGCCATTGAATTCTCCATGTTACTAGGCTTCTATCAAGAAGAGTTCTTTCTCCTCTGGATTTTAAACATCTTGCTATTTCCACTTCAGATAAAAAAACCCCAACCAACTCATTAAAAGTTATTAGAAAATTATCAGGAATTCACTCATATATAATCTCTCCTATTTATAATATTTTTTTTTCTTCAGTTAAGAAAAATTTACTTCTCCTTTTGAAAAATAAGGCAGATACTACAACTTGTTATAGAAACAATAACCTTCCTTTTACATCTTGCTCTCTGAAGAAAGTCTCCTTTTATTTTATTAACTCATTATGTAGTAAGTTGGTGATCAGGTAMTAATTGGTTGCAAAATAATTTGCTTTTATTTATGGTAAATGGGTGCAGAACTAAGCTCTAGGTACATCAATGGCAGCTTTTACTAACTACAAGCCAAAGTGTTACAGATACAGCTGATCTAAATTGGATGATGCTGTCCCTGCCTGTGTCAAGTTGTGAATTTAGGGCTTCAGAGAGTTTAAGGATAGTGACAGAATGAGGAAAACAGTCCACAGGAGGGGATGGAAGAGAGTACTAAAATCTTTCACTGCTTCTGTGTCTATAGATTATTACAGATTTACTGAAGACTTAGCTGAGTTGCTGTCCTATGGAAGAGAATGAGAATATTTTTGCAYGGCTGGTGATATGTAAAGTATCAGTATCTTGCTGAATTAGTGTTCAACATATTTAGAAAAAAATAAATAATTATTATCACCCTTGAAGTCCATTTACACTTGCTACCTTTTCTCATGGCCTAATGCCCAACAGCTGCACTAACAAGAGACATTATCAGCCCTAATTGTCTCACCTCCCGCCCTGCTGGAGGGGACCAAACTGCTGACTGAGCCAGTGTAGTGTTTCATTTTAAAGGGCATTGGTTAGCTTAAACAGTGGGGTTTTGCTAACCTGAATCTTTTAGACTGAAATTAATTAGGGTGGTAGCCAACCTCCATCCTTTAGGCCAGCTGCTTATGGGCTCCATGTGTGTTCACATCCTGAAGCACAGTGTAAGTAATATCTGTGGGTCAGTAAAAAACCAAAACTGAATTTGATAAAGGACATATTTGGAATATTAATTATAGTAACCCAAATATTAGTGGGTAACATAGTGGCCAGAAAAAAGGCTACAGTTTATTAAATGCATTTTTTTGTTACTACACTCTGAGCAAAGTATCATATGATAAGACTAGTAAAGTGAGCAAATGTGTTAACAAGGAGAACCAGTTATTTAAGCCCCAATAGCTAGTAAAAAAGAAGGTAAAATCTGGTTTATTTAARCATTAAATATTATGCATTAAAATATCTTTATTTATGCATAAAATTAGGCCCTTGCTGTACTGTTAAAATAGCAAGACACAGAAAAAACCCAGCTGTAGCCAGGTCTTATATAACTTGGTATTTGTAACTGATGCTTGGGCTTAAAGGAGCTTCTTCAGTTCCATAATGTAGAAGATGGATTTTGAAAGCAGAGACATGCTTTTAAAAGGCCACTTCTTTTTTCTGGTAATAATAAGGATTCTTTCCTGTTCTTTCTTTACAGTGAAGAGCCTCTTTTTCTCTCAGGTGCACTGATGGGGTAGTGTGAAATGCTTGTTTCTCTCAGGCAGATGGGGTGAGTGTGAAATGCTTTTTTTTTTTTTTTTTTTTTTTTTTGCACTCAGCATTCAGGGCAGCACTCTGCAGCCCAAGGAAGGAATGGGTGGAAGGTGGGAGTCCACCAGGGAACCTGGTGGCCAGAGCCTCTCATGTACTGTGCTGGGGCAATCGTGTTTTCCTTTGGAGCTTTCACTGTGTTATAAGTTAACCTTTGCATTCTGGACATGGTTCAATTTGTGTCTTGAAAGAGCTCTTCCAGAAAAGATAAATCTTACCATAAATACTGGGGAAATGTGCTTCAGAGGTGTGGGTTTAAAAGGTCAGATTCTTAAACTGGAGTGAGGCTGGAATGTTTAAAGTGGTGGGGCATTGCTCAGCACTCAGTGTTGCAGGAATTCAAGGTGGCCAAGCTCCACTTTTGCAATCATGCAAATATCTCTTGTTCTTAACTTGGATGTGCTGTGCCTCCAGCAGTGCTCACAGATGGGAATTCACAGACTCTTGCCCAGTAATGCAGGGAAATAAAGTGCTTAAAATTGGGATGTGTAGCTGCTCACAGCTCGCACAGAATTGTGAGCTGCAGGAAACCCCAGTCTCCCAAACTTTCTCTCTTAGAACAGGATTGGGATACTCTCATGTGTCTGCCTGGTGCAGTGGCTCATGGTTTGGGGTGCATGGTAGGAACAATCTGTGGTGTGGAACTGTCTTTTGCCTACACAAAGTGGTCTGTGCCTCCCTGCCATGCAAGGACTTGTCAATGTAGTTTTGTCACTGACCTTGTCCTGATAGTTTAATTAGTTACTGAAAGTGGCATGGAAAAGACTGGGAATGTTCCCCTCTCCCCAGCCCAGTCTGGCTTCAGGGGCAGTTGTGTTACTGTCAGGGATGAGGGTCCCCATCACCTCCAGGGGAGGCCCATTGAATCCAAAGCACCTGTTGCTTCATGAGAACAGTTGAAATTCTGGCAACTTTCAGAGGATGGACCTGCCAAAGGCATTAAGATTCAGTAAGTGATGCTGGAGTAGTCCTTTTTTTGTGGTGCTGAATCTCTCAGTAATMCCAGTTACGTGTTCCTTGGGATTGAGTGGCCTGGAGGAAATCTGTTCTGCATCAAGATAAAATGCATTGAGGAAGGACAACTAAAGGGAACATTCAGCTTTTTTTATGTGATGAGAGCCCAGGCAAACCCAATTACAATATATACTGCATACACTAGATGGCAATGTAATACCTGCACAAAGAGGTTACCACTAAAATTCAATTAAAAGTGCTTTCAGGTAGGCACTACAAGATCTTTCAAATTACGAACTTTACCTTAACTACTTTACAGTGAACAAATATTCTAACAAGAGGTAAAACACWGGACCAATTTAGATTAGTAGAGGAGCACTGAAATTGATTGTTCTTATTTGTTTAATAATTTTCAGAACGGTGTATTTATTTGTCACAGAGCTTAATAATTATTTCAAAACGCAAACTGTTAGTATGTAGTTTGACCTYTGTTAGGTTTTGCATCTCCTATCCCTGTTTGACCCCAGCTCAAATAGCTTTGAAACATCCTTCCTGTATATTCCCTTTAGAATACTTTAGACATTGCAGATGTTCTCTTTTCATTTCCTTTTTTTTTTTTTTTTTTTTTTTTTTTTCAAAAGCCTGTGTTATAGCTTGGAAATGTTTCTGGGACACAAGGAAGCTCTGTTGCATGTATATCCTACATTCACCTCTTTCTCAGGCTTTGCTGTGCCTTGCTGGTTTTAGCCCAGGAATGGATAAACCTGTGAAAATATTTAATTTAACTTATACTGTACTTCAGCTTTTTATGTATTTAGGTGATTACCTCATTCATCTAGAACCAGTGTTGAMTACTCAGTAAGACTTTGTACTATAGTGAGAAGCTTTTTCTCAACCATATTGGATTTTTTTTTTTGTTTGTGGAGGGTTTTTTTTTGTTTGTTGGGTTGTTCTAATTTTTTTAATTATTATTATTATTTATTTGTTTCATAACATATTTAAATAAAATTTAAGGGGAGATCTCCTGACCTCATGGCAGAAATTCTAATTGATTCTTTTGTAGCATTGCTGTTGTTAAAAATCGAACAGTGAAATCATTGTGTTAATATTGCACTTACAACATATTGAGCTTTTAATCCAAATTTAGATCCAATTCATCCCCTTTGCAGCTAGTTTTATTGTGTAATCTGAATTAAATGCTTCTTAGTTAGTGAAAATCTTGACGTTGTTTTCAGTCAATGAAGGATTAGTGGGATGCTCCAGGTGGTTTTCTTCAGTATTTGTGGTGTCTGTGTATGAAGAGCTGCTGTAACAGAAGGCAACCATCAGTAATCCCACATGTCCCTCAAGAATCCACCCTGTCACATATCACTGTATATCCCAAAAAGCTGCTCAACTTTGTTTTTCAGATTTTCATTTCCTATCTCCCAATTAATTCTTCAAGTATTTCCCCCACTATACCAATCCCTCTCTCTCTCTGCTTATTATTTCCCTTCTATCCACTATTCTGTTTTTGTTAGCTCCCTTTTCCTTCCTCCTGTCTCACTGTATAGAACCTACAGGAAGAGGAACTTATATATTGGCTTAAAGGGAATGAACAGAAATATTTAGGGTTTGTTTTTTTTTTTTTTTTTTTTTTTTTTTTTATCCTGTGCTGTGATGGCTTTGTTTGGTATTACTGTTTCTTTATACCTATGCCTTGACCCTGTCACAAGTTCAATTATCTGTTTTCTCAGCAGAGCATATGAATGTTAACATACACATTTAAAATATGTATGGAATACATAAGGAATGTATGACACCGCATTTCATGCATGACTAATTGTTGTATTTATCTTGTATTTATCCTGACTGTACCTCTCATACCATCATACAATGGCTTGGGTTGGAAGGGACCTTAAAGGTCATCTTTAGTTCCAAGTTCCATCCTCCCTGCCGTGGATAGGGACACCTTCCGCTAGACAAGCTTGCTTAAAGTCAAATCCAACTTGGCCTTGAACACTTTTAGGGATGGGGCATCTTCCTTCTTGTCCTCTGATGTGAAGAAAGCTCTGACTTCAGCCTCTTTTCCTGCAAGGATCTGCTCTTGCAGTCAAGGTTGACAGTGGACCAATCCTTGAACATGGACCTCTATTATAAGCCAGCATGAGTTTGTGTGGTGCTGCAGTATTGCTTGCCTCAGGGCTTTCTTTTAAGGTGAAACAGAAAGTGAAAACTGAATTAATTCATTAATTTATGGGAAAATGCCTTCTCTAGCCTGGTATGGCCTTAGATAAAAGTCTGTTGAAAATTCTCCATGAAATCCTTTTGGTGTTTTTGATTGCTGAAGGGATCACAGAATAAATTCCTCCCTTCCTAACGCTGCTCGTACCATCAGGCATCTTTCATTAGAGACTTTTCATTACTGTCATATTGTCAGCAAGTTAAAAATCATAATTTTTAAAGCCTATTAGGTATATATTAAAAAATACCTCTACTTTGATCACAGCTGGTTAGAGAATGAATTTTAGCATCTGTTATTTATGTTTTGATTTGATGCTTTGACACAAAGATATTTGTCCTTTTGGTTCCTGAGTGAGAGATTCCTTTGAGGTATAAAATTAGCAGCCTTGGGTAAAAGATGTCTTCATACCTGCATACAGACCAAAAGAATACCATATTAAAGGAATTAATTTTACACAATTACATTTTTCACACAACTGAAGAGCAGTCTTCTTCACTGGAGTGTAGAAAAGCAAGGCAACCTGTGTAAACTGATTGTTTCACTCTATAGTTTTTGGGCGATAATCCTATGTAATCAGAATATTCTGTATCAGATGAATATCCTTGCTTTATAAGCTACTGCACAGTTCCAGGTGTTGGAAAAGAGCAGAAGCCATTCCATATGTTATTTTAACATATAAAAAATGTATATTGGGTAAGGAATGAAAGATCAGTGTAATTGGTTTAGCCTCAAGACATAAGTCCTGTATATAAGTAATTTTCACAGTTCCTACTAGCAAATTCTGCAAAATGGCTTTCTTAAGAAAGAGGGRAAAAAAATCTGCTTCACTCATAAACTGATTTGATTCCAGACTTACTGACTTATGGAGATAAAAATGAAAACTTGCATGGGTCCTTCTTTGATCAAAAATACCGCAATAAATCAAAATTAAGAAGCATCTAATAAGTCATGGATGAATGAAGTGCAAAAATCACTGTTTTGCAGTGGAATGTCAGCCCGTCTCTGTGGCACTTACAGAATCTCAGCCCATTAGTGCTTTGCAATTTCCAGCTAAAATTTCATTTTCATTTTGTTGCTATTTACAGTTTGTTATGCGAAACACAACAAATCTGATGTGAATTGTCTCTTTCTTTACTTTGTTTTAAGTTAGTCAGACTGTGGTGATGATGCCAGTAGCATGTAGATGTTTTCTGTTTAGGCTGGATTTACACTGGCCCATCAAGCGTTAGGGTTGTTTGGTGAGGTAGTTTTCTATCTTTAAGTTCCAAGCCTTCCCCATAAAGATTTTTATTTAATTATGAGGTCTATTTCATAAAACAAAAATAGTTGTAGACATAATGGTCACTGCAATTCTTTTGCATCTTTTGTCTGGTTTCAGTGTTCAGGCTGGACAGCTTTGCTATCTGCCTTTCTGTTTTTTAGGTTAAAATGCATTAATTGTGGAGTGAGTTAGAAACTAATCTTGACCAATTTAGCAAGAAATGCCCACAGCACTTACAGTGCTCTGCAAAGGTCTTGAGTTGAATGCAGCAACAGCTGGCTGAAATTCCCAGAGAGAAAAGCCATATGGCTATTACCTTGAAAACAAGACATGTCCAAAAAATCTAGGAAGTTGTAATTTTCACGTTCACATTTCCAGTTATTTGACCTGCGTCTTTTGGAAAAAATCTTGCAACCCTTTGTTGAGCAATTGTTTCTTTAAACGTTGTCTTGACGTCTTGGCTTATTTAGGGAGCCTGCTTTTGAATGAGCTCATCAAAGCTATGGGATCTGGAAGCCAGGCTTATATTAAATGTGCCTGAGGATACCATGTGGGATGTGAAGAAGTATGAGGTTTTTTTCAACTTTTTCCAAAATGACTCAACCCACCTTGCTTAGCTGATGGTAATGGTTGTGCTCTCAAAGTGAATGAGGCATTCAGGATTATCTTAAAAATCTCATTGACAATCTTTGATCTTCATGCTTTAAACACTGGAGAGAAGAGGATGAAACAAAATAAAAAAAAAACAAAACAAAAAACCTGYTGCCCACCAACGCAGGCAAAATATATTTCTTTTTCTTCAGTATAAAAATATGTGGCTGTTTTCTAATGTATAAAATTTCTTTAAAGTTTTTGTATATGTACTGCACTAATATATAGTGCACTGATACATAAAAACAAAAGGTTCTTGAAAGTACATCACGCCTACGTTGCATGCTGAGTTCCCTCTCCCTCATCCTAGGCAAAGGTTGCTTTTAGGCTGCACATGAAGCTGAACTGTCCTTGTTCTGAAGAGGCACAGTCAGCATGCTTGCTAATTCTTTCAGTGGAAGGAAATCAAAATGCAAAAGAAAAGGATTAGAGATGGTGAAAGGAAACAATAAAATATTTAATGTTGTTAAACTTGTGATGTAATATGGACGAGTTAGGTGAAAAGTTTCTTGCTTGCTTGGTTTTTKTTTTCTCCCTCCTCTCATAAGAAGCATGTTTTGTGCCTGCTGGTAGCTGAAACATCTGAAGGATTAGGAAAAGATTGAGAACAAGTGGAAATAATTTGATAGAGTATTTGTAAAGCTCTAGGTAATTAAAMTACTTTCAATCTGATGAAGAAAGAGCAGTAAGTACTCAACATTTCTCATTACATTTCAGCACTCTCTTCTGGTATCTCGTACAGATTCATTGCAATAATTAGATGAGAAAGAAGCAGTTGCTATTGCAGCCAACTACTGTTGAGAAATAAAACAAATATCTAGGGAAGATGAAATAATGGAGGGCACGTGGGAAGGGAGCTCAGGTTTAGGCAGAAGTTTCTGCTGGGTGATAGGGCAGTGATACTGCAAACTCAAGGAGAATGGAAGAAAAAAAAAGAAAATAGGGGTTTAAGTTGGCAATGGATTATTATTTGAGAAGGATAAAGGTTAGGAGAGATTTGGGAACAGCAGGGGTAATGAGCATTGGTGGAGGAGGCACTAGGTGAGGAGGGAGAATGCAGAGCAGCTTTTCAAGGCAGAGAGAGAATTTGGAAACATCGTCCAACAACAAATTCAAGATTTGTGGCAGCAGTGCAAGCGCGGCTCTGATAAGATGGTGAAGGGAGGAAGGAGCTCATTCTGTGTGCTGAGTTCTTCTGGCGAAGCTGCCGTTCTGTTTGTGAAGCAAAGCGTGGTGCGGTGTCGAGGGCTGGGGATGCGGAGATGTCGGCTCCTGGTGCCCCGATCCCCAGGAACGCAGTCACGGTTTTAGCTGATGGCTTCTGGGGAGGACTGAGCGCAGCAGCGGATTCGGGAGGAAGCCAGGGTGGAACAGCCCCCAGGTAGCAAAGTGCAGAGCTGTGGAATGCAGGCAAACACATCTTCAGAGAGATCTGGTTTGCAATTCAGCTGGTTTGTGATGCTGCTCGAGGGTGTGTCCTACTGAATTTGAATGGTGTAAGGCAAAAAGAAGTGTAAAATCTCCAATCCGGAGTGCTGAGAGAGCGTTTGCAGGAAGTGGTTAATGGGAGTGCGAGGTCTGGTGATTAAAAAGCCTGCTGCTGCCTCATGTCTTTGATCTTACCATGGTGCTTGTCCCATCCATCATTCCAATTTATTGCCCTATCTATGCACATTTGCTCTTTGTGGGACTGTTTACACAATCCATCCTCATTAGATTATCAGGTGATTTACTCCCTGTCTACACAAAACCAATTCACAATGGGTGATCCCATTGATGTGCAAGTGGGTTTTATACAATTCAGTTGACACTGAAGTAAATTGCTCTGCCATAAACTCGCAGGTTTATAGCGTGTGTGCACAAATGTGGATTAAGGGGGTGGCAGAATATCAATTACACTGATGTTGATTGCTGTACAGAACAAACCTTCAAAACAGAAACTTACATAAGAAATATTCCAAGTACTGTTTTGCAGCATGGTGACCCAGATTAAAACGTACCCGAAGCAGATGTTTCCATGGTTTAAAAACATCTAAATCTGAATATTTTTGAATTGTTAAAAAAAAAAAAAAGTGTGTGTGTGTGGAAGCTAAGAAAATAGTTTAACTTTTGGAGTACTGGCTTTTTTTCCTCAAATTTTTCAGTAGGGGTAAAAATACCTAAAAACATGTTATTTTTTAAATAAAGGAATTGTTTGGATAAAATAATACAGTAAAAACATGGTTTCCACTCTCTGTACCCATAAAATAACTTGAATGTCGCTAACATACTTTTAAATTGCCCAAGAGCTTAAACTACTATTCAATTTTAAGCATATTGATTATTGAAAAGGATCAGTCCTAAGAGAGGACTGAAAAGAATTGCTGATAGAAGTAAGAGAAGAAAATAAAAGAAATTCCACTAAATAACCCATGTAATCACATCAGAGCATTTGCAGTGAATTTTGCCCCAATCTGAACATTGGGGAAGGAATAGCAGCTCTGGAATCTCGTGAAGGGTGATGGGGATGTCTGTGAAAGCACTGTTATCTTTTTTCTGTCTCTGGTGTGCTTGTGCTGCTCAGGACAAAATTTTCTTTTCTGTGTTTGTGGGAGGTGCTTCTGTACTTTGCTTTTACATCTACCTGCTGGAAATTGAAAAGAATCTCCCTACCTGGTTTTCTGTTTGTATGGATGCTGCTGTTTGAACCTTGGAYTCTGGTTTGAATATTTTAGAGCTACTTTGCTTCTTTCATTCCTGAGTCTTATCTTCAAAAGAAGAAGCAATAATGAATAAAAATTAAGTATGTACACTAAAAGCAATAAGGTTGAAGTGTAATTTCTTAGTGTAATCTGTCCAGGTTACTTTACCAGACACTCCAGCAACCTGGATTGGTTTAAGCTGAATGATTCTGTATTTGGGAATTAATGATAAAAACATAAAATAATCTTCAGTGGTACAATTATGAAATATTTTATGTCATTGCCTCTCTTAGGCAGTGATYTCTCTTAGGCAGTGATCTAACTTCTTATAAAAGCAGGGAGTGGGCTATAAGCATTTCACAGTTGCACTTTGAACTGTGTGTGTTTAGTTAGATTTTGAATAAACATAAAATATTTGGGTCTTTACTTCRTACTGTAGCTGCTCAAGCTTTATCTTTTTCCCAAGAAAAACATGGGAGGGCAAAAAAATTGCATCTTATAAACTAACCAGAGCAGAAGCCTGGCTTTCACGGAGCTGTCTCCACTAGGAGAAAATAATTTTGTGATAATGGCATTGCACTTTGTTTCTGTAGACAGCAAATTCAAAGAACACTCAGAGTAAATATTGAGCCATACAATACGTCTCCTGGGATAGACATTAATTTGAATCCTGAATGATGTATCACTCTAATAAAGTCAAAGTCAGACAGAACTGAATAAAGGATGTCCTTCACCTGCTGCTTGGCCTGTCGCACATTTTGGAGATGTAGTGGATTACATTCACACAACTAATGAAAGGTCTTAACAAATGAGACTATGCTAAAGAGAGAGGGCACTAGGTCTTGCTTCAATAAGGAACCAACTGTTCCCAATGTGTTGGGGTTTTTTTGTCCCTTCCCCCCATGATTAAATTGTGTTTGAGGCTGTTGACCTGTGTGATCATTCCCAAATGATTGTCTTTGCTTCCGCTCTGCTTAGTCACTATTATTCTAAAGCTGRACCTCTGTGCTTTCCTTAGACAGTTCCACTTGTTCTGCTTGTCTCAATAGGTGCTTCAAGAAGACATGTCTTTAATTAAGCTCAAGTGGAGTTTAACTAAAAATTTCAGGAAGAGTTTTAGCACAAGGAATGAAGCAGTACTAAAGTTTAAGTATTGAAACATTTTGGCAGGAATAATAAGGTATGTTCATTACATTTGCTAGGAAGGGGAGACTGGAATTCCACAAGCTGARCAATGGCAAAGATTTAACACTTGGGTATAAGAACATTTTAGAAATAAATGTATAGGGTGGTGATTTTCCAAGTGGGACTGACCGTTAAATTAAAATCAGATCAAGATGCATGAAAAGGTATTGCATAACATTTTAGACTGGTGTTCTGTGATACAATGACATTATTTTGGCAATATGAAAAGTAACACTTTTATAAGAGAGTTCACACTGCCCTAGTAATTTCAGCCACAGAGCTACAACAACATAACTGGTGAAGAAAGATGAATATGATTGATTGGATAGAGTGCATGGATTAATAAATGTCAGAGCAGAGAAAAAAAATGTGCAATGAAGAGAAACGGGGCATGGGAGGAGAAGGAAAACAGGTGTTGTGGCTTACTAGAAGGTTTATGGAATTTGGCACAGAGCATTATCCCATATTTAGTGAGCTGATGGCAAAGCTCCCATTAACTTTAATCATGCAGAATACAGACATTTCCCAGGGTATTCAGAAAAAAAAAAGAATAAGAGAGATTGTAGAGGGGGAAAATAATAATGAAAATATGGGAACCAGGAGAACAGCAACACTGAACAATACAACCTTGTCAGGAACCAGCCAACAGAACACCATGATTTATTAATAATAATGTTGTTCCATCTTATTGACCAGCTGAATGCAGCTACGAACAAAGGTAGAACTGGTTTAAACAATTCCTGTTCTGAACTCTCCATCTACCTAAATAAATGTCCAAATGTTRACTCTTGTGAATTGCCATGGCTAACAACAGTATGTCTGTTATTTGTTGGTTGACTGTGATCATTTAGAAAAACTCCTGATTTATTCTGTGTAGATTCTTCTAGCAGTGAGCATGAGACAGTAGTCACTTATTGCTCCTTAAGGAAGAATAGCTCATCAGTCAGATGTACACTCAGATTTTGTTTGTTCAGCCTATTTTTGTGTCCTTACATTTGGTCAATTCTCTTCCCTATATAAATGGTATTTTAAAGTTGACTGAAGGACATCTAAACAGGACAGGTGGGGTTCACTGCAACAGTACTGTAGAATTATCTATATTGAATGCTACCATTTCAGTAGAATAACTTCACTTTTCCTGTGCAAACCACAGTTCTCTCAGTCTGTTCAAAGCCACCAGTTTTAGGCTGTTCAATTTGCCACATATTGGTGTATTTGTCTTCAAGATATCTTTAGCCTCTGAGCTATGTCTGAGAGTACCTGGCTGTAAAMAAACTATGCACATTGTGCAGAAAGGAGGAAATTTCAAAAAGAAGCCAACCTGATCTGTACTTAAATTATCACACTTTTTCTCCTTTTTTTTAGTAGAAAAATCTGAATCACAGAAAAAATGGAAATAAAAAGTGTTTTGATTAAGAGGTTATGAAACAAGTTGCTTGATGTTATCTTGAGATATGGGACTACTTGAAGGAAGGCTTTATGAATAGTGAAAAAAGTGGTGTGGTCTTTATTGTTATTATGTAGTATAGTCACATTCATTGGTGAATACCATTTTCTTTATTGGATTGCATGATTCTGGATTCGGTGACTCATGACCAGAAAAGTCTTGGATTTGTTTACTTCTAAAATTTAATTGTCMGTGTCATAGCGCCACAGCACCATGAACTGTTTATATTTGAGAAGTGCTTGGACATAGGAAACAAGAATTTTTTTTTCTGAATGGATTTTTGATTCTGAGCAGCAGTTCCCAGAGTTATTTTCATAGACTGTACTTAATAGTTTGGACTTAGAATAAGGGCCTTAAAATAAAAATAATCTGTGCCATAGTAACTTTTTGTTCCAAGTCAGTTACAGGCTGTTTGTATRCAAGGGAGAATCCAACACCATTACTGAATGAAACAGTGAGAGGGACTAATGCTGCTGACTTTTCTAACAGGCAATGTAACTTTCTGTCTCTGGTGGATGCCAGGCTTGGTTGATAAATTCTGTTTCAGGATATGTGGGAAGAACTTCCCTATGCAGCTCAGTTGCTGTCGCAGCCAARCGCTGCTGTCCGGGATGCTGTGGGCAGCCCTGCCCTCGTCTTCTTTGTCAGAGAGATGGATAATGGGCTTTCTTGTCTGGCTGTTCTTGGTTTGCAGGTCATGGATCAGGACAGAATGTCTGCAATTTCCTCTCTGTCTGGCAGTGTGGCCTCTCACCACCCCTAGTGCTAGATGTGGTGTTGTCTCTGAGGCTGATCATAGTGCAGATTGTCATTTCTTGGTGGTGGCAGCAGCTTCACCACAACTCAAAGGTACATGTATAAACACCATAAAAAGAATTTGAAGGATGCAGTTTTGGCAACCTTGGCTTTTCAGCAGCATTTCAGTAGAAAATATTTGGCATTAACTATGACTTAATTTTTATCTATCTTAGAATTTGCAGTGTAGTAAAATGGCTTGAGCCAGCTTGAGGAGCAAGGAAACTGCACTATTAGTAATTACAAAAGTGCACATATTTTGCATTAATATGTGTTCAGGATCAATGCTTATATATGCTTGTCTAATTATAATAATTACTMTCCAGTTATTTCTCTGCATCTGAAAACCTGGTACCTTTTGGCTTTGGTATTGAAACTCAAAATTCTCCAGTTATAATAACCTTACAATGTGTTAATTACATATACGTCTSTCTTGTTCTGTCCCTGGCTTCTACATGACCATCCACATGAATTCTTTATGTTGTTGAAGAGCACAATTAGGTATAGATTTTGTAGGCTGTTTTCCTATAGGGAGATCATGTTTTATGTAACCAAAGAGCATGGAAAAGCAAATGACAGAGGCAGTGCTCACATGAAGCTTGTTGAAGCTGTGTTTTCAAAGAAGATGAAGAGCCCTGGGAGTGGGAGGATCAGCTGGTAACCAAGCAGAGCTCTCAGTTTGAGAAAGTGGGTACTGGATTAGTGTAGTATCTTGAAGGACAAACCTCTTGTCCTTCAAAAGGACAATTATTTTTACACTATTGAAAACTTTATTTGGTGTTTACTTATTCTGTTATTTTTTTCAGAACTTTTCTCTTTATTCARTTAAATATGAACTGCATAAGTCTGTAATTTAGATAGATACAGCCATCTTTAAATCTCGTTAAATGCTACTTTTCTGTCTGTTACATTTATAAAGCAGTTGACCTCATTAATGCTGACAGAGACTTCAGCTAGCTGAGTGTATGCCAATACTGACAAGAGACTGATTATGAACTTTGCTGGGATTTGAATGAGACCTAAATCACGGATCATAAAGGCACACACATATTGTCAGTGTCTGGGATTGTGTGTCTGGATGCTTGATTACAAAACTGACTGTCCCCAGCATATTCTATGGTCTAGCTCTGGAAAGCTCAGTGTGATGAATAAGACAGTTGTAAAATTCTGCAATTCTGCAAAATCCAGTCAAGTCTGGATTATGGGTTTAATTCCATGTTTCATTTAAACTGTGCCCAATTTAAATCTGTAGGGCTGWAGAAATTACCTTATGAAAGTTAGTTCCTGTGATGAAATATCATTAATCTGCAATACCCAGAATAGGTGTGTGAATACAGGTTTTAATTTAGTGTTGGGAGAAGTCTGTTGAATGTAGTGGAGCAGTGACTTTCACAGGATTTTGAGTAACACTTTCAAGTATTTCTGAATAACTTCTTGACCAAACTGACAAGAAAGCTTCAGAAAGTTTGTTGCATTTGAAACTTCTAAAATGCCTCTTGGATATTGATGTCTCTATGTATGCAAGGTAGTTTTCTCTACCTCTAGATAGTAGTAAATAAAAAGGTTAAACATTGATATGCCACTTACTTAAAAATGGCTTAATTAAGGYGCATCTGACATAACGTATGCAAGTAATTTGGGACAGTGTAGTACATTCCTTGCTCAGGAACATGCTTGAAAATGTGCTGATGGCAGGTGTAATAGACTGCTATTTAGAAAGTGCTGCTCAAACACTTTTTTCTTGTCTCTACTTCGACATTTTAAAGTAAATGTGCTGTTTCTTCTCTGCCTGCCTCAGACCTTATTTCGCTGATCATAGTTGAAAAATGGCATCCAATACCCTAAAATGGCATTAAAGGGTGATACCTTTTGCTCTGGAGTGACAAAAATTGTACCTTGTAGTGAAGATTTATGGCAGGGCAAACTTGCTCATCAACTTTGATTTCAGGGAACTATGTAAATCTTTAGTATGAATGTCTATAATCCCAAACCATTTTTGCTTTTTGTTACCTACAATGCCTCATTCCATCCTACTGTAAAGATAAACAKGTAACATCTACATTCAGGGCATTAATTAATGATATTGCAGGTAGTTCTGTATGGAAATAGCAGTGTTCATATAAAAACATTGAATATGAGTCTCTCCGTGTTATAATTATGCTCAATTCTGAGCCATTTTTTCTTCTGCTGTACAGCWGATCTACTAGAAAATGATAGGTTTATAAACATGCCTCTTGTTAGAATTATGATTCCTAAAGTATTCAGTTTAGATGTAGGATCTTTTGTGCTAGGAGAAGCCAGTATTGCAGAAAATGCAGTCTTCAAGGGAGTGAAATACTCAAGTCACACAAAAGCAGAAGGGARAAAGTAGTGTCATTCTAATCTCAGTATTAAGTACATAAAGAAACAATCCACTGAAACTGAATGAYTTGCCTCAATGTAATCCAAATTTTTTTCGTAGTAAAGCCAAGGAGATGATTTTGATTTCCCTAATGTTTAACCACACCCTTCCTTCACAATATTCTTTATTTTAAAACAATCCCTAAATCCTGCTCATATCATGTGAGAGCAAAATAAATTTTTGCATCTTGACAGGGACATGCTATTAATTTGCAAAGAATGCCCAAAGGTTTGACGGTATAAATCCTGCAATATCTTACAGCTTATTGATGTGTTCCTTGTCCCCAGGGTCTTTGATACAGAGATTAAGAGGGTTTTTTCCTTCTTTTACCTACAGGTAGAATGCTATCTATATGTTAAAATGTTCAATCTGCTTACTCATTATTGGCAAGAGAAGCAAATTTTGAAACTTCTTTTGGCACATCTCCATCCCTAAATCTGCTGCACATAGCTGTTCTAACGTTTCCTTTTTTCTCCAGAGTAGGCACAGTCATTCTTTGTCCTGTACAGAGTGGATCAGTGCACAGGGAAATCTCATCTCAGCCCCAGAACAACTTGACTCCTGGGGTGTTTCGGTCCTTTATTCTGGCCATCTGTGTCTGACTGCTTCAGCAAGTTTCCTCTTAGTATTGTCATTAAGCATTTTCTGCACGCAGACTTTGCACTTGGAAATGAGCAATGTTGTGTTAATCTAATTCTAGTGAATCAGCTAGACTGTGTAAATTTGCAGGGACATGTTATTTGGACCAGAATACATATTTCCTTTCCCCTCCCACCCCAATTTTCCTATTTTTTTTTTTTTGTTTTTTCTTCCTGTGGCTACTAGTCTTCCACTCACTTTCTATTTGGATATCTGTCCTATTGCCCATTACTAGTTACTTTACTTGGAAAAGAAAGCCTGGCTTCCTCAGGAATATAGTGCCTTTTTATAATTAAAAATGATTCATCAGGCCTTCTCGATTATAAGACACGATAYAAAGACATTTAGGCAAGAGGAAGCAGTTCAATGTATGGTGCTGATGCTGGAGTCCTGCCAGCTGCTGAATATTATATAGATAATGCCCAGTGGTGTAAGAATATAAATGTGCTTTTGAAGAAKGTAAAGAAGCTTCTTTTCTAGAGACTTTTTTGCTGCCATTCTGCAAAGGTGTGCTTTTTGTCTCATTARAGATCTTTAAAATAGAACACAAAAACAATGCAAACCAAAATAAAAGACAGCAACACATTTTGCTTTTTTTCTCTTTCATTTTGAATAGAATGCTTCATCTTTCTGATAGTGAGTAACAATCATGTCTCTGTTAGTGATGGGATGCCTGTTTCATTAGCTATTCTTCACAGCAAACAGATGCTTCCTACCATAAAACATTAAACATCTAAATAGATGATGAAAAATGAGCTGATATGGCAGTCAGGAAACACAAAGGAACTTCACGAGCTGCAGTAAAAGTGGGGGAAGATGGAAGTGGGTAACTCAGCAAAGAAAACTGACAGCTTCTGCATAGGCAAAGTAACACCTGGATCAGGTTTGCAACTGAGAAACAGAGGGCTTTGGGGCACAGGACCTCTATGTTTGCAGTGCTACAGGGTCCTGGAAAGTGCTCCAGTGCAAAATACTTCCACTTCTGGAAAGCCAGTGTTCCATCTTCTTCATATTATACGACATGTTTTCCTCTGTTTATTGACTTTAACAGAGGGGGCCTTAACAATGCAGGAGCCATAAATCCATCCCTTTTTGAGCTTGTGAAGCCTGGTCCAGGGAAAAATGTTGTAGTGAATGAGTTCATACATTTTTTCCCCCTTGGCTCTGGAACACAGTGTTTTGCAGGACAATTGCAGAAATGCAGAACAAGCATGAGAAGGCCCACTGCCACCACTGCAAGGACAAGTGGAGACATCCCAGTGAATGTGAAGGCAGCTGCTGTCACATAGCCCTGCTGTCACATGGGTCTCCCCAACAGCTGGCTGGATTGGCAGCTGTAGTTTTGTGTCTTTTTATCACTAGTACAGTTCCAGAAGCTTGTTTCATGRTGACTTAAGGAAAAGAATTTTGTTCTTACCTCTTGCTTTTATTTCTTGCTGAAAGCTTTCCTCTGCTCAGTTGCATGGGTGGGTTGGTGGGCTGCACACTTTTTAGTAATCTGCTTTTTGTGGACCTGAGTTGATTAAAGTTAAATATTCACTAGGTTTTTTTGACTGAATGTGCTGCATAGATACTGCTTATTGTTACCCTTTTTATAGTTGGTAGTCACAGGGATCCCTGTGGTSGGGAGAAAGCAGTTCTTAGCCTTATTTGATATCTCCATTATGCGATAGACTACACAGCCTCACTGAGTAGAAATTACAAAAATAAAAGGAAAGAAATRGCATCATGATAAGGCTGTTCATTATGACCTGCATGAGATTTGTACAGCAGTGTTTTAATCTGAACAAGACTGTTCCTATTAAAAAAAAATCCTCTCAAATGAGTGGCAGAATCCTCTCTGATCCCTCTACATGTTGGATGAGGACATTTGTAGAAGWAACTTTATGAAGTTGGACCTTAAGCATCCTCTGAATCTCCCAGAATAGGAATTGAATTTAATTCTTTTTAAATTATCTTTCATATCATATGAATTTGTGGTTTGTTTTTTTTTTTCCTCTGAGGATGAATGTTCGTGTCAGAAAATGAAATTKGCTGTAATGGGTGCTCCACAGCAGCTGAAAGTCCTTGGGTGAAGGACTCCAAGTGCTGGCTTGTGCTGTGGTCTGGCACCTGTGAGCCAAGTGTGGTGAGAGCCTTGGATAATGAGAGGGGTTGATGAATGTAGGATAGTTTGACATTTTTTTTTTCTCATAACAGCACAGCAGTTCTGAAAATATACAAATGCATTTTAAATGTTTGGCTCAGGTTGTCAGTTTTATTATTCTTTTAGGTTCTTGCAGATGGTAAATTCTTTTTAATCTTAGTTTTTAATGTTCCATGCATTTGTTTATAAATTCCTTTACTTTAGGAACATCTGTATTTTGTTTTCCCTAGTATTATTAAAGTTGCATCAGATTTGCTTTCAGAATATCATTATGTGCAGCAGTGCCACCAGATTAAAGAGATTATGATGATTATGACCTACCCATAAATTTAGTTCCCATTTCTGTGCCAGTCTGTGAGCTGGCTGAGTGGATCTGATTTGCAGCACGGCTGTTTTCTACAATATGCAGATGATTAAGGCMTATAATTAACTAATGATTTATACAGCAATTTGACAAAATCTTTTAGCTTTCATTGTCTGCTCCTGACAGAAATCTTTCTGTAGCTTCGCAGAAATTTCCGCTCCTTCCAAACCTCAGCTATGGAACATCCTTTAATTTATAAAGGAACTTAGCGCTCCTCTTTGTAGTGGTGTAGGTGGCTGTGCAAACTTTACGGCTTAGAATGGAGCATGAGGGGAAATAGAAACTTTTAGAGCCACCAGGTCAAAGAAGAGCTTTTTGCAGTCATCCTCCAAGTGCAGCCAGCAGCAGTGGCAGCCAGCCATCCTCTGCAAAGGGTAGCTGTAAACATGGCTTTTAAGGGCAGAACAACCCATCATTTCTGAAATAACTGKGCATGCAACATCTCCTTTAAGTGACAACCCGAAACAATTATGGTGTTTAGGGAAACAATGCCYTGTTAAGAGCAAGTGATACTGGAACAAGGGGACCGAAGCCGCCCTTGACTTTCTGACAGCCTGGGAGCCAGTGAGGAAGTGCAGATGGAGCCAGTCTGCATCGGCCTCTTCACACTCACTTCTTTTTCTTTTCAAACAGCAGGAAAATATTGAACAGTGCCAAAGTCCAAATGAGTCACTCTGCATACAATAGGAAAACTATAGAACATCTAAGACCACCTTAGATGCAAGTTCAAAAGAAAAATGTGTATACACATCTTGCATGTATTGCTGATCTTCTTCCTTTAAATCCCCACTATGAATTTTCCAGGAAAACATGTCACAAAAAACAAAGAGAAAGTTCTCTGATTTATGTTCTATTCTAGCATGGAAGAAGAGAATGTTGGAAAATAATCAGGGAAATGTTTAAAAAATGGAGGCACATCTCAGAAAAGTGGATTTAGAGCTCTGTCAGTCTCCTATTTAAATCAGTGGCAGACTTCCAAGTGGCTTCAGAGAAAGATTCTGCATTGAGAAAACACACTATGAACATATTTTTTAGCTTATTCTTTCCCTCTCCTCTTTTAAATGACTGAAAATGTAAACCACATTCAATGCGAATGGTTCTCACAGGTAATATGAAAAGCATCCAGTTGTGTGGCAGCCACTTTGACAATACCAGAAGCTATAATATGATCCCACCCCCTCAAAAAAATTATAATGACTATGAGGAACAACTTTCAACCGTTAGAAGTAAACAAGAAAGCTTGCATGTTCAGAGGGAAGGCTTGGAAGAAAAGCTGCTTACGGCGAAGCAGTATAAAGGCCAGGAAAACTAAGATGAAAACCAAAGACCATCTGTGAGAATGGAAAATACCCGAAGATCAAATTTCTTTAGTCAAATAAAACTTTTTAAATCAAAGGAGATGGGCTGATTGATTTCAATGGCTTTGAATTCATACTTTTAATTGGATTGAAATTRTTATGCTGGAACACGTATAGCAGCAAAGGTCTAAAACTAGGTTTTAGAAAGCTGGTGGCTGTCTATGTGTGAAGCAGTTATGGGGGAGTCAACAAATCAGGAGTTGTATGTATTTATCCTGCATGTTGAATTATATTTTATATTTTGGTCTTCAGACTATTTTGTCACACCTTTGTATCACTCAGCATTGACTGGAAAGATATTCATAATTCATAACATTTGGGCAAAAAATTGAATTCCATCTGTTTCTTCCGTAGTAAGTAACTGGAATGAAGATCTTAACAAAGAACTTCCCCTTGCTAAACACCACATCAATGCTATTTGTGGTTTTATGTCTGAAATTCTGGCTTAACTTATTTGGGCAAAGACAAACTACTTTCCTATGCAGAAGTCCATATGATCAGACAGCAGTGACAGCTGAWCATCCAATCTGGTTTAAAAATGCACAGCGATTTCTGCTGTGTAACAGCTTTTTGATTCTTTACTGGTACATCTAGGCAATTTCAGTAGGATAAGGGTTTTGTTTGGAAAGTTGTATGAAGGAGAATTCCATTTCTCTCTAATRAGCACTTAAATTGTGATGCATTCATCCAGAAACCTCCATAAGTTTATTCAAATGTTTCTTTCTCTTTCATAGGTTTGACTCTTTCAGGTTTTGCTATCCAACCTTTTTTTTTTTKTKTTWTTTTKTTTTTYATTKTGCGTACTGHTGWTYTGCGCGACAAGTAAAAAATGTTTTCTGCAAGGACCTAAATGTTAACATTTTGATATTGAAGCCCATCTGTCATTAGAAAGTCTATCTAGTACAATAGTTAGTTCTCTTGGATTTAGATAGAAAGGTAATACAGAAAATAAACTCAGAGAAACTGTCATAGGCATAAAACAGCCACAGGTCTAGTGATCTTTGGGGCCAGGGAAGTAGTAGATCTGGGGTGTATCAGAGAAAAGACARAGGAAATGGATAGTGAATATTGTACTAAAATATTTTTGTATGTCTGATACAACTGAGGAGTGTGTGAGCTGAATCTTAAATGGTATTTCAGCCACCTTACATCTGCAAACTCTCTTAAGTTACTGAAGTTTATTCCCTAAGTTATGAAGAAATTGGCACAAATTCACTGACAGTTTGTTCTGGGTGATCCCAGAAATGGATGTACAGTCTGTAGGTATCTGAGAGCAGGCTCTGGCTGCCCCTSTTGACACAGAACCCACCAGTGCATTTCCTGTATCCCAGTCCTTCCCTAATCATTGCCAGAGATACACAGCTGTCTCTAGGAGCAAATAACTCTGCTGCTGGAKGAGATGCTTGCCATTAATGTAGATAAATCAGAGACTTGAGCTGAATATACTTGTTCCTGTCTAAAGGAACGAAAAGGTGGAGTCCAAGAGCTCTGCACTCTGCTGTTTTATTCTTTTCCTGACAAAATAACAGATTGGAAACTATCACGTATTAATAGTTTTCATTATATTTCCTTTCCATGTCCCTCTTATATGTCCTTTCTGTCTRGTTTGTGACTTCACACGCAATTATAATCTGAAAGTGCAGGTCACCATGTTCAAAATGTTACACCCGTTTCTGGCAACATTCTCACAAAGAGCCTGGAGCATATGCTTCCTGTATCATCCCCTCTCTTAGGGACAGAGGCTGTTACTGCTGATAACAAATCAGCTCCTTGGTGATTCATGGCAGTTAAAAGTCAATAAAACCTGAAACATTTCTATCTCACCCAATCTTACCACTTGATGCCGTGTCCTTGCTCAGTACTTCCCAGAATGATGTGGTCATCGCCTCCTGATGCTCTTTGGCATGAGCAAGTCTTCAATGCCCTTGGGTAAAATGACTTTACTTTTTGGAACAGAATTTTATTTTCTACATCAGTAATTTTCACTGGTTCCATGGAAACTACTTGCAGGACCTTGTTTTTTTTTCACTTGCATTTATGGGTGATTTACCGTTCAGCATTGGAATTATTTTTGCGTTCAAATGTTGTTTCTCTGTGACTATGTTTTAAAAAGAAAAAATCTTTAACAAAATTACTTCTAAAAGTCAGAGAGGTGATAAAAGATAGACTCTTCTCAAGATTTAGCTCCTCTGCTACAGTCTGCTCCTAGGATATCTTGCTCTGCAGGTCAAGAGTAGTGAAGGAAAATGATRTATTTAGAACATTTGAAGCTCATGGAACATGAAGGGCTCATTGGCTAAGTAAGCAAATGCTTTTGGGGAGAGATTTCATCTATGTCAGTTCTGCATAGTGTGTCTTGTGGATTCTTCATAGCAGGAACTGGGTATTACAACAAAAATTTCCTTTAATTTTTGGCAGAATTTCTCACATTCAGGGCAGCCCTTTAAGGCCACCTTTGTTAGAATTAGAATTTAATAATGCAAAACAAACCCCATTGCAGCCTGAAGCATATTGCAGGTTTGTTTTTTACTTGGAAAGCTGTATTGTTTAAAACTATGCCCTACTTGCAAAAGAAAAAACAAACCAAAAGCAAAAGGACCCCAACAACCAACTGTGAGTTTAATCTTGAAAGGATACAAAAGAAAAAAAAATCATAACTAAAACATAAACAGAAAATTATTTTAATACTATGCTTGAAAATATCATGTAAGTGCCTCCTCCTRTAGAGTCAAACTAGATATCCAGTTTGGGAATCTAATCTGCCATTAATTATGGTTTTCAAGTAGAACTGGTACAAAATCCGTGTGTTTTTCCATCAATTTAATTGAATGATCAGCCTTATCTCCTGAAATCCAAGATCATTTCATAGCATGTTGTCAGAATGGCTTCTATTTACAACTCAATAAAAATATACATACATATGTATTTTAAAGTGAAGGCAGTGTTTCAGGGGTCTGTGATTAACTGTTCTGGAATTGTTTATAGTCCACATTTTTTTATAGGCAGTTTGTCTGGGATTTTTCTCCTCATTCTCACAAGCAAATCTGTGTAGTTGTCTGCCTGCTCTGGATTTGTTGAAGCATGTATTGCAAACTCCAAATGAATCAGGTGGAATGTAAACTTGTGTAGTGGTTGAATCAAAAGTGTCAGGTCGCCAGTAAATTTGTTGTATCTAAAAAATACCTGTGCCTAACAGGCAAAGTCACTCCTTGCCATGACTTTCCATTTACTTTGGATTTCGTTTTATTTAAAAATGTCTACGGAATGAAAAAAAAATCAAAATCAAAACAAACTAGGAAGCTCAGCACTGAAGCCATGCAGGTTGTTGATAATTGCTATCACATTCTCAGTGTTTTCCTAATTACTTAAAAGACCTCACCATGTCCAATGACACAGTAAATTCAGCACAGAGGAATGACTTTCTGAGCAGGATATGCTAACGTCAGGGTTATTTTCTACCTTTCTCTAATAGTGATTCTACATGCTGCGTTATTTTTAGAATGTACTCTGTTGATAAAAGGCTCAGTGAGGATGGCCTTTCAAGAAGCCAGGATGATTCTTTCCCCTCACACCACAGACTCTGCCTCCCTTTCTAAATCCCAGCTCAAAGCAGGCACTCCTGCCCCTTGATGTTAAAGGGTACTATTTCACAAGGAGAAGTCACTCTCTGACTTGAACTGTCCTTTTTGGTTTCCTAGGGATTACAGGAAACATCACATATATKTCTTTGTAGTATATTTTTCCACTGTCTTCTTTGTCTTGCAGGTTTTTTGTTCTTTTCTAACAGGAAAGCTGATTTCCCCACACTGGTGCTTCTGGGGCAGGGAASAATAGAGCCTGGAGTGCCCTCCTTTCTCTCAGTTTAATAGCAAGCTTTAAAGAAGCAAAAATGACCAGCAGGCTTTTCACAGTGCTTTAATGAGACTAATTAGTTATTTATATCATGCCCATTATAAATACCTTCTCTCATAACCTGGAGTGGGAGAGATTTGATGCCCAACATCAGCAGTTATTGAGGTACCTAGCTGGAGAATGCATCCTTTTCCTTCCCACTGAGCAGAGAGGAAGAGGAGTGGAGCTGTCTGGCTGTTGAGCYGGGCTCCTGTTCCACGGGCTGTCAGACCAGCAGGGTGTAGCAGCCAGGAGGGGCTGGCAAAGCCCAAGGTGACCTTGTAAGTTGTGGCAGGAAGGATCTGGTGTGTGGCTGCTGGGGTGGAACAGGGCAGAGCAGCCCTGCAGCTCCACAGTAACTAAGGAGGGTAGATAGGAAGATAACCTGGCAATTTCCATTCAGTCCCATCCTGGAAGAATCTCATGGTTAAAGTCAGTGCAAGCTTTCCACTAGAAGGCTGAGCATTCAGCACCTCAACGTGTCAGGACCAGAAATGGGAAGAAAAGGAAAATGAKTGCTCCTTATGACTGCCAAATTTCTGTATTTGTGCAAATCTGGCACTTCATAAATAGCAAGCTATGTCCTTGTAACAGTTTAATAAACTATAAACATTCATTTCAATGTTTTCTAATCTAAATGTGATGATTAGTTGTTGGTTTGTAGTTTTTTTCTTTTTCTTTAAAAAATGTAACAGACTTTCATTTGTTAAAATCTTGATGAAAGTAGAGAACTATTTCTGCCTCTGTCCTTTGGGAAACTGGCCCATCAATTTTCAGCTCCTATAAAAGGGGATGGAAGAGAGTTCCCAAGGACTAGACTTGAGCAGATTGTGGAGGTCCATCTCATCCTACTTAATGCAGTTCAGATGTGGGAGTTTCCACCTACTCTAAAAGATAATTAGCTTCTAGTGATTTTCCATCACTAGCACAATTTTTAATGCTGTGCAATGTTTGTCTGCAGTCAAATGTTTCTGGTGAAGGAGCTGACACAGATCGTATATAACAGTGTATGTGTGCAGCAGAAATTTGTTTCTATCTTCCTACCTTGACCTCCCTCCTCCACAATTAAATTTTCAGACACACCCAAGTTTGCACTGATCCTTAAAAAACCCAAGCAATTATATTTAAAGGAATACAGAAAAGTCGTTCTATTTTTATCTGACTCTTTGTCACAGGCTGTGGGGGTAATAGGTTTTGAGGAACTGTGGTGTGAGTCATTCCAGAAAGAAGCTTTGTAATCCGGGCTGTGTATTTTGTTAATTTGGAGTACAGGAACAAAGTTTCATCAAAAGGTTGTAGCAGCAAAATTATTTGTCTCCCTAAGGCACCCAGCTCAGTAGAATCTGAAACTGGAGAGAGCATAAAGTGCATCTGACAGCCCTCAAGCATTTGTTTGCCTTACTATGCTTACTATGTAGTTACCACAGTTTTTATCACCTTAAATTGATTGTAAAATATTGCCATCAGCGAGTTTTGAGATTTCTTTACAATGTTTCCAATATGCTAGTTCATATGATTTTAATGCAATTTAATCTCCAGCTTCTCTGGATCTAATGATGTGCCTGTATTATCTTTTTTGTTTGGATCAAACATATCCTCTCAAAGGGAATCTTCTGGTAATCCTCTCCTTTCACTGCATTTTGGTTTGTATTTGGGAACATGAATTAAACTTCGATTGGCCACGKTAAGCACCCCAGACCCCACACAGCTGCATGGCAGGTCCTCTGTCCGATGTGTAGCTCTCCCATGTGTATGTTAAATCAGCTACTCCCAGAAGTGGGCACTTATCCTGGGGCAGTTTCTGCTCTCAGTCATGACTGGGGGTTTAGTCTGGCTGGTGCACAGCTCCTCCTTCACTTGGAGCCTCTTCCTTTGTGCTTGGATGGAAGGATGAGATGTGGAGTCTGAGCAATCCAGCGCTGTGCAGCACACAGTGTGCTCTTCCCTGGCTGGCTCTGTGCTCCAGTGGCATGGTGACTGCTGCCATGGAAACTGCTGCCATGATGACCAGTGTCCTAACTCCCCTGTTTTATCAGCAAGCTATTCCACTTCCAGCACATCCAATCACAAATTTGACTTAATGAACAGAACAATGCAAGGAWGTCACTAAATTAAGTTCTGTTGGTAAATTTTTTTTCAGTGTACATTAAATTAATTTCATTGTTTCTATAATTTTTTAATCTCCATTACACTCAGTTTTGCAAGTAGTCTCCTAAGTACTGTGTTTGCACCCATGTGAAATGATGCTGTCAATATCCCTGAAGATTTCCCTCCMCACCACCTCTGTAAGGCCACAGCATTGAGTCTAAGCACTGAAGGTGGTAGATGGAAAACAGAGAAGGGGGAATGTGAAAATATAGGAATTGATAAAAAGAGCATTGCCAAAGTCCTTTGGCAGAAAGTCAAAGTGGAAAAGCTTGGTAGAAATGARGATTGAAAGGTTCCTTTTAGTTTTTCTCTTTTGTGATACTCCTATTGACATCACTCTGAGATATCTTGGGGGAACCACTGTGTAACTCAGGACCAGGGGACCTGACTGAGTCACCAGTCATTTCACTGGCTCGCTGTGTGATCTTTTATTCCTGTGTCATAGTATTCTTCCCTCCCTAGATTTTGTTGAAAAATAAATTTTTTGTAAAGGATTCCTGAACTGTAACTAACATTTGCAAAGGACTTTGCTTCTCACAAAAAAGCAACGTACCAGCACCATGACATGACACTTATTACTTGGCTTTATGCATTTTATTATTTTTCCGCAAATAGCTTTTTGGCTCAACCAAAAGGAGTGCTGGATGAAAAAATTCAGTGTCAGCAACTTCATGGCCTCTCTATTGCTTTATTTACTTCTTTCTTGAAAAATCTCACTTGTGTTCTTAATTTTACTGGGCACTTGCTGATCACTTTTCTCATCACAGCAAGACAAATTGTTCTCTGCAGACATTATTTTCACATTTGTTGGTGGCAGGGGAGGAACCATGTCAGTTTATCAGATTGGCAAATGTGATCTAGGAGAAATTCAGTTTAGCTTCATAATCTCTCTTTTCCTTTCATAATTTCTCTTTTCTTTTACTGTTTTATGTTTTCTTAACTGGTCTTTTAAAGAGCTGGATTCTGTCTCGTCTTGTTTATTTATAGAAAAAGTCAAACTAAGAGAAAAAGAATCTGGCATAAGACTCTGGTCTGCTTGGTGCTGCTCTGTCAAGGAGTGAGGATGGTACCACCAGAGAAGCCCCCAGGGAGGGTGCTGTATCCCATTGCCTCTGGATACAGACAGACTCTGCAAAAGTCATCGGATGATCTTCAAAGTATCAACGACAAGGTCATTAAAGACCTGCCAAGTGTGATGACTGTTGGACTGTACAAAACAAAACACTATTTTAGGGCTAATGGAAATTTCCACGAAACATGCAGGATGTGAAAAAAAAGYCCCACACCCACCCAACCCTTAAAAACATTGCAGGTTATAAGCTAAATGTATTTGTAATGTTTTATGGATCTATAGGGAAGCTTTCCACAAAAAGAGTATAAGATGTCACAATATGTGATGCCTGAAATATAGAAAAGAGTTGGGTTTTATATGCATCATTGTATTTACATATGTGTGGCAAGTTTCTATTGCATATCATGTTTTACGTGTAAATTGGACTGCCTTCTCCATTTCAGATAACAATTCCCTTTATTTAAAAATGTAAAGCAAGGAAAAAAGCAGCAAGGAAAAAAGTAAAAACAGAGGGCTTGGTTCTCCAGCAAAAAAAGTTTTGTAAACCARTAGTTGTCCTTTGCTTAATGAGAAGCTAAGCAGAGTATTTCTGTCAGCTCTGCTGGTGTAAGGGATTCAGAAGCAGTGTGCCACCAAGGAACATAAGGAAGAGTGACCTTGGTTTCTTTAAATGTTTCTTTGTTTTTCTTCTCTGTTTTGGTGAAGCTGTGCTTATTTGGGGAATTTGTCTTATTGTGATCCAAATGATAAATAATGTACTAGCCAAAGCTGCAAAACAGAAATGAAATATTTTTGAAGTTGTTCAAATTATTTTAATACAGTTTGGAACATTTTTCTTAGTAGCTTTACCCTAAAGAATAAGTCTGGAATATGATTAAATTGAAGAGCCACTTTGAATCCATACTCAATAGAAGTTTGTTTGTTCTACTTACTCTCATCTGTCTTTGTTTTTGGTTGGTTTATTTTTGTTGGTATTTGTTTTAGGTCTGGTTTTTTTTTTTGTTTGTTTGTTTTGGTTTTTTTTTATGCTGATTTTTTTCTGATGTTTTCCTCTTCTGTCTTACAAATTTACTCCTCTTTCCCAATATCCTTTCTTTTCTTAATTTAATTTTACCTGAGAACTCACAAAACATAACTATTATAGTTTTTTACCTTTTAAACTATTTTAAAAKAATTTATTAATGCTATGTGTAGCTATGTAGAATATATAGAATTATGCCCATATCTCAAATTCTGATTTAAGTGAAAAATAATGTCTATTTGACATGATCTAGCAGAACATGAAGAGTTAATTGACATACCATAAGAGATTGAAGCAGAGGATTTGCTAATACTTGCAATTTGCTTAGCAAAAAACCTAAAGGTTTTTTTGGTATCAGGGACATTGGCTATTACTCCCCAAGGATCTCTTCTCTGACAGGATCCAAGGGAATGGCCTGAAGCTGAGTCAGGGGAGGTTTAGAATGGTTATTAGGAACAGGTTCTTCACCCAGAGGGTGGTTTGGTACTGGAACAGGCTCCCCAGGGAAGTGGTCACAGCACGAAGCCTGACAGAGTTCAAAAAGCATTTGGACAATGTCCTCAGGCACATGGTGTGACTGTTGTGGTGTCCTGTGCAGGGCCAGGAGCTGGATTGGATGATCCTGATGCATCCCTTCCAACTCAGCATATTCCAGTGTCTACCTTTAAATGGACTGAAAGAGAGTTATTATTGATGAGTCAGCTTTGCTTGCATGCATGGAAAAATACTGGAACTGAAAATTAAGCAAAGTATTTGAAAGTACTTTGAAATAGGRGAATAACAAAAGGAGGTAATCTGTAATCAATACAGACCTGTCAAAAATACAACAAATCTAATAAATTTCCACTCAGGACTGGCTAATATCCCTTGTCAGTAGAGGAAAGGTATTAAATGTTGTTACATTAGAGCTGTGGATATTTTCATAAGCAGAGATACAGTCTAGACACAAGATGAATCATTAGATGAATTCAGATTTCAAAGACTATACTCAGCAGTTCTCTGCAGTCCTCTATCAACCCTTTTAATTAGCTATTGGATAGTGGGTTAGAGAATGTTATTATCTCTGTAAGCCCGTCCTCGTGGGAGACTCAGCAAGCACTTTCAGACAAGGGTTGGACTTGGAAAGAAGCACTGGCAAGGGGAGGATCATGGCATTGCCCCTCGGGCACAGGACAGAACCGTTGTCTTTCATAAGGGTTTGGCTGCCAGTGACCCCACACACGAGCCTGGGTTACACTGATATCATCTGAGACCTGTCAGTGGGGAGGTGTGACAGGGCACACAAAACCTTCCACTCAGAGCTCCAAGGGCCTTGGGGCTGGTTTGTGGGGTCAGCCTTGGGACACCACTCTTTCTGCAGGGATGGGCTCTTGGGGATGGTCAGTGGCTGAGCAGCCGAAATTATCATAACCTGTAAAATTGGGAAAACATTGATAAATCTAGAGGGGACTAGAAGGAAGCATGTTAAGTGTTTAAATAAGTAAAAAGTTTCCACTAAAGCTGGATAAAACTAGGAGAAATTAATTAATTGTACCATGAAAAATTTCTGTTCGATTTTAGCAAAATGTGATGGCTAATCATGAGGTTAAATTAGTCTTGGGGTAGATTCTTGGAAAAGGTTTTCATTGCTAAGGGCCTGAACAGTGAAGTTAGAGAAGTATCTATGTGCCAGGAACATCTGACATGTGCTTTGATCCTGCTTGGTGGAGGTAAAGAGCTTAATGAATGACCTTTTTGTTTCCCTTCCAGTTTTATGTTTTAAGATTTTGTGATAACATAAAAGATTCCAGAGCAAAGAGACAGCTTTATATTTCACTCAGTGGAGAATGTTCTGAATTTTGAAAGCAGGCACATGTGAAATTTGTTTGACAAGATCCAAGAAAATTTAAAGATGGGCCCATGCAACCTTTAGAAGACCTCTTTTCCTTTTCTCTAATATGCTAGCAATTAGGGTGACTCTTCTTCTCTGTGATACCATAGTATTGTTTGATTTATGGAGTGGCTCATGCTTTACAAAGATCTTTCCCCCCACCCTTCATCTATAAAAAGCAGCTCCCTTGGAGGTTTTTGATTAACATGGAGCAAAGAAATACTGTTTCACTTGTGAGAATATTTGTGCGGTATTAGAGATATTCTCAAGAGTGTGAAATTAATGGGGAGTGTTTAGCAGTATAGATTCCACCTCTTTTCCCACATTTGCTTTGTAATTTCAAGTCTGAGTTAAAAAAAAATTCAAGCATTTCCACTGAACATTTTCCCTAGTAAAACCCTATTAAAACCATATTTCTGAAACAAAAATTACAGTATGACCAAAAGAGTTGGAATGTTCTCACTAAGGCGTATCTACAGTATTTGATAGTTATTGGCATTTTAAATTTATGAAGGGCCAGCTGCGAGACGTTCACAAAACAGAACTTCTGATTTATTTATTACTAATAATAAGCAGAAGTCTGCATTGAAAAGCAAATTGCACAATGTGACAAGCTAAGGAAATGAGTAAATTCCTTGTGCCAGACATGTGATTGTGCATTTGCATAATGAATTCATTTGCTCATAAATGGTCAGAAAAATGCCCATCCCCCATGTACAAAAATATTTCATGCTTTGATTTTTTTTTTAAAGTTCGTATGATGAATAAACATAATAAAACTGTGTTTAAGCATATATGAGAAATTCGTTTTGTTAGTTGCTAGTAACATGCTGTTAGAAAACCATCAACTGATCCATGTGATCTTTAGCTTTGAAAAATACATTATTTTTCTTTTTCGGATATGCATGGCTAATTATTGTATAATTGTTTACAGAACTACCACGGGAACTACTGAAATTCGTTCTGTTTTTCAAGACAGCTTGCCAGCTCATGCACAGATATTGATATCAATCCAGTTTCCCACTCAAAGGCACTTCCCTTTCTATTTAGCACTGGTTCTATTTAGTTCTGCCAGATAGCTACCTGACTCCACCTTCCGATTTATCTAAAAGTTTAGCAATACTATTTTAATAAAGAATAGTTTCACTTTCTTTTTTAATACATCTTTGGTTAGGATGAAAGGTTGTAGCATTTGGTAATGTACTTGTTATAGTCTGTCTGTGTTTGGGAAGACATTATTCCTGGCAGTGTGGTAAAGCATACAGTTCATTAAATAATGTGTAAGTCCAGTTCTTTTAGGGAGGAGCCATTTGGAAGACCAAAGTCCTCCCAGGTTTCTGGTTGCAGATTTATCTAAGTGTTTTTTTTTAAATTGAAGGAGAAGATACATTTGATTGAGCACAATTCTACAAAAGTGTCAGGGGCCCAAAACTCGTATTATTGAACCTAAGAAATAGATTCCATTGTCTGACTGTAGTTTAAATTCTGAGGCAATATATATAWAAAAAATCCTCAACAAGTTATATAAATAATAGAACTGGGCTATATATTCAAAATGCCTAGTTTATTTGAGCATAGTGTTTACTATTGTGATAGAACAATACTATCAGTTTATGCTTGCAAATTAAGCAATTAATGTTGATTGCTGTAGACTAGCAGTGGCATTTAAAACAGTAAGATTTTTCTGGACAACATATTCCAAACAGTAGAAGGTCTACTTCCTTACCATTGCTGTCCAATGACATTCTCTCATTCTTTTGTTATGCTTCTGGTCTAACTTYAGATTAAAAAGTTGGAGCCATGGTGATAATTGCTTACATTAATGACACAGCTCTCTTTGATGTAAATAAATCCATACCCTAATATCCTTASATCTCTGTTTCAGGTCCCATGGATATGTATGATATTGCATAGGTAGCAACCTCACATTGATCTAGGCTTTTTAATTATGGAAATGTAAATTTAGAGTATAAAATCAGCTCAGAGCAATTTTGCTCAGAGCAAAATTTTATAAAATTTTATAGAATATCTATTTGAAAAAACTGAATTAGACCTACAATCTACAGGACCCCCTTTTTAAAATTGGTACTCTAATATGGCTTTCTACATTCGAAACTGCAACATCAGCAAAAGAGTGAACCAGTGCTTATTCTGAGTCATGTCCAAAACCACTTMAGTGAATGAAGTGCACCTGTTGAGATCAGTGCCCTTTGGCTCTGCTTCATGCCTATAGGGGTTGAGATATGTGAAATAGATGAAAATATATTTGATGGGCCATCAAGTCAGAAAAATGTCATCCTTCGTGGTTGTCAACTAGCTATCAATTTCTCACTTATGTGGTCTTTCAGTCTCTAAAACCCTCATGGAAGTGACATGAAAGATGCAGAGTTTTCCTTTCTGAGTGTTTGAGCAAAATGCTTAAATTGGKTAAAACTGCAAAATACTGTCTGACAGTTTTGAAGCCCATTTAAAAAAATCTGTGTATGAAATTTTTTATTGATTTGCATGACAGCAGTCAAGGCTGTTTACTGTAAAATGGACAGAAAAGTCAAATTCCATTTAAAAGTGAAAGCTGACTCTTCAATAAAGCAAGTAAAGAAGTAAATTCAGCTCTATAGGACACATTTAGTAAGAGCTCCTGAAAGTTAAATAAACAGAACAGTCATAAACATCTAGTTTTGGCTGGTTTTCAAAACCCGATATCCCTGGCTTTTTTGGAAAATGTACCAGAAATACTCTGGTGAAATTCATGTTCCTGTTTCAGGCTTAATTTTTAATGTCTTTCTTGCATGCTAGGTCCATAATGTAAAGTGCTGAACATGCTTTCTTTTGCCTACCAAACCTCTGAACTTCTTGTTTAACTATAATGACGAACAAATCAAGATGTCATTTCTGATAGGACTGAGAATTTCCTGACAGCTCATTTATCTGTCAGTAATAAAATCTGATCTTCCTAATACGGGCCAGATTCTGTACCCATGATCAAATAAAAACAAAAAGCATCTGATGAGGCTGGCTTTGCAAACATAAAATTATGATTGAAATGCTGATGGACATTTATTACAATAATTTTTCTTTTCTGAAGAAGTATTAATACTTGCAAGAATCAGAGGTACTTCTCTAAAGAAGGATCTAATGTACTTCAACCTCCCTTGAGATTTTGGGCAGTTAGACATGCCTGTCTCTTGGTTTTTTTCTCCCTCCCTTGTCTTGAGAGAACCTGCTGTTAAACAAATCTGTACTCTTTCTGTGAAGGAAGAATAAGAATATACTGGGAAGCAGGGAACATCTTGAGGTATTTGGAAACTGACCTTGGTAGACCCACTTCATTCTGGGTGAGGAATAGCTTGATGCTAACTACTTGCTTGAATATTATGGCACTTTACTATAAGATCAAATACAATAAAAATACATTATCACCTGATATGTACTAAAAATATAACTCAAAAATTTTGTTCAGATAGGTAGCGTGAAAGAAAACCCCACCATTGTGATCTACCTAGTGACAGATCAAATAGAAACCATGTCTCATGAGGTCTAAATCTCTGCTGGCTGCTTTCTGGCTGTTGCTTTTGCAATTCTCTCTTATTCTGTGACTGCCTTCCATGGAAGTATCCCACTGCCTGTGAAATGTGCTTTCTTTTACAGCCAAATTCCTTCTTGAACCTTTCCAGGGATTCCAATCAGATCCAGATTTTCTTTCCTATTWATCTCTAAATTTTTGGTGGAATCTTTTGATGTATCTCCCATCTTCCTTTGTATGTAAAAATGATGTCTGCAGATCTGTCTTCATCCTCTGTGTTTGACTGGCTAGCAGGTGACTGTGACTGGAAGGAAAGCCTGATATCTTGTCACTCTCTGAAGGGATCCTCTCTTTCAAGGAAAGAACTGATGTGAGAGGCTTTGGTTGGTTACTGTATTCATTCAGATGGGACTTTCACTTTGCTGTCATCTCAGTTTGGTTGCAGGTTTTTGTGGGGATGTGTTGTAAAGTAGATCCACAAAATGATTCAGGTTAAAAGTAAACTCCTCAAAGTGTTATTATTCGACAGCATAATTTCTTTATGAAACATGTCTGTTCAGTGCAAAGGACCTCCAGCCTCTGAAACTTGTAACTGAATACCTATAWATTGTTAAAAATCCCTGACATACACATCTAGAGGAGATTAGTGTATGCAACCACAACATGGTGTTAGCTGAGCCTAAACATATCAGTAATTAAACTGGTGTGGTTGCCTCATGATGTGTATGAGGCAACCACAGCTAAAATCTATACTGGAGAAAACAAATATTTCTGGAAAATATTCTTTGCGAGTAAATTCTAACAGTGATTACCTCGGTGCTGTAAATCTAAGACCTCTGAATATACAAGACACTGTGTGCCATAAAAATATRAATAAAATATATATAAGAGTAGGTCCTCATTTGGCTTTTTTCTTGTTTATTTTTGAACATCAATGGACCTTCATCCAGATATATAAATAAGAAAAAGAATAAAATCAATATGCTGATAAGAAATYCCCAATCAAATTGCTTTCAGAGCCTGGATAAGCTTTCTGCATTGCTTTGGTGTGGSTGAGGGGKTTTTTTAGTTGTTTTTTCTTTTTTTTCCTGGTACACCCACTTATCTAGTTCTGTCCAGCTTCCAAATCTTGTGCAGTCTCAGAAATAACATCAAATCAATACACATCCAATACTCCTGCCTTTGCCTCAACAGAAAAGAGCTTATGGTGCTGACAGTCTTTGAAAAGCTTTCCAGTTGGCCCAGCATGRAATAAATTATCCTGAAAAAGAAGTAGAACCCTTTTCAGCTATGCTATTATTGTAGTACATTCCATCAACAGTATCTTTAAGTGTTTAATAATACATTACAGCATTACGGGCTAATGAGGGATACTACCTTTATTACAGGGAAACCAGTACATTGTGTCACTTGTTTTTTCTAAGAAAGTTATTCCTCAAATCAGGAACTGTGAATTTTCTAGTGCAGCTTCAAGCATTGAGCCTTTAAGAAATAAACAATTTTAATGTAAAATGCCTGTGTAATTTCCTTAGGAACCAGTTTAGGAAGAAAAAGGAATGTAGCATTATGTTTTATTTTCTAAACAAAGGTGCTGTGACTTTGTTTCAAGAGGGTTTTTAAGTGTCTCCCTTTAATTTTCTAAATCTACAGATGCTAATGTGACTTCTCATGTATTAGCATGACACATGTGCTAAGGGATCTTCTTTTGCCATAAAGGGAGAAAAGAKCTAATCTTGTGTGTCTGGTTTCTTTGTCCCTGTTCTATTTCTTCTTTCCAATGTCCTTGCCTTTTTATCCTCCTCCTCACAGATTTGACTCATCTTCTGCCCTTGTGGTACTTACCTGTCCATTTACTTCTCCAGGCAGATCATCATGCACATTTTGGTGATCAGAGGTGTTAGATGCAATACCAGTTCAAGCAACATCTGTTACCTCATTAATGTCCACAACCCTCCTGTGTTGCTACCTCTYCAGCAGTGTCACCACAATTGTGGTGAGTCGCATAGTGAAATACCTTGGGGTGATAAAAATGTAATAAGTATCATTTAATAAATTCTGTTCTCAGGTTGCTCATCTGATTCACCTGCATGCTCAGAGGTGGCTGGGTGGCACAGCTGAGTTGCAGTTAACTGCAGTTAAACACCATGGAGCAGTGGAAACTGATGGGCAGCCATGGAAAGGGTCAGGGCTATCACGGGGCAGTGCTGAAGATGTTATTTCTGACAGTGCTTCATATCTCCAAATAAAGCTTCAGGGCCATAATGCTTTGAGAAATGAACACAGCCTGATTTCCAGATGAGACATGGAAAAGTCTGTGGGATAACCAGTGATGTAACAGGGGACAGCTTGACCCCTTCCACTGAGGAGGAAAATGTCTGTACAGCAGTCAAAATTCAAAAGGTCATGTCTACTGATGTTCATAAATGGTTTTAAAATATTATTAAATTCATAGGAATGCAGGCAATAAACAATTGGAGTTTGCTTGTTTGTAACATCTTTAAACTTTTGCCTATGAAAAGTTGAGATGCATGCTGTACTTACAAAACACTTTATAAGATTCCATGTGAAATCAAGCCTTCATGTTGTGATTCCAAGCTACAGAACTGCACTGAAAAATCTGAGGGGCTGTTAGATCTAGTGTCACCCTTGTATGAGATCTACAGTATCATCTTATGTGACATTTTAAATGTGCAGATTTTGTTCCTACTCATTTTGTCCTTTTTTTTTTCTGATGGTGTGAGGAGTCCATCTGAGTGTGCCTTCACCTGAAGCTTGTGCTGGTAGTACTGTCTGCACTGGGGCAAGATGGAAATTTCTTAAGTCTAACTTTTTAGAGTCAAACTCCCCAGATACTCATATAAAAAATATAAAAAGGATTGTTACTGTTAAGCATCAGAAACTTTTCCCACCAAAATGTACAACAATTTTTAATAGAAGAGGAATTTTATTATTTGTATGTTATCAACAAAATAATTATTTTCAAACTTTTATTTAGTTTGGATGTTTAGAAAGGAAAATAATCAGTCACTGGATCAAGTATTTATTCTGGCCAATTTTCAGCTAACATAATTCAATATATTTTTTAAATAAGAAAAAGATTTTTGTAGAGACTGTGTTTTGTGTTTTTAAATGCTCTTGGCAGGAAGGATAGGTATAGAAAAGACATTCTGCATGCTGAGAGCTGTTTGCTCTCAGATTTTACCATTTATTCTCAAGAGCTAGGTATACAGATTGGGAGTGCAAAAGAATAGAAGGAAACAAACCAAAACCCTCAACAAACACACAACAAAAATGCCCTAACAAGATTGTGGGGATTGTAAATCACATGACTGGCTGCCATTAGCACAGGGCTATTGTTCTTTATCAGTTAGTGGCTGGAAAATATTTAATTTCCACTTATCTAACATTGCTCTACTTTTAGTTTGCAACCAGACCATGGCTATACTTTACAAGATTAAAACTCACCTGAGTAATTGCACCCCATTAGCAAGGCTAAAAAGGCAATGAGAAAGAAAGAGAGAAAAAAAAMGGCATCAGTGGTATTTTAGTACCAAGAAGGCATGGGAAACTGCAATAAATTTGCAGTGAAATTGGAGTATAGCCAGGAAGATGAAGACAATATTCTTTCTATTTTCCCTTATCTAGGGTGAATATAGTTATATTTCTATCCCAGATGCATTTTCCTTCATTTTAGGAGATTYTGGTTTGTTGCACAAACATCCTCAGAAATGGTGAATACTAATTTTATTTCAAAGATATTATCCTGTAAGGTATTATACAGTAGYGTATGCCATATTCCTACATTGCAAGTAACTGGGACTCTTAAGAACTCAGACCAAGAGAAGTCAATAATTTTCCTAAAGTCAAATAGGAAAATGTTGATTCTTTGATATTTTGTTTAAAGGGACTTTACAGCCTTGAGAAGTTCTGATTGATTTGGCCCTTCTTGCCAATGAAACCCTTGGAAACTYTTGGAGTAATAGTGAATTAAGAATGAACAACTCTGATGGTTGAYGTTAGTAGAAGAAGACATGGATAATGTAGAGGTGTTTTTCTAAGGTTCCCATTGCTCTGGTTATATGTTATTATCCCACAARCAGAATGAGCGCATGAGTCCAGAGTTCACTTTGTTTCTGTGTCTGTGTTGCAGCTGGAGTGTGTTGTTTGTAGATTAGTGACCCTAATAACTGTGAACACAGAGCAGATGCCCCAAGGTGCCCTGTCCTTTTGGCATGCAGAGAAGGTGCCTCCCTAAGGAGCAAGCTCTAATTATCAAAGTGTTAGGCAAAGAAGATTGCTAGCTGAGATGCTCAGAGGTCTAGAGAAAGAAGAATGGAAGATTTTAACTATGAAATAAATGAATTTTAAAATTGAAATATTTGGGATTTTCAAGTTTGGAACTAAATTTGTCCAGCCTTTGGATTTATGAAGAGTTCTGTTTCTACCAAAAGTATTTGCATACTTTCAGTGGAAGAACATGTTTACTTCAACAAGGTAGCTATTTCTCAATAGCAAAATAGATTATTTTCCCCACAAGGTTTCTAATTTCTTCCATTGTTCTAAAATTTCCAAAGATTGACATCTTCTTATAGGTTATAATATTAAGGACACAAAATATTTCTGCAGTGTTGCTTTTTACTTATCCGTTCTATAGTTTCCATAGTTCAGGATTATATCAGTTATTCTTCCTGAAGGCAACTGCWTTCATTTATTATTTACTTGAGACAGTGGTTTACAGCAAGCATGCATGAAATTGAAAAGATTAATATCCGAGGCAAGGCCAGCTGTACCTATTTGACCATCAGCCTGGAAATTACTAGAGCTGTTTATAATTTGTTGGAATACTTGGGAAAATTTCTGCTCAAACCAAACAAACTATTTTTGACTAGCAACAAAAAAAATGGTGATGAATGAAAAATAGGAAAAGGAAAGGAAATATCATTGGAGAGCTGGAAGCAAAGAACAGGAGAAGCTGGAACAGAAGCAGCCTCTGAATATTCTTGTGAAATTCTCTCAGTTACAGCTTTCCACCCAGATACTTAGCAGAAATGTGATCACATTGTATTTGCTAAGACATATGCTTGCTATTTTCCCTCATCCTTTTTATCTGCCTAACTGTTGATAGGAAGTACAACCTCTGTACTTGGTGCTAAAGTGAAGTTGCAGATCGAGCTGATATTGTTTAATTTGGTGCTGATGGCTGCCTTCCATTTCCCCCAATGAGAGTTCTCACTGTTCTGATAAATTACAGTTGTTGCCAATGGACCTTTTCCTTCCCTTTCTTCAGCACTGCAGTCCAGCTGTCTGTTGAGTACAGGGAAAATAGCTGACTGCCCAAGGTTAAAGCAAGGACATTTTTCTCTTGCTGGAAAGCTGRCAGTGAGCAGAATAACTCTGCCTGAAAAAAAGGACTTAAAAGATCTTATTAAAAGATCTTTTCATTTCACTTGACGTTCATGTATCTACTGGTGGTAGTTGGTGTATAACTCTAAATCCAAGGCAACCATTTAAATCAAATTGACTCTAGTGGGAACTCAACATTTTCCTGATATTTTTGACATTGCTTTAAGGCATGTGCTTGCCTTTACCAGCCAGCTATTAGACACCATTTTGTTTCAGGAAAGAAGGGTTTTGTTTAACATGTGTACAATCATGTCTCTTCTCTATAGCTGGTTTGTCACCTTCAAGACAAATCTGAGATTAATGCTKTTGAATTAAATCTGAAGTTTGATTCATATCTGTACCCAGCTGGGGGATCCTGTCATGAAAGGTCAAACTTCAATATAACAGTCATTCAGTTTAACATTGAGTAGCAACACTATTAGATGCGGAACTCTAAAACTTCAGTACCTCAAGACACTGACATGTATCTTGTGAGATATGAGAAAGTCTTTAAAAATAATTATTTAAGTAGGAAAGAAAATTAAAGGGTCATTTAATACTTGTTCAGTATTATTTCAGTCAGTGAATTTCTGGATCCTGAGCACTTGCTGTAGATACGATGTATTGTCAATCCTAAAGACTTTTGTCAAGAAAGTGGTAAATATCCTTTAAATGTCAGAGCAGTCAAGAGTCAAAGGAAAGATTCCAGCTGATCCYTCACAGAGCTGAAAGTAAGAATAGCCTCTCTTTGTGCTACTGGTTCAACAATACCGCACTGCTGGCCAGCTTAATGTAAGTTTGAGTTTCATTGATCTGAAGTCAGAACTTTCTGCTGAAGATGAAGAGAGCCAAGAAAGATTAACTTTCCAACGTTGTCATGAAGTTTTCCTGCATCAGACATATGGAAACAAGTTGCTTTAAAATTKTTGGTTCTGTTAATGATCTTCCTATGAGTTTTTTGGTCTAAGATCTAAAAGCATCTGCCAGAACCCAACCACAAGTGTTAACAATCTCACATGACATTTTCAGTTCGCTTAATAAAAATACCAACGTGAAATAATATTTTAGCTTAACTCTACTACTGTAATATGCAGAAAGCAGGTGAAAAGTCAATTCAAAAAGGGAAAAGCATGAATGTAAAGAAAATATTTTTAGCATGGGATTCAAGAGTATATCATTAGTGAAAAAAGATATTAATATGGTAACAAGGCCAGARCAAGACTTTTTTTTTGCAGTGCACTAATAAACTTCTTGCTCTCCCAGTGGCCTAGCATGAGGTTGATTTAAAGATTAGCACCCACATCAAATTGAAATTTGACTCTAAACTTATGCTTGAACTGATGTYTGTGGTATTTGCTAGCTAGTGCTAGGCTTGAATTCAATCCCAAGTGACCCAATAGGTGTAAAGGCAGTCCTGAAAAGATACTATTTGAAAATTAAGTGGAGAATTTAGAAAGTAAAATACCAAGCCAGTTAAATTTTCTGTGTGACTGTATTATTCTCTTCAGCTTCTTGCTGAAGTTGAAGGATGGCAAATGAGATGATGGAAGGCTGTTACCTTTACATTAAACAATAAATGTTTCTTTTATAGATTGAATGCTAGTGTTATAGGACTTCGAATTCTTGCCAGAGGGCAACACACCAGCCTATGTGTCTCACACAGAACTGACCTTTACTCATTCTTTTAAATCAAAGCTGACTGTTCAAAAATTTCTAAACTGTGTTCTGTGTCGGTATTGTGTTATGAACAAGCTTTCYGCTGGAAAAGTATTGGTTTTCCTCCTGTTCTTGACATTATTTGGGACTGACTCTGCATCAGTGATATATTTCCCTAAATCCCAGTTCAATTTCTGTTAAGAATTAAAAACCTGTTAAGTTTCTTTATCCCCCAGCTTCAGTGAACAGTGGGCTAAGCACTYAGAGTGGTTACATTTGTATAGCTGCTGTTGGATCATACTCAGGTTTCCTTCTGATTTCACGTAGTAAATCCAAAAGCTGTAACACAGTACAACCCTTGCAATTAAAAAGGGGTTCCTTTTGTATCTCATTATCAGATTTCTTGGCCAAGTTTTTAAAAGATAGCCAGATTAAGTTGGATAAGGTTAAAGACTGAACTCCTATGTCAGAAGAGCTCAGTAGGATGCTCTACTCTTYCCCGTGGCTGTCTGTCTCCACTTAAATTACCTGCCAGCAAATACATGCAGTTCACATTTGCTACCATGAAAATGTGAATAAATCTTAGTTATTGCTTAATTTCCATCCATTGCTTGATGCTCAGCAAGCATATCACATTGCCACATKCCACTTTTCCTGACCTTGTATCCCTGAGAACTTTGAACATCTTAATGGCTAAGCATGAATGATGCATAACAAGAACAAGTTGGTCAATCAAGAATCAAATGCTTTTGAAAATAAAACTGTTATGGACAGGAATTATCTTCATTTAGTACCACTGGTACTGATTTTCTGTAAACCAGATGTTGCCAGTTTTGACTGATCAAAGATTTCTGAGGAATGAGAATGCTAATGGAGTTAAGCACATAGCAAAATGACTAGGTATACTACATTTTAGAAATGCAATTAAAAAAAATCGTAATGAACCCTTATATCATGACAGAGGCGTAAAACACTAGTGAGTCTGGCTGCTGGCAGTGAGTTGTAACCCTGTACAGATCTGGCCTTGGATGTGGGTAACTAACTTAAAACTTAAATTACAATTTAAGAATTTAAAAGCTCAGTAGGTGATTTCTGCCTCCTAGAGTAATAATAACAAGACTTTCTTATTATCATCATAAGAAAGCCTTTAGCATTTTAAGTGCAGAATCACCAAGGACAAAATTTCTTGTCTGTTTTCTACCCGTAGGAGAAGAACTTTCCTGAAACGGGAAAAGTCCAGTGATCTCTTTCTGGGTKAATAAAGCCAGACAGTTGTGTCTGCTCTCCACCTATCTGTTGGGATATAAAACAGATGTAGCTAAAAGCCAAAAGACACATCCCTGTCTGTCACCACAGACAGCAGTGCTGAGGTTTTGTGGAACCATCGTGGCCACCCCTGCGCTCATGGGGTGGACATGCCCGGGGTGGCAAAGAACTCAGGCACTCCACACAGCAAACCTCTGAAGGAAAAGCTTTTATAGAAAGAACATGTTGAAGTGATTATGGCTTTAGCCATTTCTCCCTGCAGCCTTTTGAAAAATTGAAGCRCTGAGTATGAGATAGTGTTGCTTTTATATGCATCTTCTCAACAGGATTAATTATTATGGGATTGTAGAATTATTTCGATTGGAAAAGACCACTAACATGGTTGAGTCCAATAGTTAATYAATGTGAAGTGTAAATTTTTTACATTAAATTCTTATTGCTGGTAACAATAAACATATTAGGTGTGTGTAATTACAGAATTTCATTGSAGAAAAAGCAAGTATATTCAAGAAGCATTTATTTCTTTGTGCATTTAATGCAAGTTAATACACAGCAAAATGTTACTGAAAGGCAATGTGATTAATCTGGTATTTTGTCTAATTAATTTGGTATCTTATTAGAAAGATAAACTTCTAGATAAAGAAAGGTACACTTTTGGTACCTCTTTATACCTTTATACTTTCATATGAATTTAAGGATATGAAGTTCCTTCAGAAACCAAAGAATTTTAAAAAGAACCAGTTACTCAGTGGTGCATTTTGTATTTCTTACTTTTATTCAGTACAACACAATGGAAAGGCTTATGAAATGTCTTTCTTGTTTTTAAGTCCCAGACACTGTATAAAAAGCATAACAACTGAACATGTTGCTACTTAGATTTTAGCAAATCAATCAATGTTTTATTGAAAAAAAATTCATTTAGATTTGACCATATATGCTGGTTTACTTAAAAAGCATAACRTTATTTATATACTTGGTTATGTAAAGAAATCCAATCTTTATCAAAGGTCTCTGTATGGTAAAATTGGCAACTTTATTATTTAGACTGTTCACAGAAAGCCCAAGTCATAAATGTTGAGTGAATTCATGCTTCCTCTTCAAATACCTTTTCACAAAGCTTTTTGTGGTGTTCATGCAGCTTTACTCTGGACCTTGAGGCTGCTGCTCGTGCCTTAGCTTTATTTAGCCTCTTCAAAAGAGGTGAGAGGAGGAARATCAGACTTTTCTGCTGAGAGTATAGGCTTTTTTCATCTTGCTACCTTTCACAGAACCGGCAGGAAGAGTCCAACCTGGTGAGGTAAAGCTGCTTTTGAAATTTCTGGGTAGCATCTCCTGTGTTGTCTATCTTATTCTTTCATCCTAGGCACTTTTATTTTCAACATGAATAACTGTCACAATAAATAATCTTCACAAGTTTCAGAGAGCATTATTTGCACTGTTGAATCTTCTCAATGATCTTGAATTGAATCTTCTCAATGTTCTTGACTCAAATACCAAAAGCTCTTCACAGATCTGGGAAAACCTTTTCATTCCCAAACCAGGGGAACAATATTGCTGGTATAGAAAGTGCGCCAGCTTTGCTATAGAAAGGAATGCAGTTATCCAGTTACTATGATGAAAAATAATTGCAAGTAATTTCTGCCGTCATTCTTGTGGTTTGTTTTCCATGGTTCTGTTTCAATCTCTGTGACCTTGCAGCTGCTGCAGCCATGTTGCTTTGTCTCAGCAATGAGGCTTTATCCTTTTYTTCCTTTATGCTGTGAAGACCGTGACCCATTGACTTGTTATGATTTTTTAAAAGCTCTCTGTAGAATTTAATCCAGTTGTTCACATCTGGAAAGTAGAAACATAACTGCCTGATTTTTTTTTTTTCAGTGACGGGAATGAGGAGAGAAGGACAGTGATATAGAAAAGGATCAGGATGTGGATTTTAATTACTTCTACTTCTTGCTGAACAAGCAAGAATCAACTTATTGATTTGTAAAAGTTTAACCTCCACAGTAAGAGAGGCCCAGGTTTTTTCTTCAGGCAAAGTCTTACACTGGCAAAACAGTTGTAAGATCAGTTTACCTGCTTGGATATGGAAGCACCAGCGCAGAAAGAGATGAAAATGTAGCAGAAGATTCAGGGGCCAGACCGATCCCTTCTGAGCAGCAGCACTGCAGTGTCCCCTCRGAGGAGAGCACCCTCTCCATGACAGATGTGTCAGCCTCTCCCAGCCACCCCTCATGGCCATTTCCCAGGAGGGGCTGAGGTAATAACCAGTGCCCAGTTTATTTGGGTTCAGGGCACTGTTTTCTCTGCCATCAGTGCCCCAGTGGTGAAGTGCAGCTGATGAAGGAGGGGATGKCACTCTGATAATCGGTAGTTGCTGTCTAATCCAGGAGGAAAGCTGCATTTCAGCAAAAAAAGTACAGGAAAGTTGACCCACAGTTATCATAGTGAAGCCCAGTCAAATTCAATGAAGATGAAAGATAAGTGATTGAAATTACTGTACAAAAATCTTCATAACAAGATGCAATTATCTGGCTGCCAGCTGAAGAAAATCCCTCCACATTAAAATATACCTTCATTCTTAYTAAATGCAAATTTTTGAGGTTACTAGGAGTTTCTGCAAAAATAAAATTGCTCAAAAGTGGAATAAACATCTCATTAGAAGTGTTTGTCGGTTGGAATAGGTTTTACACATCGTTGCATTCAAATCAGATTTTTCAAGCTTACTCAGAATGGATTCAGACAGGTAGCAGAAAAAAAGCTTTGAGTTTTTTGAGTTTTTAATTGTTTGTTTGTTTGGGATTTTTGTTTGTTTGTAGTTGTTATTCTGGTATGGTTTTGGCCTTTTTTTTTTTTTTTTTTTTTTTTTTTTTTTTTTTTTTTTTTTTTTTTTATTCTTTGAAACCATTCATTCATCTAGCACTTTTCTAACCTGTTCTCCAAGCCTAGCACACATTTCTTGTGAGGGAAAATTAGTTGCAGTGGGAACCAGTGACCTGAACAGCAAACCCACATATTTTGCTTTCTGTATTTTTTGTCTTCATTGTGCTAATTTGAATATAAGACTTGCAATTGCATGGCTACTTGTCTGTGTGTAGCAGTACATGACACCATCACATACTTCTCCAAATACTGCAAAAAACAAACAAGAGAGAAAAATTTATTTACAAAGGAGAAATCTTTGTTTACTAATGCCATTCACAAGCTGAAGCAACCCATAAATCTGCAATCAGTGAAATTAGTAATGATCTGGACAGTAGTTTTCTTAGTGAGGCAGTAAGAAAATTAGATGCTTTTACTGGCCAAAAAACCTGGAGTGCTAGGGAATTATACAATGAGATCTGGGAAATTTAACAAATTGTTGGTATTGCAGAGGTGGTGGAGCTAATCTGGGAAAATGAAAGTCAATATAAACAGAAAAATTTATGATATAAGATAGAGTTTATAGGCTATGTAAGGCCTTTACTTTGGCTTGTGACCTGTGATAAGAAGACACAGGATTTATTTAGTGAAATGATGATATATATTTCTGTGTAATTAAATGTGATGATAGGTAGATGAATATATTTGGCTCTGAACACCAGAAAAGCAGAAGAATACTGAAGAAATACCTTAAGAAGTAAAGGGAATGGTCAAACTTGTGGTATTTGTAGACACAGCTAGGTGTGAGATAAAGAAAGTAGGGTCAGTGTAGCTGCATGAAGAATGCCATAGCAAAAGAGAGAATATTCTCTTCTATAATACTATTACAATTTTCATCATCAGGTCTATTGTAAGTTTTCCTCTTCGTCGTAATTCTCTGAAAATAAGTAAGTTGTGATACTTGTTAGCAATAATAAAGTGGCATAATTTAAAGAAGTGAAAATAAACTGATGGGGAACAGACAATATTTTCAAAGGTTTTGGTAAATGAATAAATGCATCCATTACAAGTGTCTTTGAACTACTTGATGTGCATTAAGTAAATTGATCTGTTCTATTTTGTATATTCTGGCAATTYGTTCATTGTGATATTTCACAAGTAAATCTTTTTGACTTCACACTTTTGAAGTAAGATTGCTCAACATATTTTTTACTTAATGGTCTATTTAACAAGTTCTGACCCTAAACTTCTACTCATTTTACATTATAGGTATTCTAAAATGAAACATGATGAAATGTAATGCTTAAAAGTTGATGAAGGTGTCATAATGACTGGTTCTAACACTTTCTATGAAACCAGTTCTACATGTATTTCATTAATTCTTAATATTTTATCATCTGTTTCTTTCCAAGACTTCTCCCTTGTTCATTAATTCATTCTGATGATAAAGAAACTTATGAATGACTTGGAGTTGTTCATAGGAAAAAAAAGTGCTGTATAAAAACTATTTTACAGGCCAGGCACCTTGGTCATATGCTGATTGCACCTGAGCTATAAATAAGGAAATATGTAGGTTCACTGTTTATTCAKGAAATCCAAATCTTCTATAATGGGGGAATAGAAACAATTTTTGAAAAGACAGTTAAAATAAATAGAAGGAAATTAAAAGCCAGAGGGTTTTTTTTTTCTCTTTAAATAAATATATTTTTGTTCTCTTGCTTGTGAAAAAAAAATGTACATAAATTTCTTATCAAGCAGTTTGTTCTACATATTAACATTGCTAGGTATTAATATCCCATCTATTTGGACAAGAAAAGCTTAGAAATTATACTTTTAACCTGCCATTTCAAAATCATATTAGGTTTTTGTAGATATTTTTGTTCTGGCACTGTTCACCTTTTTTGAGTAAGTTGGACATCAAAAGTACTGTAACTGCATAAACATGAGAATTATAAGGAAAATATTTTCATTTCYTTGAAAAGGTATCAATAAAAAGTGGGTAACTGATATGTTTGGATATATCTTAGTGAGTTTGAGTTATGTTTAAATATATCTTTCTGGGAGTATGGATTAATTTGAGAGCACAACATTTCTCAAGTGTATCATCAATATTTTTAGATCGTGCCTTAATTACGAAAAATTTGCTGAGTGATGATTTTTAACGGAGCTTATATAGATCAGTCAAGGGGGACCCCCATTCATTTACCAATGGTGTAAGTAGCAGGTTTAGTTTTTTGGGGTTGATTTTTTTTTTCTTCTGGATCAGCTCTTATTTGTGGTATGTATAATAAAGTTATAAAATTACAGATGTGGTCAAAGTGCCTCTGAAAAATCAGGTGGTCTTATTCAGATATGAATAAATTTCTAAGTATTAAAGGTAGAAATATTTCCTCTGGAGCCAAGTTTATGAATAGCCATTGTATCCTTAGAGGTTTGAATATGTTAATCTTTGAATACTTTAAACTTTGAAGGAAATGAAAAACGTTATCAGAATTTGAAGTTTTGGTTTATCAGTACTTTTTCATAACAGTAAATTTAGGTTTAGTAAATTCATTGTGCTTAATGATAGCATGGAAATCACCTAGGTAATTTCTGAGTCAGGAGGATAGGAGTGAGCTGTGCTGCTGGTTGCAAAAGCTGTGAATTTGCTTTGTGTGCATTTGGAGAATGAGCAACAAACTTTTATCATTGTACCTCTGATATTATCATTATTAATTCTGCTTATTTCAGATAGTTCTATGTTATTGCTGTCTACCAAACAGAAAAGAACGTAGTCATTTTACTGGCATGAAGTTACCAGGAAAATTGAGTTGGCTGGGAAAGCATTTTGCTCTGAATTTGGTTTTGCTCAAAAATAGGAGCAGCCAATTCTAAAGGGAAAGAGCCTGTGTTCTTTTATCCAGGATTGTCTATATTTTTATTTTAATAAAGGAGTAAGCAATAAGTGTTGTATTCAATACACAATTATGAAATTCAAAATTGAATTCTAATGCAGTCTGTAAAAGCAAGCACACATCAGAGATTCAGTCCTACAGATGAAAACTGTTATCGCTGAAATGAAGAAAACTGAAATAATTGTTGGAATATTATGGCAGCTATTTACACTTTTGGAGTTTCTAAAAAGCATACAATAAAGAAAAGACTTATGCAACAATTTTTCAGTAAAACTCTAACACACTTTAAAATATGTGCATGACTCAGTGACCTTTTCATCTCAAACATTAATTATAACCATGACTTAGATGAACAAACTCAGGTATGTTATTGGAGTGAAGAGTGGTAGAAGAGGCCAGAAAGACAAGGGCTTGAACCATGGGACTTGTGCCTTTCTGTCACTTTTCAAGGAAGTTGGATTTGGATTTTCATGCAGGAAGGTTGGTGACAATGTTCTACTTAATATTGAAGAAAACTGCATTATTAACCCTAGCAGGTAAACTGATGTGTCACAGCCCCTTCAGAATGACCCAACTTGCTTAAAAACCTGAAGAGCCTTACTATGAAAGCATTATAGTCTCTTTATTCTCTCYTGGGTTCTTATCAGTTTCATGGTTTCCAGTTTTTTAACCCTGAGGTCTAGGAGTGGCAAGGGTTAGAAATGGTTACTTTTGCTTTTTTTTTGTTTTCTCCTGGTTTGAATACCCACTTCCTGGTGATGTTTGCAAAATACTAATCCMTGTTGCAACAGGGCAGCCCACAAGAGGAGGAAACCCTCTTAAATTACGTTCTATGCAACCAGTGAAGGTGCTGAGCACTACCCACAGCTCTATTCTGGCTRGGAATGAAAGTGCCCCTCCAGCACAGAAACAGGGAGAATCGTCCTTTAAATAAATGGAAGAACTTGCAGGAAACAAAATGACATCTGCGTCTTTYTGGTAATGCTGTTGCATATACAACAGTTGACAGTCCTCCAAAAAGTGAAGCAAATGTTTCAGAAATCTCACTGTGAATTTTATCTGCTCATTTATGGATGGAAACATGAATTAACTGAAATGAGTCCTTCCTGTCTGYGGTTCTCCCATGACTAGATAAATAACAATAAAAGAATTAAAAACAGTGTAGCCCTGGGGACACTAAGTCTCTCAAGATTACTCGTTTGTATTTTCACTGCGTCAGCAAGGATGTAGGTTTGTAAATATCCCGGATACCCAAAAGGGCAATAAGTTATTCCCCTTTGTTTTCTTACGTAATATACTTCCTTATTTTCATAGAGGAAATATAATGCTGAGAACCAGTGCTAGAAGTTGCCTACTCACAGTCTTTCTCATAAATATGAGTGAGTCAGAAGTTGCCAATTTGTCCAGGAAAAGCTATGTAACACCACCACATACAGATGAAAGAAATATATTTTCTTAAGGATGCCTTGTACTACCAAAGTTTTAAAGGCTGATTAACTATAAAGGTCAGAAGTTCATCTTTGTTTTCAGGACAAAAACTCTGCTTTGGGAACAAACTTGAGTCATTTACTGTCAGAGGTGAAGGCTTGGATTATATTAATTTATAGTTTGTATTCTGCCATACATTGTTGTGAAAATTCCTCCAAAGTGCTATTGTATTGAAATGACAGTGTCATGGAAAACCTGCGTACCAAAGTCTTTGCTGAAGGATGTAATCATTGTTCTGTCGCCATTAAAGTCAAAAGAGTTCTGCTGGTAATCTCAGTGAAGGTATGATTTCCACCCACCCCAACTCTACTAGACAAMTGCCAGTCTTAAAATGACAGGTAGGGCTGGGGTTTCCAGTAAGATCTTTCTCAGTTTGTAGSTAAATTCCTTCTTTGTCTTCTTTCTACCATTAGCTGTGAGTATCCAGGAAGATTTTCAATTGCCTGGCTGCTGAAATGTCTCTCATGTGCCTGTGGAACTCCATGGACTCAGTTTAGTTTAGCCTAAACTTCCCTTATTTAGTGCCATATGGATTGGTTTGAGGTATCTGAAGCACTTGTCAAGAGAYAGAGAAGGAAGATGAAAGAATATATTAGAATTTAATTCAGTGAGTCCTTGGGTATACTGTGGCTAGTTTATAAGGATATTAAAACACTATCCCACAAAAAATATGCGATTTCAGAAAAGCCTTTGTATTTTATTCTGTCTTTTTCTGATTTAGCTTCTTTGAAGTATTTGTTTTGAAAGTATAATTTGCTTTTAAAAAGAACTAATGACTGCAAATAAAAATGGGACTTAATGTCTGTACGTAATATTGAATTTATGGAAGACAAGTTCTGKWTTTTTTATTTTTTAAAAATGAACTTCAAAAAATATTCATTTGGTTTCAGTCTGACCACATCTCCCACGTTGTATTCTTTAGTTCAGGGCCTGAATGAATATAAATCCACCCTTTTTCAGCTCTTTACTTTCCCACAAAAATACTATCACAGGATTTCTTTTGGAGTAATTCTCTTACAACTTCTTCCAATCTGAAGGACTGGTGGGATTTAAAACACCCGGTTCTCCTTTGCATCTTGTCAAGTTTGAAGGTTGTACCTCRAGCCAGAGTGCTTTCCCGTGGTGTTGTGAGACCTCTGACTCCTCCCCAGTCTTGTGTTACTGACCTGGGCTTCTGGCAAGGAGATGTGGATTCCAGGTCCTGCCAGGTGGCTGAGTATTTAAACCAAATCCTCGAGTGCTATTGAAGCTCTCATCTTCAACACCTTTAGCTCTAACTCAGCTCTGAGAGCTTGAGCTGTAACTAGATGGGATGAGTCCTGGTGTCACAAAGGAGCCAGGAAAGATCTGCTCTGGATAATGGCATTTCCTCACGTTTTATGGCCTTGGCTGAAGTTCTGATGCCATTTAGTAATAATTTTGCCTTCAACTGAACAGACTCAAGATTTGTTCTTATTTTTTTTCTCTTGAAACTGGAGCTATGTYAGGATTTCTATATTGTTCCTGTAGAAACTTGTCAGCCCTTTGCCAAGATAAATAATTCTCTTAGTAACATAAATTGAAATGTTTTCATCTCATCTGAGTCTAAATGATCTACTGATATGTTTATCTAATCAGCCCATTTTCTTTCTTATCTATTATATTGACATCTGAATTTTTGTCTAATATGTCACAGATTAAATGCAAACTGAGTGCCCTCTAACACTTTGGTATTCTCTCAAACTTCCCTCTCAGTTTCTAACCTACAAAAGATGTTTCAACAGTGGACTTTAAAATAATCCCAGAATGACTTTTTAAATTTTTATTCAAACTTCAGTTTTCCAAACTAATGCCCATTTAGAGGGAATTCTCTCTTTGGTAAATATCTCTGAAAAATCAAGTTACATTTTGATCAGTGCTTTCAACTGGTATCTTGTAGAAGTGCCAGCATTATTAAATATTATATCCAGATATTTGGATATAAAATCAGTCTTCTTATAATTTTTTTTTAAAAATCAGAACTACAGCACTCAATTCAATCTTACAGGGTAAAGCAAAGTTATAAATTCACAAAAAAACCAAACAAAGAAAAGCAGAAAAGTTTACAGTGAAAAAAATGCTGTTTTCTCAGTCTACTTTTACCACACATTATTCATAGTTTGTCAGCTTAGCTTATGCATGTCAACTGAAGTGATCTAGAATTATTATCTAGTAGATACAATCATTCTTACTGCCTATTTGTTACTGTGTGGGGTTTTTTATTTATTGGGTTAGACATCTTAGRTTCCAGCTTTCTGACTTCTCTGCTGTGCACTGTTCTGAGTATATTTAAGTCCTGATTCTTATTTTTTTCCCTTTGGATGTGACTGAATATCCCTACTAGACTGAAACTAGGTCAATGAGCAGATAATTTATTCACACAAGTACAAATATTCTTTTAGAGTTGTTGGTTTCACTCATTTTCTTGTTTATCATGATATATATTAATGAGATTTTGGTATGTTCAGCTAATTTCCATTGGCTACTAGATTTACACAGTTAACTACCACGTGTATGGAAAAGAAGGAGCAGGTCTTTCAGGGTGCTGTATGATGTAAAATTTCCTTGGCACCAATAAAGTTCAGCATTTTCATTGCCTCCCAGGACTGTAATTGAATATACGAAAATATTTTATTGCTCCATTTTAATATTTATGGGTTTGCCTCTCATGCAATGGGATTTGAAACCACACTACAAAGCGACAATGAAATATGAAACTTTCAAGAGGTTGATTTTCATTTTGAAGGCATTGTAGTGTTCCTGTTGAAAAAAGTGGTAATGTACTACAATTAGTATCTGGGTTGCAGAGGAGAAACAGAATTATTCTTCTGCATACAGAATACTCATAAACAATATACAGTCCAAGGAGTTTTTATTGGTTGGTGGCCATAGAACTTAATTTTGCCTGGATCAGATCTATGCTTGCTTTTTGGTATTTTTTTCTTAATACTCTTTAGCAGTACAGTTTAATCTAATTTTGATGTTTAAATATTCCGTTGTTTAAATAGTATCTCATTTTAAGAAAAATATTTTAAAGGGTATAATTGCACCCTCAGGTTTACATTAAYGTCTTGTGAAATAAGATACATGTTAAATTAGTACTGGTCAGAAACTAACTACTACCATGAGGCCTCTTGTGTTTGCTTGTGTTTAACTGCTAAAAGGGTGAAATTTAGGAAAATATCTAACTTCCACCTCTTCTTACCAACACCGAATTTGTAACACGTTCAGTCCACCTGGTGTCATTTCAACACAAAAACTGAAGAGGAATACTGTGGTTACTACAATTAATAGCAGATTGAAATAATCTCCTGTAGAAAAGTTACTCAAAGCAAACTCCATCTTCAAGAACACTGAATCAAATGTCTTCCTGTCCAGCTCATAGGATTTCCTCCTGGAATCTCACTGCACCCTGTGATAAAAATCCAAACACTAAGATACAATACGAAGTTTTGTGCCTGGTAAATTTACTCTGGGRCAATTAATTTATCCATGAGCTTCTTTCTTACTGGCTATATATTTACATTCAAAGCATATCACAGAATTATAGAATAATTCAGGTTGGAAGGGACCTTTAAAGTTCCAAATCCCCTGCAGTGAGCAGGGCCAACTTCAACTACATCAGGTTGCACAGAGCACTGTCCCGACTGAYCTTAAATGTTTCCAGGATGGGCATCTATCACCTCTCTGGGCAACCAATCATCCCGTCTGGGATCTCTTTTGTAAATACACTAAATACACTCAATATTTTCCTTTCTGTGTTCTCAAAAAAGAATTGTATTAAAAAAAAAAGAAAAAAGAAAGAAAACAAAAGAAAAAAGTGGGTTGTGAGGTTGATTTTACATTCTTTCACATGCACATTTTTCATTTGAAACTACAGTAATTTTTTTCATGTAATGGAGTTTTGAATTATTTTAATTTGATTTCAAAGTAATCTCTCTGTAGTAAGCTGTAAGTCCTCTACTTTCCCCACAAAGTATAAGATTTTTTTCAATTTTCTATGAAATATGCACTTTCAAATAATGTTGTCTTATTTTTGATTTCATGTGCATGCTGTTATGTTTTTAATTGCAGGAAGAAAGGTAATAGCAAACTCATTGTGTTATGCAAACCAGACCTTGTAAATGTGCAGAACAATAGCAGAAGGATCCCTTGCTTTTTATTTGAGCTTATGGAAGAGATCAATATTTATCAAGTGGGCTAAATGCTCCTTTGCCAAGGACAATTTTCCTCTTTTGGGGCTTCTCTTGTTTCATTGGCCAGTGTCAGTCCTTGAAGGTGCATCTTTAGTAACTCCTCTCCACAGGAACTCGGTGCAGTTCACAAGAGATTTAGCACTGCAATGTTTCCATGAGGGCTGCAAGTGGTGGGTGGGAAAAATGTGCAAAGAGACCCCAAAGGATTGTGTGTCATCTTCTGCCTTAAGATGCAGGTCGCTCAAAGCCAGCCCTGTTCCTTAGCCGTGGATCCAGGAACAGAGGAGAGCAGGTGTTATAATGCATTTAATGTTACGGTCTGTAGAATATAGAAGGTTGTATGTCATAGTGTAGTGTAATTTCTGTAGTTTTATAGGTCTGTCTTCCACACTTTGGCTTAAGGTATTGTCACAGTGGAGTTACTCAGTGTGACATATTTATATTTTATTCTGCATTCTGAATTAGAACTTTGTATCAGTCTCCTGACATATATTTCTAACTTATTTCTTTCACTGAGAAACATAAGTAGGTACTTAAGTCTTGCTCTGACACAGAAATATAGAAGGGTATTAGTGTTAATGTTTTGTAGATAAAAATCACTGAATTCTTTCATCCCTATCTGGTTTGCTCAATAGAACATGTCACACAGACCAATATACTAATTTTCTATGTTACTTTTACAAAGTAGTTTCTCCTTTTTTTTTTTTTTTTTAATAACACCCTGCTCTTGTTTTAAGTATTACTGACTTGAAGGAATGTAGGAAAATGAAATTGATGTGAATACTCTCTTGCTAAAAAGGCTAACCTCATTGTGAGTTCAAAAGCTAAACTACTTCCAGAATGAAATTTAAACTTGTCTCTGCTAAACATCTGTGCTCTCAGAGTTACCAGTGATGTGTCCCTTTGACCTGTTTCATTTGAACTTTGCTGGAAATGAATTTTCAAACTACTAAATCTAACTTCAGGGTGTGAATCACTACTGGGTGATGATAGGTAATTGGATGGTGACCTCACAAGGGGCATGAGAGTACCGAAGCTCATATGTTCTCAAATGAAAGAACAAAAAAATTGCCAGTTAGGAATGGGAGAGGGTGGAGTTTCTTTTTATTATAAAGAAAGCAGGTTTTTCCATGTGTTTGTTTTATGACAGTGAATTTTTATATCAACAGGTGAAATTTTTAATGTGTCATGCATTGATATGAGTGATGATAACACAGAAACATATTGGGTGGATTAAACACTCTTTTTTATAGCCGGCAAATAAACCTCTCCAAGGAGATTTTTTTGAGTGGAATAARTATTAACTTATTCTGCTATTGCAGGACTTGTAGCATGCAAGAATCCTTAGGACTTCTGCATGGCCTAACCTGCGAGAGGGTAGTCCTTGCTCACAGGCTGCTTGACAGCTCCTCAGTTATTGTCTACTTAGCGGTGAAAATAGCAGAGCAGGGATAGACTGTGTGATGTACACACACTCGTCTTGAAAAGATGAGCACTACTAGTTCTGCATTTATTTCTATGTGAAAGAGGCAGGATTTGCCTCTGTGCTGATGAAATCTGTTTGTAAAATCATTCTCACTAGAACTATCCAGTTACACCAATGAAATAGGTTTCACCTGTATTTTCTGAAAYTTGGGAAAATGCATCAGCCTAGGGTTTTCTCATGATTATAGTAATTGTGTCAAATTCTCCTCTTGGTAGCAGTCCTATCTACATGATGGGTTTGTTGGTAGTTTGAGAGAGAGAACCTGTCTGCTCTATATGTTTGCTGTCCTTTTTCCTTCTGAAGTGACTTGTGTTAATTATTTTTTGCTTGCTCTGATTTCCAGTCGTCTGCTGGGAATGCATAATCAGTGTGTTTCTGTGTAGATGTGAGTTCTCGAGTAAAGTGTGTATTGCTCCACAGGGAGCCAGACGGGTGAGAAGCGGGTGAGGTTTATTGTTGCAGCAAACTATACTAATGGGGATTCAAAACAGAGCGGAAAAGGACACTTTGGGATTCATTCAACAACATGCGTAACCTTGGCACAGATCCCAGTGTATCGGTGCTGAACTGAATAAAACAAATATTGGATTGCTGAACAGAGTTTTCTGAAGTGTCTTGCATGTGTTTCTGCTTTACATGGTAAATATTTGTAGATCTGTTTTTAGTTAATATTATTGACACAGATTAGGTGAGGAAAAGAGACCCAAACTCAAAAAAAACATTCAGAAGCTTGCTTAAACTATTAGTTTATCCCTTCTAATGCTCTGTGATACTACTTCAGTATGTATTTATTTCTGTGGAAATACCAGAGTGTCTGATATGTGTTTCCTAACCATACCATGTTTAATAGCACTTCTGAGAGAAAAGCTTACTGTATGATTGATATCACATTTCTACTGAAGACACAAAGAAAAACAAGAAAGAAAAATTGAGAAAACCCTTAGTACAACTTTAAGTCTTATTTAACGTATTTTGTGATTAGAAGAAAAGGARGATGTGCAACTATTTCCTGTCTTCTAATTAAAAAAAAAGAAAATCCAAATGTTGCACTAAACGTCCTTTTTAGAACTCTTCTTCTTTCTCCCTCCTCCCTGAAGAAGTCCACTGTGCTCTGGTCCCTGAATGTTAATGTCAGCACAGGTTTTCCCATTATGGAAGCCCATCTGTACAACTTTTCAGCCAGTAATTCTGTGTTCTTCCCTAACTGAGGCAAAATGGCTTCAGCAGAGCCTCCCTCTCTGTTACCTTCTCCCACACAGGCACACTGGGCTGCAATAGCATTGCCACTTTTTTCAGCTGTTTCTCCATAATTACTTGTGCCTGTTTTCTTTCTCATGTTAGCCTCTGTGAGAACRGCTTACAACTATGTTTGTAGGAACAACGCTTTGTAGAAAAGGCCCAAAAATAATGTAGATGTTATGTTATTAATTTATTAGCTGCTATTGCGAATTTGGAGGTAGAGTATTATTAAGAGCACTTTTGCAAATAGTCATGGTTAACAGCATGAATGCTGAAGCAYGGTGTCTTCAAAGCCCCTAAATGTAAGTGGCACTGGCCAGCCTGTCATTGCAGACTGTCCTTGGGAACTTTGACAGCACATGGCTTTTAAAATTTCCTTATCATGGACATTAGGCTGGCTAATAGAAACATTCCAGCCTTTCTGCAAAAGGCAGAAGAAAACTACCTCAAACACTAAGCAGAGACCAACATTTAGTGTGTCCTGCCCTACTTTCCTCAGCAGCCTCTGTGCAGCTGTGGAATTAACACTGTGGGAGTGGTAGTCCTACCAGGACACCAGTGCCAGTAAATAGTTCACAGGGAGTTTTGCAGAACAGGGAGGTAGAATTGCTTCTGTGACTCTGGGCTTTTTCTGCAGCAGCTGTTGTTGATAAGTGGTTGTTGCCGTGGTTTTGGAGGTGGAGCAAGCATTACAGGTGGTGGTTGGATCTCTCTGGAGGGATGTACCCAAGAGTGCAGTTGAAATATGGCCCCTCAATTACAACACCTCCTGTTTCAGGGTCTAAAAGTAATCCCTTTTCAATCTTGTTTTCAAATATGCAGTCAATACATGAGTTGGCCAGTGAGTTGCCAGCCTGTTTCTCTTCAGTTGCATCCCTGCATCTAGGAGAAGCAAATCAAAATCCACCTAATTTTATGAGGAATCAAAACAATCTTCTTTAACTTGCTTCTTTCTGCTGAGATTATCAGGGCAAATATATGGTAGAAGGAAGCTGTATTAGAAGGTTCTTATGTAAGAGTAAATATTGAACACAAATCATATTTCCCTTTCCACTTTTCTAAAGCTGCTAATGAGAAATACCTGCTAAGCTGCCCTGATGTTACATTCAGAATTCTTTGTTATATATTTGATAAATATGGTGTTCTGAGGTTTAGAATCTAGTAACCTAGTGTCCTGGGAGATGTGCAGTTTTCTAGAACACAGTAGAAGCAATAAATCACAGGAAAGTGTGTCTTTGGAGTAGAATACAGAGGTTATGAGGAGAAACAAACAAATTAGGTAGGCATATGTGGCAATCTATGCACATTCACAACACCTGATCTTCTCAAACTGTGGTCTCTTTAGTGGAAAACTTACTGAAATAAGATTTTAATTTTAAACTTCAGTTAGATGTGTGTGATATTGCAACTTTAAAAGATGAATATTTAATAATTTGTAAGTTTAGTCTTTTAATGGTATTTGTATATTTGGCAGCAGTGATSGTTTCCTGCCCTACTCAAGCTGTTATTATTGGCATATTCTTTCACCAGTACATAATTATTCTGGCAACCAGAGTGTGGCCAATAGTGATTCTGGCTGGTGGGTGTAGAAAAAGTTCATTAGCCAGCTAAATCCTGTCAAAATTTCTTTTACATGTAATTTCACTGGTAGGGTTTTAAATGTTGCTCTGTAGTAGTTCCTTGTGCACCGAGYTGTGCATGACTCCCATGTTATTTAAAATTAAAAACAAGTCATTTGTGATCTGAAAGACCGAGTTTCCTGATTCAACTTGTATTTGTACCTGCATGGGTCTGATTTATCTTTTAAATTGTATGGATACAAGTTTTGGTTTTGATTGAAATTTGATTGTCTAAAACCCACCCCAGCTGGAAAAGGGAGCAACATTGATTTTTCCTATTCTGGTTTTTCTCTTCTTTAAAACCGTCCTTGAAGTAGTGTTAACATCAAATATGAGACCTTAGTAAATCCAGTTACCAGGTCTATGAGGAGGCCATTTGTAGGAAAGTGTCAGTCAAATGGAGGTTATGAATAGAACAGTTTTCTTGCTGTTGTGCTTTCCCTCATAAAGAACAGCAGTGTAAAGTGAAAATCCATATCCTTTTATAACAATGTATAGGTTATGACAAGTTCCATCTCTACCACAGAAACTCTTGGAAATTTCGAGCTGTACCCCACTGCCGACTGATATCCTTTGGCCTGCACGTGGCTTGCAGCTTCAGACTTGCACTGGCGTTGTTGAAGTAGCTTGTGTGTGTCAGCTCTGCTGATGTCTTCTGATGTTGCCACTTGGAAATGCTCCTGAAAGGAAACCTGTAGCCTCAGGTAGGGCCTGTTGGGCAGGATCCTGGTCTCTGGTAGCTGTGATATGCATTGCGTGAGACGGGAAGGASCCTGGTGGATGGTTCTGGTTGTGTGTTGTCATGCTGTGACATGAAGGACACAGCATGCTTTAAGACACACTGGAATATTAATTTTGGGCAGGTTGGAAAAAAAGAAATTGGAGCAGGTTTTGTTGACAACTTCTGTATGTTTAGGACACCAGCATGTATTGTCTTCTGGTTAGTGCCTGCATTTCCTTAACGTGCTACCTCTGTATTTCCYGTTAGAGTGGAGTCCAGACAAGAAGGAATAGAAACACATTGGCTGGCTGTGGACATGGGCAAGTGATACTCCACTGTGGCAGTATAAATACAGCTCACAGCTACAGCAATGTTTCAACAAATGTAGGCACAGGCAGCAGCTGAACAGTGCTTTTCAGGTCAGCCCTTGGTAGGATTCTACCTTGTTGGTTTTTTTTTTTTTTTTTGGTTTGCATCAGATGCTTAGGAAAATTTCATAATTACCAGGTTACTGTACTGATTTTCACTGGCCATTTTGTCTTAAACTGGAACAAATATCATGGAAGTCAGCCTGACAGTATTTGGTCCCCCAGCACAGTGCAGCAATTTAGCAATGCCAGTGGGGTAGTCAGAGGTAGCTGGCTGCTGTAAGTGCTGTGCAGGAGCAGAATACACTGCGGGTATCAAAATGGCTCAGAGCATCTCCTGTTGCACAGCCATGTGCAGTGCAATATTCTCAAAGTATCTAGGCCAGGGCAGGTACTGCCAATGTTTAGGAAATTAGTCACTCTGTGTTTTGACCAGTGCAGAAGTGCTTAAAGTGCTGTGAGTGTTTCAGGCTTTATTGAAGTATTTAATTTTATCAAGTGTGCTCATTGAAGGCAGGTTTTGCTGTCATCACTGCAGATGTTATTCTCMTCACTGCATCACTGAAGGTTGCTCTTGGGGCCTGGATCTGGATGATTTGTCCAGGCATTCCTAAACAGAGAGGAAAGAGGTTTAAAAACCCCTCATTCGCACCTTAAAGTCTTTAGGCTCTTTGCTACCACATTTTTAATGATGCCACATATAAAATGAGCACTCTGTGGCACTTTCTGTATTTGAATACACTTGGAGCTACCCTTGTACTTCAGCATCCAATCCATTTAAAGTATATTTCACAGTCTTATTTTTCTTCATCAGAAGCATCTAGCTACTGCTTGAGGCATTTATAAATTATTCATAGAAGCACATACAAAAATTATATTGGATCAATATTCACAAACCGGCAAGGTTTCAAATAACATGTAGGCATTTTGCTCTAAGCTATTAAAGTCTGTTCCAGTTTTGAAAGAACTATTACTTTTAAATCCTTGTAAATCTGTGGGAAATGATAATATTGATCCTTTTATTTTTGTCTTGCTGCACATTCAATTTGTATCCTACAGAGAGCACTATATAACTTTTCCTGAAGTACAAGGGACAGGATCATCTATACAGAAAAGAGCTGTGATATATTGCATATAAAAATAGCTTTATAGTTGGACAATGATTAAAAATAAAATGTGCATTGAACCACTCTTATATTTCTGTGCTCCTACACATTGTCAAGAATCCCTAAGAAATGCACTTATCAAGAATTGACAGAGTATTATGCAAACATTGACTTTTTTTTGCAACTTCAATCTGGATTTATGCCTAAAAACCTCTGCTATATTGTTATTTTGAGTAATGAGAGGCATTTATAATGTACTGAAGCATGAACAAATTTTGAAGGCAACTTTTATATCACTCTGAGGTCTTTAGTATGCTGAGAGCCTGCAGCTGAAGTCTTCCAGGCCCAATGATTTCTACGGCAGTTACATTTCAGATTTTTTTAACATATGAATTAGGGATTTTTTTTTTTTTTTTTCAGTCTATGGAGACATATTTCAAGAGATTTTTTGAGTGATTTTGAGAATGGTCCGGGATTCTAGCTTAATTTGGAACCAGAATYACAATTTCCTGAATTATACACATATGCTCAAAAATTCTAACAGAACTGTGGAATAAGGTGGTGACATTTCAGCAGGAGTAAAAAGTCCAAGATTTTTTTTTTTTTTTTGAGGAAATCAAGATCTTTTTTTTCAGCTGCTCTTATAGGATTTTTGGAAAACCAGGAGCAGTACAGGAAGGGTTTGAACAATGGTCCTTATGAAGTACTTGTGATATTAGAGAGCCCATTTTTGGGCATTCTGAAGCCCCAAAGCTAGAAACTTGTTTGCAGACTTTGGAATCATGAGTAATTTGCCAGAGGAATTGAGGAGGAAATCTAGAAGGAATCCAGGTACACTTATGATCAGACCTGCCTGTTTTTCAGAGGAATTGTGTTGCAAATGACATATTCCTAGGAGGTAGTTAATTTGCAAGGAACTGGCTTTTTTTTTTTTTTTTTTCAGAAAAACATTCTGTCAGAAAATGTGGAACTGTCATCACCAGACTTTGCTGCCGTGCTTAGAAATGGTGGGTGAAGATGTCAGCATTTCTGTGTGGAGAATGTTAGTGTTTTCCTTTGCAGAGATGAGTTAAGCACTGCCRCGGAGAAGAGCTCAGTCTCCTTTACAGCAGCCTGCTGGGACAGCTGAGTCTCCTCTGTAGCTCGTGCATTTGGAAAATACAATTTTCTCCATATCTGCTGCAGGGAAGACAAGCATATCTTGGCATTTAGCTCATCATTTGATAMATGTTTGAGCAGAAGAGGTGGATAGCAGCTTAGTCTTCCTCTTTTATTCTCCATAAATAGTTCCAGAGATGCTGGTGGCTCTGTGCCCTATAGCAATAATAGTTTATAAATTTACATCTGCTGTACAAATGAGGGCAAGTGCTGTCCTCTTTTCATACAGTTCTTATTTTTAATGACAGAATTCTGGACAGAAAGAAAAAGTAGTGTTACTTCAATTTGGGCCTAGACTGGAAAGATAGGATGGTCTTTTGCTTTTCTTGATAATTCTATTATCAGCTCATTTCATGACTATGAAAGGTCTTGTTTTATTCCCCCAACACAGCTTTAATTATACCTTGACAAATTTGGAATGATTTACACCAAAAATTATCTACATTACAGCATCTTTAGGGTAAGGCATATATAATTTTTATGCATACACACTTGGGTACTTGTGACGTTCAAACAGAAAATAATGCTGTTAGGTGTGAAGGCAACACATCTGTAATGGTGTGAAGGCAACACATCTGTATGGGGTGTCACAGCAGATGAAGTGTCAAAATCCCATGCTCTCTCCTTTGGGCAAATCCCAGCATAAACCTTTCATTGCAGAGTAGACTGGTCACAAACTGAAGTTCTATATTGGATTCCTGTAAAAAAGGCACGATGGGATTTGGCACTAGAAATTCAAATGCCTGGCAGATGGATCGTGTTCAATTTCCAGGCCGAAGAATGGATATTTTCTTAATTGCCACTCATGCAGCTGGGGCGGGGGCCTAAAGGTGAGGAAGTGTCATAAATGTGCTGCCCTTAGAATTAAAATAGAGAATATTTTATGTACAACTAGAGGGAAGTTATACTATTAGAGTTAAGGAAATATTATTTGGTCTCCTTTCATCTTACCAGTAGTTAAGTCAGTGAGAACTAAAATTCAAATGGTGAAAGGATCAAGCACTCAATTTGATTAACTACCTGATTGACTGGTATCTTCGTCACAGATTAGCACTGCATTTTGACACTGATACAGTCATAATTTTCAATTTCACTGCTGTATGTGGTTGGTTTTCATAGCAACTCAGGAATATTTCCCTGGTAGAAATACATAAGGAATGATTCAGGCTAAATTAGATCTAGCTGAAAAAGCAACTTAATTTTCTCATGGAATAGTGTAGGCTTATTTTTTTGAAATATCTTGATAAATACCACTTTTAATTCTATATTTTAATGGGAAACTATGGTAGAATATACAGGGCTTTTTTTTTTAAGCCCTGTGTTTTCAGTTTTAACTTTTGTTTTCCCTTTATTCCCTCATTAAAAAAAAAAAAAAGGAATTGTGTTATCTGGGACTGTTGTGTATATGTTGCCTTTTATTTTGACTTTTCAAAACTTTGCCAAGCTTAGAAAAATAATTATGGGAAAAAGTAAAAAACACCACCCCACTTTTGAAACTTTGCCATTGTGTACTGAAAGTATGAAGACATCTTGAGGAAAAAGGGAAGAGGGAAATATGAACATTACTCATTTTATTGTAGCTAGTATCAAAGCAATAGGAGTACAAAGAAAGTTTATAAGTCTCATATTTAAACATTTGTGTTCAATGTTTTGTAATTTCTTGCAAACTGTTGTTTGAAAAGTACCTAGCTTTAAAATTTGTGAGTATTTTCTAAATTGTTTTGCAATAACTTGATGAGTTGTAGATGAACAGGAACCATTTTAATATTAGGTATGAGCTTAACTTGGTCACTTTGTCAGGATTGTCAGATTCAATTCTTCGAAGACCAGAAAGTACTCAGCAATGACCACTCAGTAAAGTTGCTCCATTTTTATCAATTAAGTCATAGAAATCGACTCCAGCTGCTGATCTGACCTACCTTTACTGCCTGTCACTAGCAGCTATGAACAGGTTTTATTCTTGTTGCCACTGAAGAACCTCAGAGTCAAATTAAATCTGTTGTAACATAGAACACCCAAGAAATTAAATTATTCCCATGATGGAAAAYTTAGCTGAGCAATGCATTATGAGCCATGAAATAAATTATATTTGGCTTCATAGCAGGGCAGAACAAAGAGATAAATAACTGAAATTTATTTCTGCTAGACAGTCTCAAAAATTTTGAAGACACTCTTCTTTATTTCTGACAAGAGAAGACCACAAGGAACTRTGTAACTTGTCCTGTCTCTTTTTAAGCAGCCTATTAATGTGGTACTGACACTTGATACAGCTTTTGAAGTGGTGTTAGCTGCTTAGTTGGGATGAGAAAAACTTTTTTAGTTTCTTATTTTGTTTCACAAAATGCAAATTATTTTCTCCAAGGAATCGGGGACTTTTGTGGTTTGTTTACCATGGCATTATTTTGCTCATTTAGCCTGGAAATTTTTTTTTTTTTCAATTTAGTTTCTAAAGCTAGCCTCATAGCTAGTTTTAACAAAATTCTGTCCAAAATTCTGTTAGGTATTGCAATGCAGAATATTAGAAATGTAGCATATTATTATGAACTTAAATGTCAAATGACTGTAGAGTGGTCAATATTGACCACTTACATTATGCTTCGTTTTCACTAAAAGTCTTCCTAAAGATATTCAGAAATGAAAATGTTACATTTTTGGCCTTTCCATTGGATTTTTAAGACATATGGATGAAAAATTGAAAGCAGCCATAAATCTCATGCAAAATGGTAACATCTTTCACAGAATTTCAATACAACTAAACTTTATCTCTTCCTGCAGAATTCACCAGGGCCACCTTCCGAGGCAGAGCCAGCTCCACTCAGTGCAAAAGCAGTATTCTGTATACTTTAACTCCACCCCATGCTGAAGTCCCTGAGTACAGTATTCCTTGGCTGTCGTTCACTATCCAGAAGCCATCTGTGTTTGTGTAATTTGGTAAAAGAGAATTTTTAAAGTCTACTCAGTTTAAAGGAGCTTCTGCTTCTAGGTCAGACAGACAATAACTCTTCTCTTTACTGTAAAGCCTTATATGCTGGATCAGTATTCTAGGCCATCTGAGCAATAATATCTGAACATTATGGTATCATTTATGTATTCCCAAGGAACTGAAATGATTGCCTGAAGAATGTTTTTCAGGCAGTTTTTCCCTGAATAGTTCTCCCTTGAAAATTTGAGGCCACATAAATGAATTGCACATGTAAAGACTCAGATTCACATGTCAGCTTATCTCAGCAAAGACTTAAATCTCAGTTCACTATCTAACAGTTAAAACACAAATGTAAAAATTCATTTGTCAATGCAGATGTCTCAGGAAAAAGTGTGCCTACATATCTGAAATAATACAGAATTATTTTTGCTCTAGCTTTCTGTAAATAATAAGCATGTATATGATTATTTCAAGACTAAATTGCTGGCACTTCTACATTAAATATTCAAGTTTAATGCTACTCAGGTGTTTATATTTTGCATGAAATAGGTGGTCATCTTTCCCAATCAGAAATGTCTAGGTTTTTCTTGCTCTATACAGGAAAGGAATCTTAAACTCCTAATGAATTACATTTTTTTAGCAGTTATGCCCCACAWCATGTCAGTCTAACATGTGATCAGWTTATGAAGCACAAAACCAAGACTTAAAAGGTGATAATAGAACTTTATCCATGTTACTAAAAAAGATTTTCCATGGATTGTATTTTTACCTAGCCTTAAAATCTGCCTCCAACTGAACAATGAACAGCAGAGCTTCTGGCCTTTAAGGCTACAAGCAGATAACTCAGAGCTATGTTTTGCAGTAAACTGGAGATTGATTGGCTGTTGGTATTTAAAGCATGTGTCTCAAGGTTTTCTGCTTAAGAATGGGCACCGAAAAGATAACTAGAAAATAGGAAAAAATTATTCTGAAATATCTACCAATGTCTAGAGGGGAAAAGCAAGCCTCTTGGATCTTGCCATCATGTTGAGAGGTGCAAAGTAGATTTTTGAATCTTCTAATTTTCATTAAAATTTTGCCCAGATGTTTTTAGATTGAACTGTATGGATGCCATGATTTTGCTAAATATCTGCTTGAAATTAGCCAGCAATTCCAAGAAAACTTTATTTTGAAAGCATCTAGCATGCATGGTCTTCACTAAAGGAAAGCTGTTGTACACTTTGGCTACCTGCTGCAGTAGTTCTATTAAACTGGCATGCTTGTCTGGTTTATCTCTGTGAACTTTTCAATGGGCAGTAGGAAGTCCTGAAATCTTTCGCTTCAGATGCTGAGTGACCTCATTCAAGGATAATTTGCATTGTATCCACAGTCATGCAAGAATCCTTGCCCACCAGAGATACAGAACTTCAGGCTAGTCTTGGATTTTTCAGATTCTGAATCCTAGCTCTGCAACAGATAGCCTTGAGTGAAATAACCTGTAGAATATCAAAGAAAAGCAGGGAGGAAGGAATGCCTGGGCTGCTCAAGAGTCAGAGACCAAGAGTAACCTGGGCAATGGTTTTCTTGGGCCCTATCCTGAATCCAGTGTCCCTTAGTTCTTCAGAGTAAGACACTTTAATCCTGGAAAGCTGTTTTCTTTTTTAGGATTGGTTGGGGGGTTTTGTGGTTAATTGGTYGGTTTTTAAAAWCATTCACAATTTTTTTTTATTCTGGGAAAATTTTCAGCTAACCCCTCTGAGTAGTGAATTAGTAGGTGATATATTAGGTCCTGTATTGACTAGAAGCCAATTTTCCTTGACTATTCTGCTAGCACAGCACTGATATTCAGTAAATTGATGTCCACCAGGGTGMTACCAAACACTTGATCTTACTCAGGAAACTGGAAAAGAGTTAATCACTGACTTGGAAGTAGCAGTCAAGCAGGTGCTAGTGACTGCATTTCATCCAAATCAGTTCAYGTCTTTGGAACTTTAAAAGTAACATTTTCCCAAAGTTTAATGCCGTGTTGCTGAAAGTGACAAGGACCACAAATTCAAAAAGAAAATATTCATAGAAACTGGCATCCAATTAGACAATCCATTGGAAGCACAAAAAGACATAAAGAAATGATGCTGGGCAGAAAATAGTCTGGTTCTAAGTGTTAGAACCGTACTACAAAATAGAAGACAAAATAAAACAACTGTCATGATTAATTTAAACAATTAATGTTAATGAATATAACTTAGAAGTTTAAAAATGTGTCTGACTAAAAGAAACTTAAACCCACATTCATTCCAAGACAATCAGAAAGTATTTAAAAGACAAAAGGAAAAAAAGAAGGACTTCAATTTCTAAATGCAGGTAGTAAAATTAAGGATTATCAATGCAAAATATAATCAATTTGTATTCTGTATTTGGAACTAAGTTGCAATAATCAAATATTTATRTAATAGATTTACATTTTAAAACAATTTTAAAGCTTACCTCCTGTGGAAGAGGGGAGAATAAAACAGTATCAGTTTCACTCACAAACCCTTTATCAATAACCAAGAAACTAACTCTCAAAAACAAYAAAGGAGCTAACAGGGTCATATGAGAAACCAGTAATGTTTGTTTAGGATTTTCTCACAAACCTTCTAAGTTATTAGGGTGTTATCCTTTAGTCTAGTGTCAGATTCTATCTATCTCTTTCTTTTTTAGGAGRAGTTATGCTAAGGAAATTTTATTGAGAGCTACAAAACATACTATCCCATCCACTGAGGGATATTGCTTCACATGGTTGAAGGGTTGATGARTTGGATAGGTCAGCTTCTCTGTACTTGATCATCTTTTAATAATTTTCATATTAAGTTATTATTCTGTTCTAGGAATATTTCAGAGGTGGGGGGTGGGGGAATTTGATTTCTTTGGTCAGAAGCTGAAGAATTCCKACCTCATTTCAGAACTGAGACATTGAGTTCCACTGGGCAGCAGATTGAGTTCCACTGGTTAGCAGATGTCAGATCACAAACCCCTAATAAAAGTTGTGGAAGTGCTAAATTGGCAAAGATTGMGATGAAGTCACTGTATTTAATTGAAGCTTTGCCATAACATCCTTAAAGTCAGTGATCAAACATGTCCCAGTGCATTATACAGCTGCTCAAATATATCACTGCTTAGACAGCAGTATATTTTTATTGGATTCAGCCCATGTGAATACCCTTTCTAGGGGTAGCATTTTACACAAATTATATTAATTTCTTCTATGAATTGTTAGACTGGATGTGAAGTCTTCTGTAGGAGAAATAAATGTGATCCAAGATCACGAGTTCTATTTATCGCCTTTCAGTCAGGAAAAAAAAAAATTAAAATGTTTATTGCGCTACTGAATAAAATAAAAGAACTTCAGAAATATCCATGCCACAGGAGTCTCCTCTCCCTTTTCTAGTCATTTCAGACAGAAATATCCCTGCTATTTTGCGCTTAGGTCCTGACCTACTTATATTTTATAATAAAAGGATGTTCTTGCCATTGAGCCTCTAWTCAGCATGAAGAACTACTGCTAAACCTTATTTCTACTGTAAAAAGGCTTCTTTTCATGACTACCTGCCATGCCTTTTTGAGCCACTGAGATGTACTCTGTAATCCCTCATGGCTCATGCTTTATCACCAGAAATAAAACTGAAATAGCTCTTCTTCTAATTTTGTCTGATAAATTTGTCTGTATTTTTCTGAGGTAAAGAAATGGCAAGTTTTAGGTGAAGACAACATATTGAGAAGCCTAAGCGGGTGGAGCCATTTATATTCAGTTATTAAGGAAGAGCTCTTTTCATGATGAATATAAGAATGGAATTGGACAGTGGGAGTGTCATGAGCTGATAGGCAGAAGACTTCAAAGTGACTGTCACAGAAGAGAAGCAACCTAAAGAGAATATTCTCCGTTGCTTGTAAATGTTCACTGAGACACAGTGTAAGGCAGCGCAGGTGGCTGTGTGCCATGCACAGCTTTGGCTGTCTCTGTGTGCAGCCTGCCAGTGTGATGGCTGATGGATCCATGGATCCATGGATCCATGGCTTCTTACCTCTAGTGGTGCATTGTGTTCTGTGGATGGCTTGAAAACTGCTGCTTGCCCGAGTAGGATCTGTGATTGGTTATAATTTCTGAATGCTCCTTGCAGCTGCACTCACACATCATTGTCGTTTCTGTGCCATGTCAGTCACGCGTTTTACATAGCATGGTGTTATGTGCTGCTGTTCTATCATAGACAAGGCGCAGAAAGTTGTAGGACAGAAGGAAATTAATATCTGAAGGGGAATTGATGGGTTTAACTTGGGAAATGGTTACAGGACTTCTGTTGCTGGAGATACCATATTGTGGAATTATACTCTGAATATGGACTTTCCTGAATATGGCCAGACTCCTATCACAGAAATTTACCTGCAACCAGAAACATTGCCAGCATGGGCAATGATCTGCACCTAGGGCTGGACTATGGGAAAACTTAAGCCAGTAACTCCTTTCCCAACTGCAGGAGATATGTGATCTGCAAAAAAAAAAGAAGCTAACGTAAAGGAGAGACCCATTTTGCTGCAGACAGGAATCTTATCAAATGCTTAGATAGGACATCATACATAATTTGCTTTCATAACAGTAATTGTGCTCAAACAAACAAATTTTTAAGGCTGGAAGTACATTGACATAAGAAAAAGTTTGGTTCATTATTTTAAMAAGAAATTATTTTATTACCTTAGCTACCACTGGAGAATGTAGCAAGTGTTATGATTTAACTGGTTTAATGTTTCCCTTTAAGAACTTTCCAACAGAGTTCCTTCCTGCCCAGCGCATTCAGCTGGGGTTCCCCGGGGTTTTTTGATTCGTAGTTACAATGCTTCTCTGACGTGCATCATGTCCCTGGCCATAGGAAGCTTTGGCATCAGCAGGTACAATTCCTTCTGAAGCTCATGGGATATCCACTCGAGTTGAGAGCTGGGTTTTACTCCTGAACTGTAACAGAACAAAAAGTTCCCCCTATAGTGTGGCTGTATCACGTCCTAAATCTTTGCCTTATAACTGGAAATTGTTTTTGCAGCTTGCTGCRAATATGTTAGTGTGGTACAGGCATGGAATTGCAAAGGAAAACCTGAGGAGTGACTTTGTGTGCTATCTGCTGCTTAGCTTTGATGGTTTTACATACATTAGTACTCTAACAATTTKATCTTGTGTATTTGCCCTTGAATTTGACATTAATGTATACAATATTTTTTGTGGYTTTTTGTCCGAGATGGGGAAATTTTTTGTTACAGAACAAGAAAAAAACCCCGCAGTTTCTTAAAAAATGTAACTTGGCTTTGATCCAGTCAAGAAACCAACAACAACAAAAAGCTGCTGTCATTATTAGCAAACCCAAAGGGACCATTAAATTTGCACTGATGCCCAGATGAAAACATTTGCTTTCCACTCAAGTTATTATTTTAAATCTGTCTAAAATGTAAATTTAAATAAGATGTGTCTGGAAAAAAATTGTTGAACTGATGTATTATTTAAATATGCTTTATCTCTTACTGAATAGAGATACTCCTTATAAATTATACTTATGGGAAGTTTATTGTGTCTCTAAGCTGTTTTGCATTTAGGACATAGAATAAAATCAGTAGCAGCTCTCCTGCAAAATACCTGTTGCAACAGGACTGCAGTTTATTTTCTGCTGGGCTACCAATCGGTACTTTCAGGATTTAAAAACATATTTCTAACTTTAAAAGGGGATTAAGACATTATAAATAATTCAATGAAGCCATTAGACTTTCCATTTAGCATTAGGATCTCACCATTGTGCTTCTGAGAAAGAGACCTCAATATAAATTGGACCAGAAAGAATCAAGAGAAAGTCTCTGGAAACAAAAGGCATAAAGTATGGAACTTTTTTCTTGCAGAGCCAATTGCAACAAAGCCCCTAAACCAGGCTAATGAAGTTCGCTAGATGAAGAAAAAAACAAACCCAAACCAGATAGGAAAATCTCCCCAACCCCTAAATACCTAACCATTAAGCATAGAGCACCTTAATTATTCCCAATACTAATTACTTGCCTTTCACCTGTAGAATATATCCACTGTCCTTTTCTCCATTCTTTGTCTACAGCATCTCGGTTTTTGCCTTTGTCTATAAACTTTTCAGGCTGCTGTTTGCACAWCATAATTTTTAGAACGTCTTTGCTTCCCTGGGCAGTTTCTCCCAGTTGTGCTCTCCTGTCACTCTTCTAATGGTCTCAAAAACTCTGCACTTGTTTCTATCCAAAGAAATATTTTTCCTTAGAAGTATCTTTCAGCCTGTTATCACAATAAGCTTAATTAGAAAGATGGGCAGGCAGGGGATTTTATTTTATTGCTTTGTTAATGTCAATCCAACGTCCAGTCTAGGCTAAGGAAGATGGTATTATTTTTCATCCTTCTCTAATTTTCTCTTGAAATTTCTGTGACTCTGCAGTAGAATCCCAGCATTGATCACAGGTGCGTCCAAAAGCAGTCATGGGCAAGGCTGRTGAATAATGTTCAGTTGGATGACGACTGTGAAACTATTGGTGGGAATTTTCATCTTTTTTGTTTCAGTACAGGAGCTGAGTTTGCATGTTGTAACCAAAGAGCAGCTAGGTAGAAGAAAGAGATTTTAAAATTGTTTGCAGAGATATTGTTCATGAAGGGCCTGGATGTTTTCCATGTTTAGCTCTTGTTTGATCTAATACCATATAAACAAATAATTCCTATAAGAGACAACAAGCTTTAATTAAATTGCAGCATATTCCTGAGTGCAAACCCATGATTTCAAGTTATTTTCCAAGTCAGACTGAGGGCCTTAGAATGTAGGTCAGAAAAGACTAACTTTTTCCTTTCTGATAGATTGATATGGAAGGGCAATTAGAACAGAAAGGTCTTGTCTTGCTCCTCCCTCAGGGACTTATTCTTGTGACCTTGCCTTGGAGGTGGATGTAGTTAGGAATGTCCTATTTTATGAGGCTCAGATCTTCTCCCAGTTTCAAGAGGCAGTTTATTGTTATGAAAACTGGTAAATAATGCATGTTATTCCTCAACATGCAGCGCTCTACTGGAAAATATTTCAGGCATTGTAGATAATTATTTGATGTGATGACACATTTCCAGGGATAACTCCATTCTGCTTGGTACATCTTGATAAGTGCWTGGGCTAGTAAGTGGTGAAGATATTTTACAGATATTTTACATTGTGTGGTATTTCTTGGATAGCAAAATTAAGTCTCTTTTGTTCTTGTTGAATCACCTRTTCCTAACTTCTAATGACAGGTTTTGAGGAAAAGTCTTATTTGAAATTATCACTTAGTGAATTAATAAATCTTGAGAAAAGATAGATAAATCCTGCCTTTTCTTTAAAAAACTTACATCTAGTATGATTTTTACAGAGGAAACTGAACTCAAATGTAGAACACTCATGTTCTGCATGATTGTTGTGCATTACGGCCTTTGATGACTAAATGAAATTTTTCTTTTGGTGATTACTACAGCTAACATTTGAAAGGGGTCTTTTCAAATAAACAAGTGGCTATTGTTATGTTCAAATTCTTGTGTGTTTAGACCCTTCTCCTGCATAAACTTTGTTTAAGTTTCTGTCACTTTTTTAATGTGCATTATGAGCATTGGATCTTTGCAGGGCTATCTTTGCTGAAAAACTAAAACCAACTCATGAGTCTTATTTTGAACCATAGAWCCTCTTTACACATGAATTAGATCTCTTTTTCCAAACAAGTATTTACTAAGAATGCATGTTATAACAACTTTTGTGAATATAAGTGTGTTTTAATAGCTGTGCTTTCATTTGGGTAGAGTTAAACCACATTCTCTAAGTGGAAGAAACTRCCCCAGTAGTAAAGGCACAACATTCAGTCACCATAACTGGGCCTGAAGAAGTGTTTTTAAAAGGCACCTGCTAAACTAAGGTCCACTTCTCCTTTTGCCTCTGATCAATCCAGGTCTGCCAGCAAAAATTTGYAGCTTAAACATGGGCTTACATTAGTTCACACTGCATTATTTTGCTACTGTCAAAAATAAACTATTTTGTAACATCTGACAGTTTCTTTAGTTTAATCACATTTATTAGTCAGGAGGTAGAAGTCTACCAGCAGTTTTCCAGATATACTTCTCAGTTGCTTTATAACAAAGGTAGCAGTGAGCACTAAAGCTGACCAACTGTCTTTATTCAAGAAATCAATTAATTTCTTTTTTTTTCTGTTATCCAGTTATTTGGTTATTAATCTCATAAAGAGCTGGCTCATAAGTAGTTTCTAATATATACCATACATCTGCAAATTTTAGGCATTTACATGGATTTTTTTTTTTTAAACCAATGGATTAAATTAATATTGATTTGAACACTGGCACTTTGATGCAAGGGCACGGATGCTGCAAAGGTTTTCAGAAGTTGTCCAGCTTACAAGAGGGAGTTTACAGGGCACTTTGAAGAGAAGTTTGCAGGGTTGTTTGATGTTGTGTCAGAACATCTGGCTTTTGCACCAACACAACACTGTCATATGGAAGCAGTACATTTCCTTAAACGAGCTTTTGGCTTTGTTTTACAGAATGCTTGTTACAGAATTTATAGAGGATAGTAAACATAAAAGGTCATTACTCTAAAGCTTAGTATAAAAACTTCTGTATGGTTTATTTCACAGTATAAATTTATTCTTGCTTGTTCTCAAGTGCTTTTAAAACARCTACATTGTGAGTCTGTGTATTCAAACATTAATAAGAATTAAAAAAAAAGAATCATTGACTGTCAAACTTGTAGATTGTTCACTGAGTTTTTCCTTTTGTAATTAGAGGGTCTTAGAAGTGAGTGTTTCCAAAATCATGCAAAATAGTCATCTGAGCATGGTCAGAAGACAAGTTTCCTCAGTGACCAAGAGATGGTGTCAGTAGGAGGTTGTATTGTAACCTAAGGCTCAGTGCTCAAGTCCAAATTTAAAGCCAGCCTACAAGGAGCAAGTGAACAAAKAAATAATCAAGAAATCCTAATGCAAGTTTGCTGGCAGATTCCTGTTTCTGAAATGTCAGAACTGAATGGCACTTTTCTACTCYGTCTCTGTCATGTCTCTTTCTCCCTGCTGTCTAACTGTGATGAACCTGTACACMCAAAAAAAGATGTACTAAATCAGGTCTGCTGCTCCTACACAGTGTCGTGGATTTTAGGGCATTCCCTGGAGGTAGAAAAGGTTGCTGTCTTCATGTTTCTCTAGCTCAGAGAAAAGAATAAAATAATACTTTTACTGTTCTTCGTGAATAATATAATGTTTGGAAAATTTGTATTTCAGAGACAATCTGTATCAGTTCTGCAGTATTGCTTGTGTTTACAGGAAACCGGACACTTAAAAGCCACTTGAGGCTGAAAATCAGAGTGCACTATAACCAACTAGTGAAGGTGGCAAAACTTGACTTTCATTTAGAGTAGGGAGGTGTTGGCCAGCTTCTTGATTTGGTTTATAGGCATCTGGTTTTCATCTTTAAATTTCTTCTTTTATTTTTAAAATTTAAAATGCCTCCTTTGGTGTGTGTAGGTGGAAAGTTCTAGACTGCCTTTGTTAGGATCTTACACCATTTTTTGCCTGTCTGGGGAAAAAAAAAAAAAAAAAATCTCTGTTTGGTGTTTGTTTGTTTGTTTCAGGCTGACGTAGGATGTTTTCGGTTTTCTGTCCAAACACTGGTACAGAAGTCCTTTCTGGACCTGCCCCACAGCCCCAGCCTTCTTTGTGTAACTTTATACCAGAAGTGCAAGCCAGTTTGCTTGGACCATATTCCCATGGACAGCATGATATTTTTCAATTATTTTTACATCAAACAAAACCRGGAACAAAAAAAGGACATTTTTTTCCCCTTTTAATTCCAACAGGCAGAAGAAAGGCAAATTAAATTTGTGTGTGTTGAAAAGCAAAAATTGATGGCAGAGSTAAAGAGTTCTCCAAGTTTGCACAGAGTAGAAGTAAGATATTACAACATAATTATATATTTAACCACATAGTTTCTTTAAGCTACTTTCTGACTTGAATTTCAATGGGTTTTTTTTGTGTTGTCTGTGACAACAGAAAACAGCAGTATTAATGACAAAAAACTATTACAGAAATGTCTCATCATTTTAAATGTAAGAGAGGAAGTAAATCATGGTCATGTATCCTTTGTCTTGCTCGGAATTATCTCTATCATGTTGGAAGTTTTTATTCGGAAGTCTGTGTTGACTCTCATGATTAGGGCCAGAAATCCTACAGCTGACAGGAAAGTGACCTATAAATAATGGTCTGTGATGGACTTGTCATACAGTCACTAAATGAAATATTCTAGTACCTGTTTCCCTTGTCTTGTTTCTCAGTTTCCATCTCATTTAAGGTTATTCCTTTTGGCATAHCCCACTAGCTATCTGGTAAGAGTGGGCCTTCTTTGTGCTGTAAATCTACTCCATTTTCACCAGAAAGTGTCACTGAAAAGATTGGAATAATTTTTGTGAGCAAGAACTCCACTTGAATGCAATTGGATATAGTTAATAACAGATTTCCAAGTCACAAATAATAAACTTTTTTTAAAGTAAAGGTTTATACTTACATGGATACAAATATTTCATAAAATAGAATTAGAAGGATTGGCTTGCAAAGTAATAGAAATTCTGGATTTTTGAGGAAATGAAAATGTTACAATTTAGTAAAAATACAAATGTAAAAGACATCATATACACTACAGTAATAATCTACATGCATTCTCTTACTACCATGCAATAGTAATAGTTGTAGAAAATCAATGAGTTCATTATAGCAGCTGGTTTACACTCTTTGAGTCAATAAAAAACCAATTTTTCAGCAAGGAGTAAATTATTTTATTTCATTTGCTAACAGTGAAAAATGTGCATATGGGATGATAATATCATGTAGCAGATGCACYCTGACTTTGCATCCCAGCTTTTTGCATCATAACTTGTGTGGTCATGTCTCTAATGGAAAGTGTGTGATGCTTCCCTTGATGCTTCTAACAGATAATTGCAAAAAAAGGGTCTGTGCTAAGTCTGTCCTCAAAAAGGGGASATTCCTATTATTGGGGTGGAGAAAGATGTTAAGGGAGAAAAATCTCGCACCACTCTAGTCCATATGAATTTTCCTTTTGAATTCATCAAATCCAGGATTTCACCCCAAGCTAGCTGTTCAGATGTCCCTTGTTTACTCTGAGTAATGCAGCAAGCAGAAGCACCCATGCCAAATGTGCTTGGTWAACACCCTTCCAGCAATCCTGCCAGGAGTGAACTCCCCTTGCACCCCAGTTCAGTGTCACACACGTCACACTGGCAGCTGACACCGCTTACAAGTCTGCAASAGAGCACTGCCTGAAAGGGGAGCCATAAATCTGGGCTTTGGGCCACCTATATTTCTGCAAAACTTGCAGAAAATTTTATGTTGCCAAATAAATTAGGGTGTGCTTAMTGAAAAATAATTACTCAGTTGTTTTGACCTTTGTTGTAGTTTATAAGACTATGACATCTACAGAAAAGATGGTATGACAGCAAGACCCTCATTGTTGTGTCTACCAATCTCACCTTCCCTCCCTTTTGAAGTCGAGGTGATTTACTACAGGAATAGGAATAATAAATATGTCTAAGTGGCTTAGWAGACCAGATACTTCCGCTTGCGATTATGCTTGGTTGATGGAATAAATCACAGTATTTGGGGTATTTTTCCAGTTGAACCTAGAGGATAACTTTTATCTCATTTATAATTCAGCTCACTGTGTTTGAATAACTCAGTGCATGTACTGCTCAGTCATACTGAATTCAAACTTTTGCGTCTACATCATTTGCTGTTGACATAGAGTAGAAAATATGCTGTGATCTGTGCCCTGACCATTRCTTGTAATGTCTGAGACAACTGGAGTGACTTACAGAGGTCTTAGAAGACTACTTGTCTAGGCAAGCTCTACTTATGATTTAATTTGCTTTAGCAAGGTTGCACATCTGCTCATTAAAATGTCACTTCTTGGCCGAGCTGGAAATGATGTTTTTCCACTGCAGAGCTTCAGTGCTGCTCATCTGTCTAGTCACACACTAACCACAAAAAAAGAGGAATCATATTTTATTRCTGGAGATGGAGCTATTCACTCTCATTTCTCTTTTGTTTAGTAAGCTTCAACAAATAAGGAGATACAGGAATAGATTATGAAAGGCATGCTTGCAACAGTGCTAGTAGTAAAAGCCCTACAAATATAAAAAAACAACTTTATTTTCTTCTCTAATCAGCTCTACAAAACAGTCTTGGAGAAACAGAAGCAGAGTACAATAGTTGAAAGAAAGCTGATAGAAACATAAGGTAGCTGATATAAACAGAGTGGTTTTAAATGTGTACAATAAGGAAAACAATGGTTTCATACTTGTACTGCAAGAGTTTGCTTTAATGGCCGTGATTGTATTGGGTGGAGTCAGCTACATTTCAGTCAAACTCTTCATAGTGGGCCCTATTTACGTACTTATTTTCATTAAAGGGAGTGTAGATTCCACATTATTATCTGAATGGGCTGAATAACGTGTATTCAAAAAATACTGATATTGAAATAAATTGTGATTACTCCGTGATGGCAAAAGATTGAAAGCATGTGAATATTCCCAGTGCATCAAGTGTGTTCAGATGTCACCTGGGCAGCTAAAGGAGTCCACTGTGCTCAGTAGCTGATTTCTGTGTCCTCATCCTTGCATGAAACAAACCTCTTCAAGTATGGCAACCAGCTTGCTATAGTGAAAGCATCCTAAATGTACAGCTTCTCATCCAGACAGCTAGGTAATATTAAGAGTATATAATGAATATGTAATGAATAATATATTATGAACTGAGAGCCTATAATGAAATACATCATTGCATGCCTAATTCAATCTGTAAAAAGCCTTTTACCTAAGCAATAATAGGTGGAAGTAAGGCCTTTGGAGTTATCACTGTTTGCCTAGCTGAGAAGACTAAAGTTTGTTGAAGCTTAACCTCTTCAGCTTYCAGGATAATAGTGAGCAATTAATTTTAATTTAGGATATTTCTATATAACCTCTAGGTTATATAGGCGTTATATAGGGTTGTTGTCCATCTGTTAGTAAGCAGCACATTATCTTTTCTTTTCCAAGTGATGGCTGGCCATTTCCTCATTTGCTCATCTGCATTTTTAACATTTTAGAAAAGGATTTTGAAAATCTGTTTTGCATGTTTAGTTAGGGAATCTGAGATCCTGAACCATTCTCAGGCTCCTTTAGATGAATTTAAATCACATCTGGCAAGCTTTTCGATGTTAGTAGCACACCAGAAACATGTAGATTTGCAATGATACAGGAAATAAGAGTTTTGATTTCTTGGTCTTAGCACTTCAGAGCTTGTTTATATCAGCAGCAAACATTTGTTTGCAAAAAAACCTTTATTTTCCAGGTGTGAGTTTCAAGGTGGCATCAGTACAAAAGATTTGAAATGCTTGGTCTTTTCAGTGAGACAATTTTAACGGATGGTTTTCTGATTAACTTCCAGCACTTGCTTTTGCATAATTCTTCAGTTCTAATATACCTGAATGAATAGTAGCCTGCAGAGTAATGTTAAATAAACGCATATTTCAAACAAGAGCAGGGGGAAATGTAATTTTCCATGCAGTAACAAGTTGACCATATACTCAGAAGTGGTATTTGGCAGGAGTGTGATTCAATAAGTTATGAATAGCCATTACCCGCTGTTTTACTACACCCCCTGCATGGGGCTGCATTGAGGACCTACAAAGTCTACAATTGCAAACGGGACCCAAATTCCAGGCTTGTAGGAGTCCAATATTTGACATCAGTGGGAGAGCTATAAAGCCAATGGCCAAGGAAGAAACAGAACTCTAATCAAGACTGAATAAATGTTGGTGTGATGATTTGAAACCCAACATGAAAAATAAAACATTAGCAGATCTGGCCCTATATGGTGATATTGCCACCCAGCCTGAATCACCGCTGACATCTCGCAATTTATTGCACCAGCATGCCTGATTGCTGTCATTATGCCAGAGGTTTGATACTCCTGAAATCTTAATGGGGAAAGAGAATAGATCATATCTGAAAAACAATCAAATTTTAAAATTTCCATGGCAGAGAATTTCCATTTACGGTATCTTCAGATAAGCAGCTGGAGATTGCTGAGTATGAATTTCATAAGGATCATATGATGCTATTAATATTCAGCAGTTTTTTTGGTAAATCCGTACAATGAAATTGAGCATTTTTCCTTTACCTTATGRGTTTAGAAATCAGCATGCACAGCTAAGGAGAGATTTTGCATGAAAAAGGAATTTGAATTCCAATTCCCTCTTGTAGTAGAAACCCAAGTCCACACAGGACTTGATCTAGAAAAAAACCAAAACAAAATGAAACYACTGGAAAATCTTCCATGGATTCCAACTGGATTTGAAACAGACCACAAGTCAGCTGCATCAGAGACAGAGAAGCATCACAGAGTTCTTTCTGTATCCTCTAGCAAAACAAAGCAAAACAGTGCAACAATAACAGCTTCAGACAGGTATGATTTAAATCAAAGGAGTGATCTTCCATTTATTTTCTTCCTTTCCACATTCAGTGAATCACAGACTCACTGGATCAGAATGGGTGGGTTGGAAGGAACCAGAGTAGCTCATCTGGTCCAACTTTGCAGGGAATAAAGCAACAGTATAGTAATATGTGCTTATAGGCTGATTGCATTGAAACAAACATCTCATTTAAATTTGTATTTCCAATTGTAYTCCTTGTAGTTCTCAGTTTTAACCCAGTAGCCAATGAAACTGTTATTTTGGCTCTCATCAGTTTGGTTCCTAGTTTAGTTTATGTAAGACCATCTCCAATCCTCAGGCACTGTTAGAAGTACTTTCCTTTAAAACAAACGTCCATGAAACCACTTCTGTGTCTGCAGGTTTAAGAACAACAGCACTGTGCTTGCAGACATTTTAGGCTTTGGCAATACAATAAAACAATTAGGTTAGGTGGGGTTTCCCTTCTATTTTAGAGATCTTGAGCACAACTTCTTCCATCCTGACAACAGCTACTTGACATTCAAACCATAGTAGGGGCAGATAATGTACTAAGAACAATGACAAATCCATTCAAAAGCATTTTGTAAAAGCAGTGAATAACAGGCTTTAATTGCTKCAGCATGTTGGTCAAAAAATTCTCCAAATCTACTAAATCTAGATTCAGTCACGCCCTGGTCAGTTGTTTCAAGATTGCAGGATCAAGCCCATTAGTACTGGGTCCTCTATTTATATTTCTATGGCAGCATATGGTTCAATTCACRTGTTAGTGTATTTACGTGCAAACATGTGAAAGAATTCCTACTGACATGGCATACAGTCACTTTAAAATTGAGTAAGCTGTATTGAAATTGGGGAGACGTTTGAGGTGTAACATGCTATTAAGGTAAGATAGCAGAGAAAGTCCAACTGAAAATTGCAAAAAAACTCCTTTAGAAATGTTTTTCTTGCATTTATTTTCAATTTCTTTKTTATGGTTTGATTTGCTTTGTCTGCCTTCATGGCTCATAAGAATGACATCWGTTCTTACTGATGGCCTGCAAACTGCACATCTGCTATCAGAATTTCATAGCAGATACCTTCTGTCTTCATCATGGCTTGCTTGTTTGTGTATTTAAGGTGCTATGTTTGCTTTGGAATATATAAACTCTTTGAAGCAGATATTTGTATAAGATTTTGAAGTGACCTGGCTCTGGATTTCAGGTCTCCCACTCTCTCTCTGTCTTGTTATACCTATATTAGTGTCTGTGTGTGTTTGTAAACATATAGAATAAATTTATAAGCAAATTGTTGAAGCTGAGTTGTAAGAAAATGTAAGTGAAATGAATTTATGTTAATTTTGCATCCTTAAGTTGGTCTGACTTTGGGCATACATGGAGCTTAAAGCCCATGTCCAATTGAAATCTGACTGTTMTTCATCTACAGCAGGTGGTTCAAAGAAAAACAATCCTTAGTGTACTTTAGCTTTGGGCTGTCTATTTCCAGAGAGATCCATAAAGTTTGCAAAACAGATGGCTGTGCTGACAGCTTGCCAGAAGCCTAGGGACCACACTTAGTCTAAATAAAAACATGAACAAAATCACTATTTATTTCAACTCACGACGCTTCTAATAACGGAATTAAACTGAACTGCTGCTGTTTAAACTGAACAATGATRAGTTTTATTGTAAAAAGTTGGGGGTAAGTGGTGATGAATGTCCTAGTTTAAGACYTTTTCTGGTAGTATCTTAGATAACCCTTTCTTGATAAAAAACATAAATGCAAAGGGACCCTRGTAGAAACCATTTAATCAAGCGTGCTGGCAATGCGTGCTTTGGGTCTTTGAAGGGTGGAAATAGGATTTCCTGATGTGGTGTGCCCATTTGAAATGCATTACATGCTATTGAGGGAACCCCTGGCCCACCCAGTGCCAGGAGGCTCATTTAACAGTTTTGCTAACATGGTTTTCAGTGCAAGATGCRCTGCTTCTCTAGCTCATTAACATCTGCTGTGTTCCGAATACACTGGATACAGGGAAAAACACGCTGCAGGCACTGGTGTGTACCAGCTATGACTAAGATCTACAGATTTTCCTTTATTCAGGGAGAGTCAAGCAAAAAAAAAATAGAGGATGCAGTCAGCAATCATTGTATACTATAGCTTTCTGCTGRCATTCAAATGTAGAAAGTTTCTTTTATCTTCAAATTTTGAGCTATCCATCTAACCCTGAATGTCAGGATGAAATGTCACCTAAGTCTTAGAGGAATATACATCAGATCATAACATATTGTTATGCAGTTCTCAGCATAATAACATATTGTAGCTGCAGTTCTCAGCAGGTTGTTGAGCAGCTGCTGAAACTGAAGGAATCAAATGTGTATTAAACAAATGCAGCGATACAGACCAAAAAGTTTTGTGCTAGTAGGAGGCTGAGTACACTTTGTGCAATACAGTTTACTCCTTCTGCTTTCCCTCTTGTTCAAASAGCAGGACTTCGGGGCAGACAGCCAAGATGGATTCAGCTCTTTGCTGAGGCTGATTCCACAAGCCTGACATCCTTCCACAGCACTAGGCTATGCCTTTGCAGAATAGAGCTTGATTGACACTTCATGTGATGAACTATAAACTCAGTATTTGGATGCTATGTTTACTGGTTACATGAAAAAATGAAGATTCCCTGCTAGTGTCTTCTGAGCTGCATGAAGCCTCAAGTGCAGCCTGACCCACAGCTGACCTTGGGAGCTGGCAGTAAAGGTTTCTGGTCAGTTTATTAGGCAGCAAAGGGATCTGTCTGTAGGGTGAAGTTTAGAACTTCTGTGCTAAGTACTGTTGGGAGAGGGGATCTTTATTGAGCTCTTTCTTTAACTTTAAAGTCCATGGATAGAGATTTATCTTTTAATGACTGATGTGATTTGCAAGGAATCCCATTGCTATCGTCCCGGACATGCATGCAGTCCTGGCAGGCTGAAGTACTCCTGGCCACAAGGATGGAGTTGATGATAAGCACCTGCTTTTCCAGTGTACCCCACAGCTTAGAGAGGTGTTTTTTTTCCCCCTCAGTCTTGGTATTATGAATGGTCCTCCTGAAGATGAGATAAAATATCTCTGAGCAGTCTTATTAGGTGGGTGCCTGAGCCTCATCAGAGGAGCCTTATTACTGTGTTGCCAAGAGCTGATTGGGCTGGGAGTTATCTAGCAGATTTTACAACTACTATCTAGTAGATAATAATTCCTRTTGCAAGTGCTGTGACCCCTTAGCTCCCACTGCCCTTTAAGCTCTGTAAGTTTTATTGTTAAGAGATTTCCAGCCCATCCTATTCATTACCTTGGAAACATAAACAGAAGCTTTACTGAAAAAGTCTAATAATGAATTTAGCCTAAGCACCCTACTGGGAGGCAGAGGAACATTATTATCCCCATTTTACAGTTGAAGAATAAGTCGCAGAGTTCAAAGCTCTCTACCAGATCTCCTTCTGCCAAGTCTGTTCTGCCTACATGACTAGGCTATTAACTTGAATTCCTCTTCTGACCACTAATACAACAGAATCAATTGCAAGATAGGTGGTCTCTCATGCAATCAGATTTGAAACCTTTGAGGCTCACTCTAAATTAAAAACAACAGTTTAAATCCTGCCCATAAACTTGCCAGCATTCACTACAGGTTTCTGCAGCATCAYTTTTAATAGTCTCTCTCTGTGAAAGACTACTTATTAAGGTAGATTGCAGCTGCTGGTGATTAAATTACTGTATCATCTCTATATGCAGCTTCCTTGCAAATCCCAGAGCAACAGTTTTACGTGACTGAGAGCCATGTTCTTCTCACTCTTTCACAACAGAGCTGAAAAAGTCACGGGTATCTCAGTTTTCCATGTAGCTATGCTTATTCTAAGCATTGAGAAATCAAGACATTGGCTTAAAAATAGTGAGATTTTTTAACAGATTCAGTTTTCTGACCCTGTTTTGTGTGAGGAGGGTTAATGTTTAAGTATTTCTTCAAGAACAAGAGAACTTCAGGTTGGGTGGGGTTCTTCAATATAGGAGAAAGWATTTGTGTAATCTCTTGAATCCTATTGCATGGATTTCAGCAAACCAGCACAATTCTGGTAAAGTTGCAAGGCATGGAAAAATCTCTCTTGCAAGTGCTTTTAACTCTGAGGTAGCTGTCACATAAAAGCGGATGTTGCCAGTAGCATAGAAATTAAGAAAATATCTCATATAGGAGAGTGGAACAAATGAAAGTCCCATTTTAGCTGAAACTCTTTGGCAAATTACAAGTGAAGTGAGGCAAGTTCAAAGAAAGCTTGATTCTATATGCTTAAGCAATGAATGCTACTCCAAAGGAAATTTCTGAAGGTAATGTTATTTTGTACAGTTTTAGTCTATGTAATACTTTGCTGTTAACTCAGGCAGGTAAAATGAACTGTTAAGTTATAATATTGTAGTCTGGGTAAAGAAGCAATGTGGAATGTGGAAGAGGCATTTTGAAAGGATTGAAAAGGAAAATTCTATTTGCAGCCTGTGCCCATGAGAAAAAACTAGCAAAGTGACTCAGAATATAAAGCTGAACTGTGTGGAACCAGACTGTTGAGCAGGGCAGCTAACATCAGTTATGAAAGTCAAAGATCTGTAAAAAGAAATGCACTGGATGCAGTTTTTAAGTTTGGGTAATGTTCATCATGAACAAAAGAGACAATTATACCACTCAGGTGAATGTTTTGTAGCTTCAAGTAGGTGCAGTTTCAATGAAAGATGAGTTGACTACCAACMAAACCTCATAGGCTTTCCTGTAAAATAAGGGCTTTAATGTGACAGTGAAATCCTAGAAAACACTCAGAAGAGACACAGATTAAAATTCAGGACACAAGTAGGAAAAAAATGCCACTAGGAGAGTACATGAACCTCTTATGACTAGGTATTAGCTTGGAAGACACACAGGAATGTGCTAATGATAAGCACATCCAAGGCTGGGTCAGAAGTCCATAAAATCTTTGATCTCACAGAAGGTGGGTGTGTGTTGGAGTGGAAGACAAATGTGATGAGCGAAAAGCCTTTGATAATTCTTTCTTGGAAACAGTAATAATCAAGAATAGAAGTATTCAAGCTTTCCATGTATTAAATTAATGGGGGGAAATGAATAATACAATCATTAATTAAAAAAGAGAAATATTTCTGTGAATTAAAGAATCAGGTATATATAAAAGAAGGAAGGGCACCAAGGATAAGGTAAATGCCACTTAACKGTGTATACTTGATAAACCTGCAGAATTCTGGCAGGTTCTATTTGAGGAAACAAGATCCATGCTTGTGCATGCATCTCTTTTTAGATTTTTTAGTTTTTCACTGTTGCTCGGACAGCAAGTGTTTCAAAGGGATTCACAGAAAAAATAAAATTCAAGGCCCTAGGAAAACAGTTTCAGAGTGTCAGGAAAATGAAGTAAAGTAGTATAAAGATGGATTATGTTGGAAGGAAATTGGGCTGCTGCATAAATAAATCCAAGGTGCACTTAAAAGAAAAATTAAACCTGCGAGTTTTATGGATAAAGCTGGCAAAAGGCATGGATTCTGTGGCTATCTAAAAAGGTTCAGGGACAAACTATGCAAAAATCCCCAGGAAAAAAGTGCTTACTATGCTTGCTCAAAAGAGTAACCTGTGTGCTCTTTGGAACAGATATCTAGAGTACATGAGAAACAATTCTTAATAAACAGTTTGAGAGATGACAGTTAATTAAGCTGCAGTCAGGAAGGATATGGAATAATGGCATAATTAACCTTGTTCTATTACACTTGTGCTGTCAGCTAGGTCCAGGAAGAAGGCTTAAAATGGGAGGCACTGGAAAGCCTTAGGAAACATGAAACTTGTCCCAAACTATTCCTTGCYTGAATCAATAATTCTTTGGGTTTGTGTACAAGTGTTAGGATAGTCTATTGCAGCTGTGGGCTTGCCTGTGAAGAAAACCACTGATTAGGCCAAATATTTAGTTGACCTGTGCTTCTTTTAAAATCTTGAATATTGGGCTTGAGGGATTTGAAGTCCTGGTTAGGAGCGAGAGTACTGATGAAGTGGATGAGGGCTGGAGTGGATGGGGACAAGACTGAAAGTTTGGAACAATGAGACAACTCTTGTTTTTCTATAGAACAATTTACCAAATTCCTATACCTTACAAGTGGGGCTGTGTTTTTCTTCAGCTTTCTGGTGATGTAGAAGAAATGTGGCAAGATTGTGACAGGTCTTGAATGGACCTAGTAGCAGCTGGGTCATATTTGTAACCTAGTCATACTTGTTCAAGAGCAAACGCTCCTGAGARGGATAAAGAACTCATTCTAACAGGCACATCCTACCTGAAATATCAGCTTCTGGTATTTCAACATTTGGGGGGCAGAGTTGTTTCTAGTGTTCTAGTCCTAAGAGATACCCAGCAGAAATAAGGTACTGAGCTACAGATGGGTTTCTAGTTAGAAAAGTCAAGGAAGTATTGTCCTTTCCTGTGTTTACAGAACAGTACACCTTATGTATGAATTCTGCATTATTAGCATGAAATGTAAGAAAGAGCCAGAACATGGCAACATTCAGACCAGTCCAGTGAATAAATGTTCATTAAAATATTAGAAACTTACTGCAACAGATCAGTGTCCTCATCACTTGAGGCCAAATTCAGGGTGGTAGTTGGCAGCAATGCCCTCCCCAAACTATCCTGCTGCCAGGTTCTCTAGTGGGAACTTCTCTCAGTCACTGCTGCATGAGCTCTTTAAATCTGCTTTTAGACTATAAGTGCTAAGATATAGGTGTGTCCTGGTTTGATAGGGCACCAGTTTCAGTGCCTCACTAGATGGGCAGTCACTTGGACAAACAAGAGTGCTGTTTTTGGTAAAGAATGAGGATACCTGTAACTGCTGGAGTCACCAGAACAGCTTATTTTGACTTCCAATAGCTTCTCTTATYCAATAGCTTCTCTTATTCAATAGCTTATCCAATTTATTCCTTACTGTTCCATAGATACAGTTTCTGTAAACCCAAAGCCTTTCTAGCTGAAAATTTTCAATATCTTGGATCTGAACTGATTAGTCATTTGCGATGAATAAAACTACCTKCTTGGTAACTGAACCATTTGTCAGAGTTACTTGCCTAGATCTAGATGTGAATGCCTTGCTTGTCTTTCCATTGACAAAGGCAATAATCATGACCTCCACAACTTTGCTCCTCACCAGGTAAAGACCTTACTCCTTTTTTGTGGCAATCACAGCATGGCTTTCAAAGCTATTTCCTTCAAAGCTGTGTCTAGCAAATAAGCTGCTTCAAGCATTTGCACTCTAAAAAGACAAGCAAACCCCAAAAGTTAGGAATGCCAGTCTCTATTTGCACTCTGCTGTAGAAGCTCTAAGCCCCTGATTATCGCCATAAGCTGATAGCTGGGAGCTGGGTGCACTRTGGAAGCTGTACTAGGAGAAATGGTGATGCACGCTGGCACATGGTACAAAGCAAAAGGAATGGAAAGCTCAGGGGAGGAAATTATGCCTGATGGAGTCAAACACAGAGCTGAGAATCTGGCACTTGAGGAAAAGGCTAAATGATTTGTGAAAGTCTCCTACAGTAAAGGATGCAGCTGTCTTACATTATCCACCTAATCTGCCACCTCCAGGAGCAAAAGATCCTTAATGAATGGTGCCAAACTTGTTCTCCTTGTCTTGCATGTAGAACATGTTGTTTAGGACTCTCATAATATGGAAGCTATCCAATATTTCTCTTTCTTAATAGCCTAAGTCAGCCTTCCTGTGGTCTTCTCTGGGGGATGTCTGTCCATTTGCCAACCTCACCCTCACCCACACAGATATACACAAGTTAGTTCCACTAGTATCTCTTACAGTTTCTAGAAGGTAACTAAAAATTATTCAAACCATTGATAATGCACATTCAATCCTTCCTAGTTGCTTCAAGATCTCCTATCTCCACAGCAGCAATGCCAGCTAAAAGTRGATAAATCATTAACAGGACTACAGTTAGGCCATATAAAATACTCACCCCATTCATTTGATAGAGTGATTAAAAGAGAGTGAATTAGGATAATTTTCATGTAGGTGAGGGTACTCTTAATAGTACTGGTCCAACTATTTTATGTGCTGGTATTTCTGGGTATTCCTGCTGTTGTCAAGACAGAACATTTGCAATAATGCATATGGTATTCTAAAAACTAGCAGGTTATTAATCACAGATTAAGGACTGTCTGAAATCTTATAAGAGAAATATCCCATGTGTTCATGTTACTTGATGTTCATGTTACTAGTCTGAATTCTGTCTAAACTCTTAGTTAGTGTTTGGCTCAAAATGGGGGGAGGATGATGTTAAATGCAAATAGAGTTGAATAGTAATTGGTTCTCCCTGAGCTTTAAAAATTTACCCCTTTAAAAAAATTTAAATTAAAAAGAAAAAAAAGCTCTTGGCTTGATTAGTATTTATCTGATAAACATATTTATATAGATTTTATAGTGATAACATATTAATATAGATTTTAATTTATGCATCTAATTTATTGCTGCCCAATCTCCTCTCTCTTGACCATGTCCATTCAGTTTCAATATATTGAGGGTATAAAAATAAAAATGCTGTGTGTCAGAGGTCATCTCCATTTGTTTTTTGTGTGGAAAGGTAGTAGCAAATTCTGTGAATAAATAGCATATTTATTTATCATCTTTGGTGCTTGGAAACACCCACATAATCCATGTATATAACATTAGTACTACTTTTCATGAAGACCCCCAGGGTCACGAAAGGCTATAGAAACTCTGAAYACTCATGATAAGAACGTTTGAATGAGTAGCAGAAAATAAAACTCTATGTAGTTTCTATTCTTTTTAAGAGTCTGCTTGTTTTAAGAGAAGGGTTGGCCAGAAAACAAGAATTCTATTTGCAAAACTATTTGAGGTTTAAAATATACAACAATTTTGCTGTGGAACATTCACAAGACCTTTTAGAATTTCTTATAAGTATTGATTCATTCTGGCACAACTCATTTCTTGGGTAGAAAACTTTTCTTGGAGCATGGGGGATTTCATACTCAMAGTTCCTTTCCTGTGGTATATAGTGTTTTTTTCTATCTGTCTTAATATTAGTATTTTATGTAAAAATACATAAAATGAACAAGATGGTGCAGCTCTTACAGAACAGAAAACATTGATCCAGGTAGAAAATGCAGTCTGAAACGTGAGTCATCCAGAATCCCTTCAAGTGGTCAGGCTATTAATTACTTTGGGTATGGCAAAAAAAAAAGCCAAAAAAAATTAGTGCTGACACAGAAACCTGAATGATGATTTGTTAAATTGTGCCCTAAGGATTTTTAATGCTCTTACACAACCTGGCAGTGATTGTCTTCTGAAATCACTGTTAAGCAAGACTTGAGAAATCGCTGGGGCTTTAATGTTTATTTTTTTATTTTTTTTTAAATTTAGTATGTTTTCTTTCTTGTTTAGCGTGCCTTGAAAATAGAGAGGATGTAATTCTTGTCCAAGCACAAGACTTGTAGCTACCACAATCCAAAAACAGAAATTAGATTAAACTGTGCTTCTAAAGTCAGTATGAGAGCACATCACCCAAGACTTATAATATCTTTCTTTTCCTTGCTACACTCCATATGGATTTCTTTCTAATTACTGGCTGGTGTAAGTATATTGCTGAGTGTGTGAGGAAAGAAAATAACTGCTTAGAAATTATAAACTCCAATAAGTTTGTAGTTTATAAATCCTTTTAAACACACTGTAATYATTCAGTATCCAAAGTGCTGATGTCTTCTGGAAAATTCTCTCCCTCAAAGAAAAATAAAAAATAATATTATTAGTCCTTAATTGTGGGTGTGGAATACTTTGCAGTTCTGGCTCTGACCTGAACTCCATTACACCTAGTGATACTCATGCACTGACATATGAATACACCCTCACATCAGCATCCTATTTCTGTTTGGCCCAGTCAACTCTTAGAAAAACAAATATTTCTAAACCAGCATAATTTTCCTTGGTTCTGGCATGAAATAACTGAGCCACAGCATCTGATGATGTGAAAGTGCTCCGCTTTCCCTGCCTTGCCCATGTCAAGCGTCAGCCTTCCACATGTTTTCGTGACACAGTCTTGTAGGAGTCAGCAGAGTGCTGCACAGACTTTGGCCCGAACAGCTGGATGACTGACTGAATCTGCTCGCTGACTTCAAATCACATGTTATCAGTGAAACCTTTGCTGCTGTGTTTCCTTTCATTGTGTCCTTAAGCTGACCATTTCCTGTTCACGTCCTTTAAGCAGAGAATATGCAGAAGATCAGGGTCAGCCGCGACGCTGCAAACGCTTTGCTTATGGTTTGGGAAGATAAAAGTGTTATTTTAATAGGGTTTGAACAAACATAAAAGTTGCCTACACTTATTTTTTTTCTAATCAGTCACAAAGAACTGATCATAAAAATTACCCACATCATCAATTTTTGGCCAATATTGAACCAGTTTTTTAAAATGTGGCGTGTAGTTGCAGCTGGATAAATGCAAGCTATTGCAATTTGGTGGAGAAACCAGAATGTTTTTAAATGACCTTACACTGTAATCTAAGCCAAGTAAATATAATGATTCACTTTGGGAAGATAAATTATTGCCTGGAAAAACGCCAGAGCATTTTAATTTGTAACTCCAACATGTCTCTCTTGGAACCCATTGTAGGGTGTCTGGGATACAAAGTTATTTTCCAAATTATTATGTAACTTCATAATTCATYGTGAGTTTTTTTCTCTTTCTCATCCAGCACACACATACATATGCTTAATTTAGACAAAAAGTTTGCTTTAAATAGCCACCTGAAAATCATCTGCTGTAACACTGTGGGGAAAAAAATACCTTAGTTGTGATTATCAGCAACGTTCAAGATTTCAAATTAGAGCTGCAGCAGGTGTCAGGGGGCTACTTGTCACCACAGCTTGGAAATGTGACAAATTGTCAGAGCTGGTTGGAAGTCCTAGGCTGTTATTAGCCATCTGTTTGCAGCTCTGGGAGGGTCAGCTGCCTGGGCTTGACCAATGCCACCCCTCAATTACAGAATTTACAGTTTCAGCCAATTTAGAGCTRATTTTGTTTACTGTTTGTGAATGGAAGATGCATCACGTGGTGCTGGGCAGACTTGTTTCTGGGATTTTGTGGAAATTGTACACAATTTAGGATTCAACTGCCTAAGTCTGCCCTGGGCACAAAGCAGGTGTGAGTCTGTGCCTCCGTACCCTGCTCTGAGTACCTTTTCTTCTGACATGTCAGGACTTTCAGCTGGGCAGGAGAAGTTGTTATTTGCCTGTTTATATTCATTGTATGTCATCCTTACAAGGTTACACTTGAAAAGTCCCTCCTCAGCTCCTGGTGTTTTCAAGAGCTCATTTGTTCCTGTAACAGTTCCGAGAGAAGTCAGTCACTCTTCTGAAAATTGAAAGATCAGTGGCTCAAAAAAGGTTAAGATACAATTGTGTCCCATTCCTTTAGCAGAATGCTAAAGTTTCATCGTGGTCCTACCATTCCCAAGACCAAATAGATACTTGAAAACAGAATAGAAAGAACTGTATTTTGATAGCTCTAGCAGGTTTTCCCTTTTTTCTCTGAAACATATTTGAAAACACTCTGTAGCTAAYTGGAGTTATTCTGCATGCCAAAGGAAGTTGTGATGAGGTTAAACAAAAATAAATTATTTTATTGTATATTTTGTTAGCTATCTAAAATATTTTATGATATTCATCAGAATAAAAGGATATTAATGTTTCCACTTATTTAAAAAAATTCTTAGTGTACTAATGTGTCTTTGAAGAAATTAATGGCACTCTTAAAATCCTTCTACTTCTACTGTAGTGCAGCTCAAGAGATCYGAGCCATAAAAGCTTTAGAAATCAATAAAATATGAGTTTATATGTTCTGTATATGATGTGTATCAAAATAGAACATGGGCAATTCTGACTAAAGAGAGCACAGTTCCACTGAGAATTTCTACTAAAATCATATTATAAATCATGAGTGGCTTGCACAGTACAGAGAATGTTAAGCTGGAATCCAAGATCCTTAACTAAAGGAACCAAAGTTTTACTTCTACAAGGATTTGATTCATACTGTGTGTATATGTGTGGCTCTGCACATGTCCTATCTATCTCTCAGTGCAATTCTTAGGTTTGTGAAACTATATGCAAGATTTGGTGGTCTTTTTTTTAGGGGTTGAAAGAAAGATTTCTTTAAAGCAGCATTTTTTTTTTCCCCCCACAGAAGTTACTGATTTCCCAGATTTCCAGCTTCTTTAGCATTTTCCTRAACAGGTGTTGGCAAATTTCCCTTGCCCTGCACTATTTGTGGTGCGGTAGCAGAGTGTAACCACTATGTTATCAAGCATCAAGCCAGCCAGGTTTTCCTTGGATGGTGAGGTGAGCAAAGGCAGCTCAATGAGACTTTAGGAAAAATCAGTTGCAAAAGAAGGTTAATGACAGGATGAGGGGTAACAGTTTTAGACTGAAAGAGGGTAGATTTAAATCAAATGTTAGTAAGAAATTCTTCTCTATGAGGGTGGTGAGGCACCAGGACAGGCTGCCCAGAGGAGCTGTGGGTGTTCCATCCCTGACAGTGTTCAACGCTGGATGGAGCTCTGGAAAACCTGGGAGAGGGSGGATTTGGAACTAGATGATCTTTAAGGTCTCTTCCAACTCAAACCATTCTGTGATTTTATGATTCTATGATAAGATTCTCAACAAAATCCTGTCATTTTGTGCTAATATGTTTGACAGCTTTTTACTAATRTGTGGAAGTGAATTACAGCTTACAYTTCAARTATTTTGTCTTATCTAGGTACTYTCCATCTATTCTAAATAGTAATGGAGATATACATAAAGCTTATATACATATTTGTGTATAAATATAGTATATATGTAGTGTGTATACATATAGTGTATATATATATATGCATAAATATATATGTATTTGTATGTGCGTGTATATATATATATACACAATACATAGTATTCAGAGCCTATGCCTATACATCTTGGATCTTCCCAGGGAAAACAAAGAGGGAAAAATTTCATAATGAGTGTGTATCAGATAAGAAATAATAAATGAATTTTCACTTGTATGACACCTGCTGAGAAGTTGAGATTGAATAAATCTATGTAATCTACCTGTGTGACTCTCATATACATGTAAAAAAATTTCTTAAATTTTAGAAAAGCTTATTTCAATGGAAAGGAGACAAGTAATAAGTGTGTCACACAAAACATGTAACTGTCTTCTTGCCTCACTGGGTATTGTAGTATATGTATTTGTTAGTTCACAGGAATTCATGGACAAACACTCACTTAAAATTAGTATGACTGATCAGAACTGTAATTGGATGGATTTTTTCTTGATTTCTAAACTAAGAATAGAAAGTAATTTTTTCTACTCCTCTATTAATGCTGTTCATATAATAGGGAAGCTATTATACGCTAAAGAACCCCAAGAAGGTTGGAAAACACTTCCAGGGAATGAGAAAATTGATATATAAGAAGAGAGGTGGGAGAGAGGTTCATCTTACACACAAACACACACACACACACACACACCTATGTCTGCTAAACTCGGTGCCTTTAATTTAAAACTGAAAACTAAAAAAGTGGTTTCTTTTTGTTCTTATTATGTAGTAAGTAGAAGTTTGTCTGGTTTTAAAGACCTGTTTAGTAAAAGATTAATTGGAGCAAGGAGTGTCCAAAGTCTTCTTTTGTCTGTTGAAGGATATCTAATTTGTAATACACCCTCCCCTCAAAGGGAGCAGATTTATATTTCCTAATAATAGTGGAATGTCTGGAGCACAGAATGAGTTATAAAAACCCTGTTTTGAAGAAATCTCTGCCAGTACTGGATTGTCACAGTAATGTTTCTTTTTCCTTCTGTTTTTCATGCATTATTTGGGAAGACCACACAGCATAGGGAACAGTGGTGAACCATAACTGCCACTGCAATAAATGCAGTCTGAGAAATTGTGAGCACAAGGAAATGGAAGATATTTGGGTCAGAATTGCTGAGGATTTACCCTCCAAAGGCTGCATAAATGTTTGTGTTTGTTTACATTTTAATCATAGTGGGTTTCCAGTTCATGATCCAGTAATTTTAACTGGATACTCATACAATGCTACGAGTCACTGGCTGTGCTTAAATGTTATCCAAACACAGCCAATTAAGTACCTGTTACTGCTTGTTGTTTTTATTTGCAAAAACCACGGCTTGATCTGCTATGAGTACATTAATATAAATTCTGAATTTTAAGGCTTTTACTCTGAGTTCAGCATTTCTAGAGAGTAAAACAAATTTTGTTTTAAAAGTTAGTAATACCATTTCAATTCTAAGTGTGGGACACTTTTCTGGAGAACAGATCAGTTTTATTATTAAAAATGATAAAGACCCCATCAATCAAATTCAGCATACTAGAAATCAATGAAGAACAATACTATAACAGCATCAGACCATGCCAAAAGTGTTAAGCCCTAATTGGCCTAATTTCTATGTTATGACATTAATTACAACTTGACTGTGTCTGTCAGGTTGGGCTGAACAAATACTAAACATGGCATGAATGTGAAATATGTGCTGCAAACTTATTTGGCTTTTTATTATTTTTAACTGTTAAGTTTACAGCAATATAAAAGTCAAGAGTAGAAGCTCACATTTCATAATTGCGCTCTCTTTTTCAAGTAAGATCCATGTTGAATGTTTCAAAGTTTATTAACATCTGTCAATAATTTGTACTCTAAATTTTGACCGTAGTGTAATAAAACAAAGCAGTGAACGAAGTAAAGTAATATAAATGTCTCCATGTGGTGACTATGCTTACAAGGATATTTGCATATGAATAGGTCAATCTTTATGCAGAAAACATACCTTGAAAAGTGCACAAATTATTCACAAGTGCTTTTTATGAATTGAACCTCATTACTGTAAATGGTACTGATCCAAAGACACTTAAGATTGCATTTTGCTTTCATATCTATATATACATATATGTATATATATATATATATATTTGAATAGTCAAATTTAGCAATTTCATATGGCAATTAAGACCTTAAGCACTGGCAGCACTTCAGATCACTATATATTTCAGAGCTATGTGTGTTGTGCTGCTCTTGCATGATGGGGAAGCAATTTCAGTCCTGGCTGGCTGTCTTTTCACAAATTTGAGCCGAGGCGTTCTYTTTATGCAAAGATGCACTCTTTTATTCTCCTTTTGTATCTTAATTATATACTACAGTTTTCTCCCCAAATATCTAATGTCACTGAAATTGTTAGTAATTCTATCATGACATATGCAGATATATTGGGGAAAATACACTGAATGTTTGGAGTGTCCTTGTTAGTGAACTGGAAAACTGATGTCAAATTTATCTTTTGAAAAGTGTGAATTGTGAGTTTTAAAGTGTAAAAAGGATGGTTTAAATTGTCTAGTTAATTCAAGTCCCTTGAACCAGTTCCAGTCATCTTGTCATTTTTTTTAAAATATTTGCTAAGATTAAAAGGTTTTCATTAAGAAATGCACTGGGGCAAATTTTGCTCAAACTGTCAATAGCAGCAGCTGCTTTTCCTTTATGAAGCATCTGTAAAGACAACACATTTGGGAGCTTTCAACAGAGGAGAAAACATATTACTTGCTATAGTGGCAAGTTTTCCGTTTCACTATGTAGCACCACATAAGGGTCATCCTGTCCCCTTCCAGAGACATGTTTGCTCAAGAATTGTTTAATGCGAACAATAAAACAGGGAATTCTGTATTCCTACTTTGTCTGAGTGCGATGTAGCAGAGGAAATAAGATGTACTGGATGACTAGATGATTTTCCCTGGAGACAGAAAGTWATCACCAGACCAGTTATGGATTGTAGGCCACAAACTACTGAACAAAGGATGTATTTGAGCTGTTCATTTCAGCCAAGATTGAAGATTTCTCTCAGACTGTTTCAGCTAACTCTTTGTTGCCTAATATTTGTGGTCAGTGACCAGATGACTGAAGAAAATCAGAGGTTTGAGAAAGCCCTAATGAACATTCCTAGGCACGAGCCTTTGTACAAGACTCACGAGACTTCTTGTTTTCCTCAAGCATTTGGGCTAAAAGAATACTCACATGTTTTCTGAAAAAAAAAAAAATATGAAAGGTCATAAATACCACTGAGCTGAATTCATGGTTTTACTGTAACACATATCTCTGAGTACTTAATTTGCAGTATTCACCCATGTCTGAAGAGTAACAAGGGAACTCTTGGAATGCAAATGTTCTTTATCAGCTGGGAAACAAGCAACAAAATATATGTTTTACACAGAATCATGCCTCTAGATCTCAATCTGCCACATATGCAAAAACGCAGAATAAAAATAAAATTGTTGAAGTAAAATTTCATTGTGCCTGGGAAAGGCTGAAGTAAAACAACATTAAAAGTAAATCACATTTAAACTGTGCAAGAAACTGCTGTATAGACTGCTAAATGCTACTGAGGGACTGGATGTGTTACAGCTGCAGATGTTGATTTGTAATACTAGGCCATGCAAATGTCCTTCTAGGGAAAAATACACTACAGAACTTAAATATGACTAAATCTTTTTTCAAAGTGCTATATAGTRCAGTTATCATTTGTTTAAGGTAGAAGCCTCAAATCTGCAAGGAAAATCATTAGAGAGGGATTCTTTACCTAACATTGCTGATGTATGGAATTTTAGCAAATGATCTTCAGAAATGTTAATTTTCATAAAGCTGTTGCTATTCATTAGTTCCTATGTATATTTTAAATGATTCATCACAGTCCTGCATGCTGAGCAGGCAAACAGGAGCTCTGGGGACTTCCTGGACCTCATTGACTGAAAACACTGAACACCCAGTTTTTCTTCRTTCTGTCAGATGTTTTGAACAGAATGCTGAGCTGCTTCTAAAAATTGAATTAAATGCGAATTTCAGAAACTCGGTCATTTTCAGAATCAACTTACATTTCATAAGAGGCTGTTAATAAATGTTTGTATTATCATTTGAGTACTTTTATCTATAAATGAATATTCTTCTATTTTTAAAAAAGAAATTAGAATATAGCATTTACTCAGAACTGACTTGGTTTACAGAAGTCCAGAATGTCTGTTGCTCTTGTGTCCTTAATAAACGAGAAGTTCATAGGATGCTTTATAGGTAATTTTTATGAAAACTGAGCAAACTAAAATTTGTAAAAAATATTTGACATGATGTACAAAATGGCAAATTCTATAGCATTATGTGAAAGCGGGGTTGTTATGCACAGAAATTATTCTTCTAAGAAAAAACATGTTGTTGCATTTTTAAAAAAGTGACATGTTATGTCATTCTTTCAGCTGTGGCATATACTGGTCATGGATGCATTTTCTGAGTTTTTAGAATTTACATTGCATTGGAAAAACTGAAAGTTAAAATCATCAGGGTGACAGGGAGAAATTGATTTACACCTTGTATTCAGATAAGAGCAAAATAACTGTTTCCCTTTGACATTCTTGCCATATTTTTTTTGTTACTTTACTTATAGCATGGAACATTCTTACTGAAATTCCCTTTTAACACTACTTAGTATGTCCTTCAACGCATGCACTATTGATATCAAAAGTTCATTGTTCTAGAAACTCTTTATTAGAATCCATAGCCTTTGAACTTTGTATTCTTAGCTGCCAAAACAAAATGACAATCAAATRATTCTGCTACCCCCTTTTTTCTGTCCTTCCACTTTTTTTCAACTTCCTTGCTTTTCATTATTACTGTTACTCTGAAATGACATTATCACAGTGGAACATAAACAAAAGATTAGGTATCTCATCTGGATTAGCTTCACAGCCTCTCTCCTTTTCACCCCCAAAAGCTCGATGACCTCCTAAAATATGATATCAGCTGCGTTTTCTTTGGCCAGCTTGGTTCACTTGACTTGACACCAGCAAGATCAAACTACTGCAGACTGTCAGCATAAGGGATATCCTTTGAAAAACAGAAGTTTTTCTTCTTTAGGGTCAGACTTTTTTCCTAACTCCTTTCTCTTTTGTATTTTGGATTCCCCTTCCCATCTTCACAGGATGAAAGTAAGTCTTTGTATATCTACAGTTGCTCTCGCAATGTTGCTCTGTAAAACAGCAATGATATATTGAACACTCCAGTGGAAATTTAAAAAACTRCTTCAAAGATAAAAAGCAAGTAATGTTTTTCCTGTGTTTTAAAATTCAGGTCTCAAAATTAAGAAAATTTCGTTTTTCAGTTAGCAGGTGTTTAAGCAACAGAAAGTTAAWTCCTGAAAATTATACTGGCTTCAGATTCTTATATTAACATTACTTTCTTCTAAAGTTCATTTTAGCAAGGAAAAAACTGTATCATTCTGAAGTACCACCCTAATAATAAAGCTAAAAATATGAGCATGGAAAAGCTCTTCTCAATGAAAGACAAGACTGCTCTTTACTAAGTGAAAATGTGTAATTGCTTGATGCTGTCTGTCTTTACATGCATATTCAGAAAAAAATTGTTTGCATGGTTAGTGATTGCAGTTGTTGTGATAATGACAAGAAGAGTAAAGTTCTGTCCTTCCATCAAGGATTCAATCTTTCCCCCTTATAAACATGTGTCTAAATATTCCATTTGGTCCTGAGGGCATCATGAATTCTGAACAGGGTAAGGTTTTCCATTTGATCCATTCGTTCTGCTGGTGCAATTTGCAGATATCAAAGGATTTTAGGGAACTGCTTAGCTTATGAAAGCTGTCTGTGATGAAGGTTTTTCAAACCTTCTCCACAAGTCTCGTGGAAGGAAAGGAATTGTGACCTAGTAATTTCTTTTTCTTAATTAATCTGGAAATGAAATTGTGTGACTGTACAGCTTGGAATTCTATAATGGTAAAATATGAGACTTGATGAAATGAAGATAGTGCTAGAGTTCGCAAATTCAAGGTTGGAAGAATCCAAATTAGAAATGGAGGTTGAATGGCTTTTGCTGCTTGAGGCAATTCACATAGATTTCATGCAGCTGCAAAGATTGAGCAGGAATCCAATGGTATTACTGGAAATTGAATATTTTGGTTGAGCATTCCTGGATGAAAGCAGAAACCCATTTCTATACAGTGCTATTTTCATTGCTCTGAAAGTTATACCAGCTTTTTCTRTATGCTTTCCATCTCTATGGGAGAATGAGCTGAATACAGAAGGAAGACCTATGTATAAACATGTAACCTGAGAAGCTCAGCAGGATATCAAAGAATAAGTTTACCCACTAATAAGTAAGGGATATGGATTTTATAGCTGTGATGTCTATGAAATCACTGAACTGTGCTTGACACTATTGTGTAATGATTATGAAATATTCAAGTTCTAGCCTTTGGAAATATTATAGTTTACTGAAAAATGACTTACAATTAGTTGTTATTTTAGATTAGTAGATAGCAAGATAGATGGAAACAATATTGCTATAAAAGAAATTTTAATCATAGAAATAGAATACAAAGAACTGCAATATATACACATATAWGAAAATATGTACATACTATTAGGCATGATACCTCCTGTGTTATGCAGTTCCAGAGGCAATGTTATATGATCTCAGTTTTTGCTTAGAGCAGAATTTTCAAATTTATAATGACATTTCCYGAAGATATTATCTGTTCTTAGGTATTCGGCTTGGTGATTGTGCATGTAAGTTTTACATTTTATGGTATATAAAATTACAATGAGTTGCAATCAGTGCACAAGCTCCAACTCCTGACTGCTCTTCTGCTGTTCTAACAGTGTCACTGTGATAAGTCTATATGCATAAGAGGAAGGAAAAAGGTAGGCAAAAGTTAATACTTACTGAGCCTGCCAAAAATACGAGTTAACAAAGGCTCCTGCCTCAATCGGCAGCATTAACAGGCAGACACCAGGGGTCATCTGCCAAATGCCTTGGGCTGTGCCCCTTGTCCTGTCTCCTGATCCTTCATCTTTAGCCCCATCAGAGGGTTCATTTCTATCCATTTCCTGGATATTTCATATTTCTATCCAGCTGCTATGGACTACTAGACCGACTTTGCTTCAGGCTCATGTACACTTCCTCAGTGATTCCCAGAGTGGGGACTCTTTTCCCCCTTGTTGCCTTTGGGCTGTGCTCTTGGCTCGCCCTTCTGGGGTACAAGGGCTTGCTCCTTCAAGCTCTGGCAGTGACCTTTTGTTGCCTTCTCACTGCAGTGTTTCACCTTTGCTGTCTGTGTGGATGGTGTCTGACTGTCTGACCCTTCAGTCACCTGTAAGCAGCCCATGTTTCAGCCACTGCCTGGTTTTGTACTGCTGGGAAAAGTTCTGTCCTCTCCATGAATGCCAAAACTGATCTGGAACTCACTCCTCAGTGGCTCACTCTCACAATAAAAGAAGCATAGGTAACTAACACGTGATGGGAGCCTCATGGGCCAACTTTGCATTTATTTTCTCAAGTAAAATAAATCAAAACAAAACAAATTTTCTCTCTTTCATCAAAGCTGGTGTACAGCCTGGCCACAGAAAGGAGCTGGAGTCAGACATTCCACTCTACTCAGCATTAAGAGTCCTCACATTGCCCAGGCAGATGGAATATGTGCTTCTCTGCACAATATGTTTTTGTGAGCAGGAATTTCCATCATAATAAATGCAATTTAAAATGCATTTTCATACTAAATTTGTTGCCAAAAGTTGTATTGGAGATGTTTGTTTCCCTTCACCCGGGCTTTCAGACACATCTTTTTCTTTCTGAGATAACTAATGCTGGCTGTGAACTGCTAGTGCAAAATGGATCTTCATTTTTCTGGTCATATCATCATAGGTAATACAATAAACATTGAAGTGGCCTGATTTGATTACAGTGGGCTACATGCACAAACCCAAACACTTTCAGGGGATAATATATTTTTTAAAGAGTCTGTCTATTCAGTGTACCCTCTAAAGAGGCAGTCTACTGAACCAACCACTGCTAATATAATGTACATCTCAGTTTTTATTTTTATGGTGTATTTTATTTTATGACCTAGTGAGCAACATCCTTTTCCACAAGAGCTGGAACTAGATGATCTTTAAGTTCCCATCCAACTCGGGCCATTCTGTGATTCTGTATGTTTCTATGATTCTTTATTTTTAGTCTCTATAAAGCTACAGTGAAGTGCAGAGAAGCGAAGTGACTGGTRACAGGGATAGTAAATCTTCCTCTTGTAGGCAACTGCTTCTTAATCTGGTCCTGGAAAAGAATTTCAGGAGGAGAAAATCCGTACTGTGGGTCAGCAGCTGTGCTGTAATAGTCACATATACCTTTCCAGTCCAGTTGGATTTGTGCCACATTTGGAAAAGACCTGAGGAAGGTCATATATTAATTTGTGACATATTCAGCTTGAAAATTTGGCTAATAAACCAAAAAGAGAGTCACACATTTCTTTATGTTGCCCACACAAAACRAAGGCCTGGCATAATTTGGTCAGCACTTGTATCATAGAGCAGCTCAATCAAAGTATTATTTTGTAGTCTTTATGAAGATTATTATGAAGGAGTTCAGATTTGGGGAAAATTTGTTCACTAAATTGCTTTTGGGTAATAAAAGCTAAAGCTCATGCAATAAACAACAGAAAAAAAGCTGAGGTAAATTTCACTTAGCTTTTTAATGAACTGAGCATTGAGATCTTAGATTTTGATTGCAGATAATGCARACAGGTGATCAGATACTCATCACATTTTCCAAGGTGACAATGCAGCCCATATCTGCATAAATTTTGAGCATCTGTGTAAGAGTGATCCTCCTCTACAGAACAAAAAGAATAAAATCTTACTCACTTATGGGGAGAATTGTAAACAATCAGAAAAACTGACAGAGGCATAAACTTGGTTGGGGAGTTCGAACTAAGAGTATTTCTCTAATAGCTGGAGCAGGGGCTAATCATAAATATAATTGTAAAAAATTATATAAAGTCTGTGGTGGACTTGACTGGAGCTGAGTTTTCACCTCCACTTGACAGGAAAAGATACTGCGATCAGAAAAAATTTAGTATTCCTTATGTCTCCTGGCATTCTCAAATACTTGGAGAATAACACAATGGTCCACATGAAAATAAAACAAGACAGAAWAAGGAAATCAAGTTATTTTGCTTTGTCTTTGATTTCTGTGGGACTGGGTCTTTAAAATAAGCCTCCTCTCTGCTGTTCTTAGAAGAGGAGGAGGAGGAGAAAAAGTATTAACCATGCCATGTTGTTAAAGGTGTCCTTCTAATTAAAAAAATATAGCAAGGGCCCCAAGTAGTTTTTTGAGTGTTGAGGCTGCTGATCACCCTACAAGTGATCAAATCCTATCCTTCTCCCTTTCCCAGATGAGTGTGTTGCGGGCACAGAAGACAATGCTGAAGACACAACTTCTAAAAATAGAATTCTGTCATAAAGGCAGATGTTTCATTTTTTACTTTCARCTGCTGCTAGCTTGACACATTTTATTTATTCTCTATGAAATGAATGGAAGATGCAAAAGGAGTAGCTTCCTGGATGATAGTTATGCTCTGATGAAGCTTTTTCCAAAAATAACTTACAGATGAGGAAACTCTGATGTTTTTGATTAATAATACATATCTATTAAAGGTGGATTTTATTGGATTCATGGCATTTTGATACTGTAAGTAGATAAAAGGAGGAATAGCATCCCATTTGAAGTAAAGTACCTTTAATAAACACTATAAGGTGTGGAAATATTGCAGTTACTAAGCCTTGAATAATTAGAATGACATATAGATATTTGGCATGTTACTGACTTAATTTGTTTGTCTTTATTTTTAAGTTCTCAAATTTAGTATGCAAAACTGATATACCTGTAAAATTTGTGGATAAGAGAAATGTTTTTGATGCAGAGYGCCTTCATGAATGACAATAAATATTTCACTCATAAGGATAGGATCACAATTTGTACAGTTAGCACTAGTTTTAATTATATTCCAGAAGCTTTTACACACAGTGTTAGTATCCTCCAGTTCCATGGACTTGTAAAATGACTTTTTTAAACTATAAAATGAAAATGAGGCTTTTCAGTTTTTGCTGTCCTTTACTATACCCATAGGTGAAAGGGAGTATGTATTTGTCATTGCAGGAATTTTCATTTCTTAGCCATGTGGATGCTCCAAAGCCTTTACTGCAGAGAGAGCTGGCCTGTTGCTGCATGCTGGAGAGCCTCCTGTCTAAATTTTCCCCTTGGGCATTGTGGTGTCATCTGTGCAYCTGTTCAGAACTGATGCTGGTCCTGAATGTGCTTCCTTTTTCTTCTTGTCATTCTTGAGCACATTTCTGAGAAAAGCTTCTCAGTTATCAGTGGTGCAATTTTACTTGCACCATGCTACCATATCTAATCCTGAAGTGGCTCATTTGCTTATTTTGCCTGGAAGAAGTTGGTGTGGGGCATAACAATGGGTTGTAAAAAGCCGATTTCCTGGTCTTGACTGTCTGACTCTTGTCTCTTGTGTCAGGCTGTAYCCCTGCAGGCCCCAGTGCACCCCTCGCCAGGCAGTGAAGATGTTCATGTCACGGAGCTGTAGGAATTTTTATTTTATTTACTGAACAGGTTTTCTGATAAAAGTTTTGCTGCATTTAGAAAAGATGGAAAAGGTGGGCAAGTTTAATTTCGCTAGAAGGAGCATATTTTACCTGAAGATGGTTTGCTGTGCAGTTTTCTTATCATAAGGAAAATGCCAATGAGAGTGAATACATAGTTGTGAGAGAGCTGAAGAGTCATTCTTGCCTTCATTTATGCCCCATTTTTTAATGTTACTTCTTAATATGTATTACAGAGTCTTTATAATTAGAAACAATTYCTTGATGTTTAAAACAAGTGAGAAAATGATGTTCAGAGGAAGAAGCATGTYTTAAGGCTGGAGGTAGGGAAAGACAGTCAGGATTTGGAAATGTAGAACAAAATCCATGCATGCAGGGCTAAAAATTAAGAAACATGATGAAATATTCATTAAAGATTGTAAAGAGTTGTCTGATTGCTCTGGTACTGAACATGTATGCACAGTTTGAAAGTAGGGATTTGTTGTGAAATATTTCCTTTTTTTCTCAATATCTCTTTCATAAATCTACAGGAGATACTTTCAAGCACTTCCATTTTGAAATTAGACAAGGGAAAATGATCTTACCAAGAAGTTTTCCATCTCTAAGTGTCAGAGACCTAGCTGAAAGCATGGCCAGTCTCATTGTGGTCAACCTTGTGGCCAGCCTTCTTTCTCGTTCTTCCCCCATTTCCTTTCTATTGTGGAAGAGCACAATAGAAACTTCACAAAGAGGAAAGTGCTTATAGTGTTTAGGGTGGACCAAACACTAATTCAAAGACCAAAGAGGACATTCATCCAAATAGCAAGATACAAAAAATATTTCTTAACTAAAAATAGCAATGCTTGCCCTAGAATGTACCATGTAGGTAGTCTAGGCTAATGCTTTTTCAGTTATTCATTATCAATAATCACAGATATTCTAAAAAATATTTGAAAAACTAACAATGTGGAAGGCTGCTGCTTATCATACCATTTCAACTTCTACCTTGCTTTCCCCTTTTTTCCCACTTTTCCTTTCCCTTTTTTATTACTTTCATCACAGATGGCACCCAGGCACCGAACAGGGGAAAACATTCTTCCAGAAGAAATAATGTAAGATTTGGGCTGGAAACCTCCTTTTCTCAGCAGCTTTGTTAACTGTTTTCCAGATGCTTTTTCTCAGTCTAATCAAGGTGTTTGTGTTATGCTACCGTTTTCTAGAGGTAGATGACTGCAACAGCTGACTAAAGGCATTTTGCTAAACTGCCTAGTATTTTCAGGGTATTTAGTTT